>NC_090933.1:224098626-224401431 GCF_040938575.1 Ambystoma mexicanum | reverse complement strand
TACATTGGCATGACCACACGCAAAGTCTCTATCAGAATTAATGAGCATAGGTCAAGGATCAGGAATGGTACCATTCCAGCACCTTGTGTGCATCCCTTTGCATCTTTCAATCACGTGGCCTCTGACATCCGGTGGATGGTTATTGATTCTGTCAAACCAGGTGCATGCAACTACAGCACTTCTAATCTTCTTTTCAGAATGGAGCATATATGGATTTTTTGTCTGAAAACCCAGGAAGGGTTCCGATAGCAGAGATGTGATATCTCAATGCTTATACCAAACCTGAGACCCTTCCTTATACCAAACCTGAGACCCTTCCTAAAACCCATATCACAACCCTTAATGACGAAATTGACTGGGGGTTCGTACTTTAAAATATATGAATTGTTTATCTATTGGTTTCCAATGCCAACAACTAGTTCACATGCTACATGTTATGATCAACTTTGTGTGCTTAAAATCATACACAATTGGGTTGGTTCCCCGTATGGTACAATCTTTGCATCTTCTTGATGTCAATTCTTCTTGGGTGACCAACCAGTTCCATGGACGATTGTCCTTAGTGCAGCACTTGTACACCATTATGTTTTGACAATGCTAAGATGGCCACCATGTTCACTTCCTAGCAGTCTATACTGGCTGCAAATAGTCACATGACAAAGGCGCACCTCCGGGCTAGTTTCAATATGTGGCTCGATTTGCCACAGTGATCTGACTGTTGAAAGTATTGCTGATAGACTGCTTCACGGATCAACAGTGTTCATTGTTTACAAAGGTATGTCCCATCGGATTAATCATGCCTTCCTTTTCCGGCACATGCCGTACTTGGGGCTAATTTTTTTTTTCTGTTTTAATTTGTACAGCCTCAGAGTCGTTTGGTGACAAGTTTTACCTGAGACAGTGCCTGAATCATTCCTGGCCAGGTTAGTTGATTGGGCACACTGTATCCTTTACGATGTATTGCTTCAGTACACTTGGCTGAGGTTTTTTGTCCTCTTTCTGGTTCCCCCATGTGAGGAGACACCGGCCATGGCAAGGACTGCTTTGGTCCTTTTAACCACATGTCTACTGTGATTTGAGACAGTGGTTTGCACCAAGGTATGTGACACAAGCCAAGGGTAGTGTGTTTATTTTGTATGTACTTTTTAACTGAGTATCTGGGACTGCATTTGATTTCACCGTTGTTCAGCATTTTTATTTCCCATGAAATGGTATCACCCTTTTGGCAGCCCCATTGCAATGTTTGGTATTTCACCCTGAAGAAGGCTAGGCCACTTTCTGTTAATTTGATGGTCATTACACAGTCAAAACTCGAGGTAGTGATTTTATTAGCATCTATCAACAGAGCTCATTAGCTTTTTATGTTAGTTCCTGTTTAAAGAGTTCAAGCATTATGTGCTTCGGTCATAAGGACATGTCAATGTTAGATTAAAAATTACACACTTCGAATTCACGTTGGCGCAACGGCTGATAATCAAGCACAGCTTGAGGTTGATATAAGCACGCAACATATTATAAATTGTGCATTTCTTGTCCAGTGTATTCAGTTGTGTTATTATCTGTATTATGTGTCTTTCTTGGTCAACTATGTGGTTTGTTTGCACGGTTGGTGTCTAGGTTTTTCTTTGGGGTTTGTCGGGCCCTCATTTCAGGCACTAATTCTTTCGATGTACTATGGCTGAATATGTGTATTGTTTGTATTTACAATATTTTACTTTTTTGATTGCATTTTGACTTGTGATCAGTGATTAGACTGCTCCAAAGTCTTTGCATTGATTAAACTATGAATCAAATTGTATTTCTAAATCATGGTGTCAAAGGCCTTTTTTTCTAATTTACACATATATTAAATAATTAATTGATGTCTCAAACCAAGAGAACATTTTCCTGGTTGTGTTTCTACAGCCTCATCCAGTAGCCATCACTGGAAGTTCACACCCAGTTCGGAGCCACATGAGCAAAGAATTATGGGTATGCAAATGAGCCCAAACAACTGCATGTCCTTTTCTCCAGAAAATTGTCTTTGCCTTAAACAGCTTAACAAACCAAGGTTAGATAGTTCTCAAGGCTGCAGACAACTGCATATCTAGTATCATGAATGTGTAATTATCGATATACATGTCCCCCATAGAATTAAAATGTTAGGTTCACATTGCATTATAACATGTTTAATGTTGCATTCAGGTCTTCCATGCCAGTTTTACTAAGTCCCAGTTAAGTATGCTGTAATGCTTTTCTATATATCTTCCAGAAAATAAGCATGGCAGTTTTACATTGCCATGAAAAATTGTCAATCCAGTTTGACCGGTGCCAGATACGTTTCAAGATTGTCTTCAGCAAAATTACAATGCCGTGTATACCCTGACCCTTGAAAATTGGAATGGCAGATTCAACAGTGTCATGCACATTTCACCTTAACTCATTAATACACATTTTCGTGTTGGTTTCTATGTTACTCCAGCAAATGACCAAGCCAATCGTGCAGTGACTACAGCAAATGTAATGCTATTGTCAACTGTACCATATCAGGTTGACAGCAATTAAAATCATTGTTGTACAGTGTGCGCGCAAGCTCGTTGCCTCTAAACATGTTTCATGCTAGTTACAGTGACATCCTAATTTCACTTTGACACATTTAAGCACAATGCAGTACCCGTTTCTGCCTTGGCAATAGACAATAGCAATACCAGTTTCAAATTAACCCCAAAAGGATTACCATGTACGTTTCACATTGCCTAAATAAAACTATCATACCAATTTCAATGACAATTTAATATTGTTCCAATCAGGCACGCTGGTTTCGGCATTGCATCCATAAAATTGCCAGAGGAGATTGACAATGCTGTCAGAAAACAGGCATGCCAGTTTCCACAATGGCATGCCAGTTTTACCCCAGTTAAGCACATTGCGTCCCAATATAATCAAAGACTCCAGAAAATGACTATGCTAGTACACATTGGCAACCCTTTTTTAACCGTATCATACCAATTTCACGTTGCCAAAGCCCTACATATTTACACAAACACACACACACAGACCAACACCCCAAACAGATATTGATATTGATATGTTATTTCTATCGCGCTCATACACAAGTGTTTCAGAGCGCGACAAGGCAAGGGAGGGGAGCAGGGGAGAATAAAACAGCGATCTTAATAGGCCCAGTGACATTGAGAACGCACAAGTGCATGGGAGAGTGGGAGGGGAAAAGTGCATGGAAGGGGGTAGAAGTGGAAAGTGCGAAGCAGAGGAGAAACAGATAAATAATAATAAATACATAAATAATAAAGGCAACAAACAGTGGTAGTGCAGCCAGCAATTTGCAAGTTCTAGGTTTAAGGCAGCAGACAGGGTAGGTCTGATAAGTGCAGGAAGAAAAAGGGGGGGGGGCTGTATGGGTACAGATACAGACCCCAGTACAAGGGGTGGCCCAGAGGCAGTGTGGGAAGGTGGCAGGGTGAGCAGGTACCTGGGCCCGGCAGACAGAGTGTAGCCAGTTGCACGGTGCCAAGAGAGAACAGATCAGCAGCGGTGGGTGGGAGCGAAGGCAGAAGAAAAGAGGAAGGTCTTGAGATGCTTCCAGAACCAGAGATGGTTATTCTCAAGCTTTAGAGTGGCAGGGAGGCTGTTCCAGAGGGAGGCTCCAGCCGAAGACAAAGATCTACCCCATCTCGTTTCTTTGAAAAACGACTGACCCTCAGGGAGTTAGAGGTAGAGGAGCGAAGAGCTTGAGGGGGGAGGTCTTTGCGGAGGGATAGCTGAAGGTATTTTGGACCCAGTCCACAGAAAGCCTTGTAGACAATGCAGAGGGTTTTGAATTTAATCTTTGCATCCACATGGAGACAATGGAGAGATTTCAGAGCTGGAGAGATACGATCCCAGGGATTGAGGCAAAGGACAAGTCTCGCAGTCCTGTTCTGGATTAGTTGCAGAGGGCAGAGAGTGGAGGCAGGTAGATTTAGAAAGAGGCTGTTACAATAGTCCAACATAGATACTCACAGATACACACACACACACACACACACACACACAAACACAGACACTGCCTGTCAAGTCTGTATTATGATGATATCGTAAGGATTCTCACAGTTGAAGTGAGGACCTTTTCCTCTAGTGAGGATCTAATATCAAAATTGAAGACTTGGTATCTATCTTTACCTCTGAGGCCGTATTTGACACACAACCTACTACTAAGGATTAATGTCCTCACTTGGAAAGGAGATCATAGGTCATGTGGACTGGTATTGTTGTGATCTCATTTACTATTGTCTAGTCTTCTCTACGTGGATTCTGAGGATGTACATTAACCTGCATTTCACCTCTAGACAGATACACAAAATATACGCGTCATATAAAATTGTTTTTACTCAGAGTGTTGACAGCCAGAACATCATGAGTACAGAAATCCCAGCACACCTCATTAAACAAGCATTCACTATGGTTTTACTTCCATTTCTTCAGGGCTATAAAATGATATTTGATCGATATTCACTAATGGATTTTTTTCCAATGGACTCCATAATCCGATTTATACAATAGTAAGAGGGGGTCAAGAAAATGGACACACTTCTCCGTATTAACACCATTGCAAATGTGGATGCTGATGCACCGAGTTTGGGGGCGGGGGTTGTAAGCTGACTTTCCTCTTTTTCGTAGATGTTGCCTTCCTAATATCTAAAACACTGATGTGGTTACAGTAGTACATTTTAACCTTCAATAATTTAGCCAGGGGCAAGGGCCACAAGATGAAGATTGAGAAAACAAAGGTTATCATTTATAAACTGCCGAGGAAGAAGAGGGACCCCCATTTAAGCATGCTGTCGATGGATTAATCATAGAGACAGTTGAAAAAATATGTTGATTTAGGCATAAAAAATGAAAATTCAATCAACTGGAATCATCACTTGAATAAAAGAAATCATTTTATAGCATGAAAGGCAGAATACGTCATTAAATTCCCAAAGCAAAAAGGGGATAGGGCAATATCTAGTACCTTAGAGTTATATAAGTTACAGACAATATCTGCCAGTGTATATGGATCTGAACTATGGGGCTACAGTAACATGAACATATTGGAAATAAAAGATAATTCAATCCTAAATCGATCAATAAGGCTCCCTTATAGTTCACTGTCTTTACCAATAATATTAGAAATGGGGTTGTACAGAATCACATACACCATGAGATTAAAGCCTCTTACATACTGGGTGAAGATTTGGAATTGTGAGACTCACAGGGTCTATTTCAAATCACTTCAAGATCTCTGTCAGTGACAGGTGTTGGTAAAATGTTGTGGTTTCAGTATGTCAAAACGATGTAACGTGTGATCCGTTTAACATAACTGTGGGATAACCCCTGTTGCTATGAAATGCATGCACAGTTCTGCTTAAGGAGGATTATAGATTATAAGGTCTGGGCAATATATGAGACTTGGTCAAGTGGTACTGGTGTTCACATGTCAAGAGATTACTTGGAGCTCAAATGGGAACTGGGCTTGGAGACTTACCTTGGTACTCTTGAAATTAAAGAACACTCCCTCCTACTACATGTAAGGCGAGGGAAACATCCTTTACAAGCTTATATTAAAAGGTGGGGAGAAACCCGACTGTGAAGTGCCAATGCTGTGTGTTGCATGACAAAACAGTAGCCTACTTCTCACTTGTTTGTCCTCTATATAGCCAATTGAGGGAGAAAGGCTTAAATCTCTATTTAAGGCAAGATGCAGTTATTTATTTATTTATTTATTCATATACATACAGCCGATTGGCTTTGCATATACAACATACAATTATACAGCAGACATTTAACACATACAATCTCTCATAAAATTCGTAGTCAAAATTAAAATGCATTGTTACCAAGCAGGTAAATACTCAGGGTGTCATACAGTTTGTCAGACAAGTTCCTTTACATTGTTACCAACATTATCTAAAATATGTATCTTGAGCAAGGCTCGTGAGCAATCTAATGGGAGAAAACCTTCAAGCTATCATAGAAACATCAGATCAAATACAGTTAAAAAAATGTATCAAATACATTACATAGTAAAACACTTAGACAACTTAAAACTAGTTTTAAACCAAGTTAGATCAGGGTGGTAATGATCTCAACCCATGTCCAAAAACATTTGACAAGATAAAAGATCAGGTTATGATCACACCTTTTATGAACTCAGACCACAATAGGTGGTTGCAGTCACCATTTATCCAACTATGATAAGAGTTTAAATAACTCCTTCGTAAATTATATAGACTTTCACAGTTTATTAACAAGTGTTCAATTGTTTCAAGGACATTATTGCCACACAGCCGACAGTATCTGTTTTCACGTGGGATTCGGGATCGTGCTCCTTGAGTGGTCAAAGAATTACGAGAGTTAAATTTGAGTCTCATATATTGCCTAGCAATCATACTGTTTGGATAAGCAGTTAAATAGGATGGCTTGCTGCTACGTTCAACTACATAGTCAGAAAACTCAGTGGCATTACTTACAGAATAGAGGTTAGCAAGCTGTTGATCTTTACAAAGACATTTCATTTTAAGTTTAATACGCAATTTTATGGTATAAACCTGTCCATTTGGGGCAAGACCAAGACATCCTTCTGTCCATTTTGCATGCATAGAACGCAGCAAACCAAGCGTCCCAAGTGCCATAAAATTGTCCACTTTATAAAACATATCTTGAAACGTCCCCATCATGGAATATTTCCTTAGTTTTGACAGGTTATCACAAACATGATCATCTTAACTGTTGAAACGGTAATAAAATCACAAACCTCATATTCTAAATATAGAAAGTCAATTGGAAGTGAGTTAGGGAGGAACCAGGTATCCGGTCATTCTTAGGAATGTAAAAGTTTCGAATGGCAAACCTTCAAATTTTTTTGTCGAAATGCCATTCATTTGAATGACCATTTCGTTGAAAAAATGTGAAGGTGCCATCGACATGTAATGGTAAGTATAAGTGCAGGGCTGGCATCAGGGTTAGGGTTTGGGTTGGGGCTTGGGTTAGTTTAGGGGTTTAATTAGGGTTAGGGTTGGGGCTGGGGCTAGGGTTGGGGCTTGGGTTAGTTTAAGTGTTAGGGTTAGGGTTGCGGCCTGGGTTAGTTTAGGGGTTAAATTATTGTGAGGGTTAGGGTTAGGGCCAGGGTTTGGGTTTAGGGTTAGGTTTGGGGTTGGGGTTAGGGCTGGGGTTAGGGCTGGGGCTAGGGTTAAGGTTAAGGTGTGTGGGGATTGCATGGGGGTTGTAGGGGTCTGGAGGGGAAACCCTCCACAATATACACATAAACTTTAAAAACGTTACAAGGGGCTGGCCAGTGCTGACATTTCCGCACTGGACAGCTCCATATAAAGTTTTATCGTTACAAAAAAAGCATTGAAATGCTACTTTTAACATGTAAAAGTGCATTTCAATTGAAAGCAGTCCATGCCTATTGTCTACAGATAAGGGTTTCGAAAGAAATGCATTTTTGCATGTTAAATATAGCTTTTCGAAACATTTTCTTTTGAAACTTTGTTTTCGAGGGTTTAGTGATTCGAAACTTTTTTTCAAAAGAATCACTATGAACCGAGGAACATCAAGCAGCACAACATCACATCTTCAAAGCGATTCAGTTTCCCTCCATAGTGCTGTCCCCATAGCTCTATGCCATACAGCATAATAGAGCAAATCTTAGTTTCTTTCAACAAGAGGATTGTCTCTATAGATATTCCTGCTTTTTGGCCTACACATTGTCTTAAAATGCCAATAGCACGGTTGAACTTTGCCTTTGTTGCCATTAAGTGCGTTTCCCAATTAAGGTTGTTTTGAGCGTGCACACCTAAATATCAGAAGCAATGTGATATTCTTATGTAAGGCTACACACGATTGTAACCCATTAACGAATATAGCTCTATTTCTTGCAGCAGAATGGCACAAGTAATTAAGATATACATTAGTGTTAAAGCATTGGGATCTTCAATGCTCTAGTCTTCCTTGACATTTCTTGAATATCATCAGGTTTTGTACCTATATGGGGACCAATCACAGGAATTAGAAAGTTGTTTCTACAATAGTCCCTATGGAGGAATGGAAATAGTTGCAAGTATTGACAAGTGTTGTGTAATTTGAATGGAAATTAAATTGAGCTTGGTCTATGTTTTCACTTGATTTTAGAATTAGGTTGTTTTATCATAAGTTTATATGAATTGTGGTATGGCTACCAGGGAAGATGATACATTTTATGTTACATTATGTAAGTATAGCCTATTTCTAGGTACAATAGTGTGCTGTTTTACCTATTTCTATTGACACATGGCACTTTATAATGTCAACCTATTTATTTGTATGACTGGATTTTTATTTATTGTATGATATGGTGTGGATTTTAATTATGATTGTAAAGGTTGTTTGTGTATGTTTTATGGGAGATAATCTTCAGATCCCAGAAACAGGAGCAATTGACAGATCATCTCCCTTTATCTTGGTTCAGGTTCACTAAATTAGAAGGTGTATGTTTCTATGTATCTATGGAGGTATGTATGCAGGTATGGATGTATGTATGTATTTACAGGGTTTATATTGTTCAAATCTAGTTAGCAAGTAAGGAGAGTAGTGCAAGAAACAGGGAGAATATAGAAAGTAAAGGATGGAAGAACAGGGAAGAGGGCGGGTGAAGAGGTGGAACAGGTGTTGCCCTGGGGTCATATTGTGGTGATGGGTTCCTTGAAGACCAGAGTTTTTAGTTTCTTCTTGAGGTGCAGGTCTGTTGTGGATAATCTGATATGTGTCACTGTGCTATTCAAGAGTCCAGGTGGATAGCAGGAGAAGACCTGAATTCTGGTTTGCTCTTTCTTGCCTCCCTTAGTTTCTAGTCTGGAGGTATTCAGGCTTCAAGTGTTCCATGAGGCTCCACAGAAGGGGAGCATTTCAGCCAGGTAGGGTGGAGATTTTTTTCTAATTTACTTGTATGTTAGACAAGCTGTTTCAAAGATGATTAAAAGCTTGGTGGGGCAACCAGTGTATTCCCCTGGGGGTTGGTGGAGAAGTGGCAATTTGTATCCTTCTTGTGATTGGATGGACTGCAGTATTCTGGGCAGCTTTCAATGGACCCAAGAATGAGGTTAGGACCCTGGTGTGGAGAGTGTTTGCCCCATTCAAGTAAGAAACAATGATGCTTCCCAACACAGTGACAGGGATGACTGGGTTAATTGTGTGAGTCTTGAAGGAAAGGTTAGTGTTGTTAACGGAGCCAAGGGTTTTACATCTAGATGAGAACAAATGAGAGTAACAATTCACTTTAAATAGTGTCAGTCAGTTCTGGATTTGAGCTTGTTTGGAAGAGCCCCCAAGGAAGATTTATTCTGTTCTTGTAGGGTTCAGTTTCATTTAGGTTAACAGATGCAGTACGGTTCATGTTATGACAATGCATCTGCTACTTTGGTAGGCCTCTGTTAGAACTGTTTGGCCCACCAACTTAAGGCCACTCCATATGTATGGCTAGACACATACTTCATATGCCTCTTTTGGTGGGCTTTTTTGAAAGAAATTGCACGGGCCCTAGGCCCACAGTAATTCCCATTGCAGGCCGATCCCTCCCAGCGCCCTCTTCCTGTTTCCCCATCCCTCCCGCCTCCCGACATGCCCCCCTGCTCTCATTGGTCCCGAGGACCGTGTATGTTGGAGTCTAGCGACTCGATTGGGATCACCGGCTCCATTTGAAAAACCAGAGCACGGTGAGTGGTGCCCCTCTTTTGGTGGGCTTTTTTGAAAGAAATGACTCGGGCCCTAGGCCCACAGTTATTCCCATTGCAGGCCGATGCCTCCCCGCACCCTCTTCCTGTTTCCCCATCCCTCCCGCCTCCCGTCCCGCCCACCCTGCTCTCATTGGTCCCGAGGACTGTGTGTGTTGGTAGTCTATGCGCGAGTGAGGTGAGTGGCGCAGCGGGGCTTGGTATTGCTTGAGCAGCGGCCTTATTTGTTCTATCTCTGTGTTCACGGTCCCCGTGCCGGTTGGTGTTTCATCTCCCTGGTTGCTGGCTCTCTCCCACTCCCCACCCCACCTACCATCCCGCCCACCCCCGATCCTATTGGTAGAGACGAAAGATTTTCCTCCAATACCAGATCTCCCAGGGCAGCCCTCTGCCCGGCAGCCCACCAGCTAAGGACCTGCGGCAAAGGGCGGCTCCTACAGAGACGGCTCCAAATCGTATATGCAGGTATCAGCAAGAGAAGCAAGAAGACAACAATAAGTAAGTGTGGCAAGGGTGGGGACAGAAGCAACTACTTAGAGGTGTGCCCAATAGCCTCTCTGTGAAAGCTGAATTCAGAACTGTGCCCTACAGCCTCTCTGTGAAAGCTGAATTTAGAAGTGTGCCCAATAGCCTCTCTGTGAAAAGTTGAATTTAGAAGTTTGCCCAATAGCCTCTCTGTGAAAAGTTGAATTTAGAAGTGTGCCCAATAGCCTCTTTGTGAAAAGTTGAATTTAGAAGTCTGCCCAATAGCCTCTCTGTGAACGCTGAATTTAGAAGTGCATTAAAAAGTTGAATTTAGAAGTGTGCCCAATATCCTCTCTGTGAAAAGTTGAATTTAGAAGTGTGCCCAATAGCCACTCTGTGAAAAGTTGAATTTAGAAGTGTGCCCAATAGCCTCTCTGTGAAAAGTTGAATTTAGAAGTGCATTTAAAAGTTGAATTTAGAAGTGTGCCCAATGGCCTCTCTGTGAAAGCTGAATTTAGAAGTGTGCCCAATAGCCTCTCTGTGAAAGCTGAATTTAGAAGTGTGCCAAATAGCCTCTCTGTGAAAAGTTGAATTTAGAAGTGTGCCCAATAGCCTCTCAGTGAAAAGTTGAATTTAGAAGTGTGCCCATTAGCCTCTCTGTGAAAGCTGAATTTAGAAGTGCATTTAAAAGTTGAATTTAGAAGTGTGCCCAATAGCCTGTCTGTGAAAGCTGAATTTAGAAGTGTGCCCAATAGCCTCTCTGTGAAAGCTGAATTTAGAAGTGTGCCCAATAGCCTCTCTGTGAAAGCTGAATCTAGAAGTGTGCCCAATAGCCTCTCTTTGAAGGCTGAATTTAGAAGTGTGCCCAATAGCCTCTCTGTGAAAGCTGAATTTAGAAGTGCATTTAAAAGTTGAATTTAGAAGTGTGCCGAATAGCCTCTCTGTGAAAGCTGAATTTAGAAGTGTGCCCAATAGCCTCTCTGTGAAAGCCGAATCTAGAAGTGTGCCCAATTGCCTCTCTGTGAAAGCTGAATCTAGAAGTGTGCCCAATAGCCTCTCTGTGAAAGCTGAATTTTGATATGTGCACAATAGCCTCTGTGTGAAAGTTCAATTTAGAAGTGTGCCCAATAGCCTCTCTGTGAAAGCTGAATCTAGAAGTATGCCCAATAGCCTCTCTGTGAAAACTGAATTTTTTAAGTGTGCCCAATAGCCTCTTTGTGAAAGTTAAATTTAGAAGTGCATTTAAAAGTTGAATTTAGAAGTGTGCCCAATAGCCTCTCTGTGAAAAGTTGAATTTAGGAGTATGCACAATAGCCTCTCTGTGAAAGCTGAATTTAGAAGTGTGCCCAATAGCCTCTCTGTGAAAGCTGAATCTAGAAGTGTGCCCAATAGCCTCTCTGTGAAAGATGAATTTAGAAGTACATTTCGAAGTTGAATTTAGAAGTATGCCCAATAGCCTCTCTGTGAAAGCCGAATTTAGAAGTGTGCCCAATAGCCTCTCTGTGAAAGCTGAATTTAGAAGTGCATTTAAAAGTTGCATTTAGATGTGTGCCCAATAGCCTCTCTGTGAAACCTGAATTCAGAAGTGCATTTAAAAGTTGAATTTAGAAGTGTGCCCAATAGCCTCTCTGTGAAAGCTGAATTTAGAAGTGTGCCCAATAGCCTCACTATGAAAGCTGAATTTAGAAGTGTGCCCAATGGCCTCTCTGTGAAAGCTGAATCTAGAAGTGTGCCCAATAGCCTCTCTGTGAAAGCTGAATCTAGAAGTATGCCCAGTAGCCTCTCTGTGAAAGCTGAATTCAGAAGTGTGCCCAATAGCCTCTCTGTGAAAGCTGAATTTAGAAGTACATTTAAAGGTTGAATTTAGAAGTGTGCCCAATAGCCTCTCTGTGAAAGCTGAATTTAGAAGTGTGCCCAATAGCCTCTCTGTGAAAGCTGAATCTAGAAGTGTGCCCAATTACCTCTCTGTGAAATCTGAATCTAGAAGTGTGCCCAATAGCCTCTCTGTGAAAGCTGAATTTAGATGTCTGCCCAATAGCCTCTCTGTGAAAGTTGAATTTAGAAGTGTGCCCAATAGCCTCTCTGTGAAAGCTGAATCTAGAAGTGTGCCCAATAGCCTTTCTGTGAAAGCTGAATTTAGAAGTGTGCCCAATAGCCTCTCTGTGAAAGTTGAATTTAGAAGTGCATTT
Organism: Ambystoma mexicanum; assembly: GCF_040938575.1. Taxonomy (NCBI): domain Eukaryota; kingdom Metazoa; phylum Chordata; class Amphibia; order Caudata; family Ambystomatidae; genus Ambystoma; species Ambystoma mexicanum. The sequence goes on along the minus strand of NC_090933.1, from coordinate 224,389,046 downwards.
AAAAGTTGAATTTAGAAGTGGGCCCAATAGCCTCTCTGTGAAAGCTGAATTTAGATGTCTGCCCAATAGCCTCTCTGTGAAAGTTGAATTTAGAAGTGTGCCCAATAGCCTCTCTGTGAAAGCTGAATCTAGAAGTGTGCCCAATAGCCTTTCTGTGAAAGCTGAATTTAGAAGTGTGCCCAATAGCCTCTCTGTGAAAGTTGAATTTAGAAGTGCATTTAAAAGTTGAATTTAGAAGTGGGCCCAATAGCCTCTCTGTGAAAGCTGAATTTAGAAGTGCATTTAAAGGTTGAATTTAGAAGTGTGCCCAATAGCCTCTCTGTGAAAATTGAATTTAGAAGTGCATTTAAAAGTTGAATTTAGAAGTGAGCCTAGTAGCCTCTCCCTGAAAGCTGGATTTAGAAGTGTGCCCAATAGCCTCTCTGTGAAAGTTGAATTTAGAAGTGTGCCCAATAGCCTCTCTGTGAAAGCTGAATCTAGAAGTGTGCCCAATAGCCTCTCTGTGAAAGCTGAATTTAGAAGTGTGCCCAATAGCCTCTCGGTGAAAGTTTAATTTAGAAGTGCATTTAAAAGTTGAATTTAGAAGTGAGCCTAGTAGCCTCTCCCTGAAAGCTGGATTTAGAAGTGTGCCCAATAGCCTCTCTGTGAAAAGTTGAATTTAGAAGTGTGCCCAATAGCCTCTCTGTGAAAAGTTGAATTTAGAAGTATGCCCAATAGCTTCTATGTGAAAGCTGAATTTAGAAGTACATTTCGAAGTTGAATTTAGAAGTGTGCCCAATAGCCTCTCTGTGAAAGCTGAATTTAGAAGTGCATTTAAAAGTTGAATTTAGAAGTTTGCCCAATAGCCTCTATGTGAAAGCTGAATTTAGAAGTGTGCCCAATAGCCTCTCTGTGAAAGCTGAATTTAGAAGTGTGCCCAATAGCCTCTCTGTGAAAGTTGAATTTAGAAGTGCATGTAGATGTTGAATTTAGAAGTGTGCCCAATATCCAATAGCATGCCCGGCTGAACCGATCAATCTTCCTAATATCCTCTCTGTGCAAAGTTAATTTTAGAATTATGCCTAATACCCTCCCTGTATAAAGTTGAATTGAGAAAATGCCTATTAGCACGACGTATATAGTATGGTTTGGATTGCAGGGAACGTTTGAAAGAGCATATAACCCATCATACGCTTACCCTCTTCTTTACACCACCACTCAACTAGAACACAGAGATACTATGACACCATTCGGTATAACTGTTCTCATACCAACATCTGCCGCACATTCCACATCATTCTAAGTAAACACTGCTGGTTACACACCCCCCAGCCAGGCGTTCTCCTCAGGCCTAACGCAGCCACATTCGGTCTGGATAAATCCTTCCAGAACGAACACATACTCCTGATCTCTCAACCACCACACCTACCGCTAAGAATCAGCTAATACACAAATACCGCACCAGCTGCACACATATCCGGTGCTCACACGAACTTTGGACTCTCTCTACTCTCTCTACTGATCTGAACTTCGGTTCCCAAGGGCGTTCAACCTACCAGGGCCTTCAGACCATACCAATGGTATATAAGGAGCTATATAAATGCAGAATAACATAACATAACGTGTGGCTCCATCGAAATTACACCCCACTAGAGAATGTGTTTTGACAGGCACAGATTAATTGGTCAGGGTCACCTGTGGAGGCCAGGCTGTTCAGCATGTAGGCTTTCACTGTTCATCTGAGGCAAAGTGCCTTACCCTGTACTCTACATTTGACTCTTACATGATGACTGAATGCCATTACCCCAGTAGGCATTGGCTGAGAGCTGCCACTGTGTTTCACACAACTGATGTTTTTGACTCTACATATAAACTGTGTTCATGTATGTTCATGGTTTTTGTGAATGGGGCAAACACCAGTTTGTAGAAAGTGCTTTGTAGTTCTTATTTTAATAGAGAGTGCCAGCTTGTTGTTGTCAGACTTACTACACATGGTGGCTTATAATGTGAGATGGAGTTGTTTTCATAATATGATAGCATAAAGAGATGATTAGGTATATTTGAAGTAGCATTGTGTGGTGGTGCGGTATGCATCCCAAACATTCAGCCTACTGATGTCATACTGCATTTTCCAGTCCATTAGCACTAGGGATTGATTTGAAACTGTCAGCTGATGAAAGGGCAGCAGTTTTTCCATCATTGCATTCCTATCAGTGACCAGATTGCATCACTGGGACCCATTGCTTGGAAGAAGGGGCCTACCCTTCATCCCCCTTCTTGTTTGAGGCCTGTGTTGCACTACTGCAACCCCTCCCTTGGACTGGGTGTCTGCCTTCAATCCCTCCTTTCTGCCTTCTTGATGCCTCACCTCACTATCTCACAAGGCACATCTTTCCATCATCTGACCTCCATGGCTTGACTATATTTGTGTCCCTCTGCTCCACTCCTTTTGCCCGTCTTTTGCCTCTCCCTTACCTGAACATTCACATTGGCTACCTATGGTGCATAGTACATGCTTGCAACTAACTGTCCTTTTCGACCCCACTAGAAGCTAGCCATAGTGAGGGGGCATTTTCTTTGTAGCTTGCACATAAATGGGGAAGTCTCAGCAACAGTGCACGCACTTTGACAATGAGGGAAAGCACGTAGTGTTTCACCAAGTAAAGAAACACTCAAACATTCCACAGTGGACCTTTAAATGCATATGCATCTGCTGAGAGTGTGGATTTCCACACTGATAATACTTAAATGCCAATGGTTGTTCACCAGTGCAAATACAGCCATACTATGACATGTCATATGCTCTAGTAGGAAAATCTTCATCTACAATTCAGGAAAAAGCATAAAGAATAAAGAAAGGTAGAAATAAACAAGAAAACAACAATCAAGTAAAAACCATTACTATTAGAGTGAAAAAGAGCACCATCGTGTACTTGGTGAGAATATTTAGCAAATGACACCTACTCTCACCCTAGGCCAAAGAAGAAAGGGGTAAGTGGCAATGATACGTACACATCCAGTGCAACCAAAATACAGAACCAGTTTGTCAAATTCCATGTTGTGTCACTTCTATCCTCGGCTAATTGGGCTTTGTTTAACAAATGTAATTAGGGCAGTGATGAAAGCTATCTTTAGTCAGTCAGCATCAGGATAGGTAGCCACATCGAACAAGATTTGTAATTCCAATGGAACCTGACAAAATAAAGAGGCACCATTGCAACATTGTCGGTAGCCCTTATAATGATAGGCAAAATATACATTCCAGGAACCACACTTTTCCCTCCTGGAGCCAAACCCAATTTCTAACTTTTAATGTGCCAGTAGGATTTCTCAAAGGGAGACATATATGCCAAAACCTTGGGAAAGGGAGGATGCTAAACGGCAAGTTATGAACCGATCAGCGCTCAGCCACCCATCCACCTATTATGAGAGTGGGCATCCAACAAATGATCCAACTCACACCTCCAGTTTATGTATTGTATTGTATTTTATTTATATAGCGCACCGAGCCCTGAGGCAACTGGGCACATTTCTTGGGTACATATAAGGTGCATATTTACAATTACAGGCATAGTACATCACATTGTATAAAGCATAGATTAACAGGTAATACAGATAGTACACACATTTTGCAGGCATAAATAGTACACAGCAGTAAGTATATACAGTATAGAGTATACAGTGTAGAGAATTAGAAACCAGAGTATTTATAACTAATCAGTGTTTGGAGATTGGTGATGAGGTGGGTTAGTTTTCGTTCAGACAGAGTCAGGATTTGGCCTCACGGCAGAATTTGTGGATGTAGTGTTCCAACCTGATGTTGGGAGGTAGTGCATTCCAAGTTTTGGCTGCTAGGACTGGGAAGTTTTTGCCCCCTGCCTGTTGCAGTTTGAACTTTGGTATGATGAGATAACAGGAGTTGGAAGATCTCGTTTGTCTTAATGAAGGTTGGAGTCTGAATTTGTCGCAGAGGTATTTGAGTGCTTGATTATGTATACATTTGTGTATGAGGGAGAGAGTTTTGAATGTAATTCTTTGGTTGATTGAGAGCCAGTGAACACTGCATCTCAACTCTGAGATGTGTAGTTTTCTAGGGAAGTTGGTGGCTGCTCTTAGTGCATTGTTTTGATAGATCTGTAATTTATTTAGATTGTGCTGACTAGTGTCTAGGTAAAGAGCATTTGCAGTCATCAGGAATGGTCTGCATGCGTTGATGAGCTTGCATGTGTAAACAGTCGTAGAGGCGGTAGCGTTAATTTGCTTGCCAAGAGAGATGGAGGAGTCAATGTACATACCTAGAGTTTTGACTTCTTTGGATACTTTAATGTTGTTGCCGTCAATATCGAAGGTGTCAAATTTGTTGTTAAGTTTGTTGAGTCTGGTTTGGGTACCCACGAGGAGAAGCTCAGTCTTGTCATCGTTGAGGCAGAGCCTGTGTTGTGCCATCCAGGCTTGGATGATAAGGTAAATGTGGTTGAGTCGTTGTGAGTCTGTGTTGTGATGCATGTGATGTGTATGAGGATTTGTGTTGTGTCAGCGTAGTTAGTGTAAGAGATGCCCAGTTGGTCGAGTTTGTCAAAAAGAGGTTTTGTGAATATGTTGTAGAGTGTGGGGGAGACAAAGCAGCCTTGTGGAACTCCGTATGCGACAGTCGAAGGGGGTGCAGAGGCCGAGAGTGTGAACAATCTGGTTGTTCTGTTGTTCAGAAATGACTGGATCCAGGTGATCGCTTTGTTGGAGAAGTGGGCTGCTGAGGAGAGATGATTACAGAGTATTTTGTATGTGCATATGTTTTGTGCTCTAACCTGGTATGTTCGTGATCTGGGTACATTCAATTCCTCATTGTGATTTGGAAAACAAGCAATGTCATAGAAGTGCATCTACCTTACGATTTGGAAAAGAGAGTCAGGGAGCATGGCTAGATGTCTTCAAGATGACCACCTGAATTAAGAGCTATATGTGAGGTGAACCTCTCAGCACAAAATACTTCTAATCAACATCAAATATGGGAAAATACATGAGGCTTCCTAATAGTGATGATGGCATAAACCGACAATGCATAGCGAGTGAAAGGCAAGCAGCATGATGGCGCTGTGACTGCAAAAGCAAAATCTACAACATGGCTGCCAGCAGGGATAGGGGAATAGAAGGAAGTGCCCTGTCTGCTAATCTGCCAGATTATGTAGGTGAACATATGCATTCACAGGCTCTATATCACATGCAATGATTCCTTCATGAAGATTGAATGCCCCCGATTGGACTCATCTGACAGCCGGCTGCATGCTCGGTGCTGAGTGGGGCAAGATGGAGGGATGTGTCGGACTCAAGCACAGTGGAATAGGGGCAGACCCATAATTTTGCTTGTCGCAGAGCTACTCATTTCATGGAGAGAAGATACAGATCGCAGTTAGACCTTCTTCATCGAAACCTATTTTAGAAGGCCTAACAACATGCATGATACAAGTGAATACATTGTGTAATACCTGGCCGTTGCCCTTCTAGACTTATACAATTGCATATGCAGAATCACTTTTAACTTAAGTGTTGACATTCCTACTCCCAATCCAGCGTGATTCTAGCAGTCTTTATGACAAATAAGAGATTCATATTTATAGACTGCATACAATTGTCAAGGCTCTTCACAAGGGTGTGATTGATCTTCCTTTGGGGTTTCTCTGCTCACATATATTGCATCCCACCACGGATAAGAGCTCCACTAAATGAGGACTACGGTACATTGTTGAATTTGTCACTTTTCAACCAATGGTAGTTGCATGAATATGAACTCGTGCTCATGAGAGCCAAGATGTTATATTATCAATACTACATTGTACAAATAAGATAATATTATGTAGTAACTATCATCATACATATGATAACCCATATCACTAATTCACCAGAAATAATCAATATAGAGGTCTATTGTGTGGTGATCTTCTACAACCTTGCTATGCAGATTAGTAAAGGGCACTTTTTCATATTATGTGAATAAAATTACAAATTCAGAAATGGCGTAAACTAAATCACACAGATTAGATCAACAATAAATCTGCTAGTGAACCACTTACTTTGGATACCCCAGAACAGATTAAGGAATACACACTAAAAAGGCAACATCGCAGTGAGAATGGCAGACACGGAAGAGAGACTCTCCTCCTTGGAAACCCGTATTGGAAGGGTTAGGATATCTTCAATTGAAGGTCCATGAATTAGAAGTAGCATGTGCAGGATCTGAACACAGGAGTCAGTGGGACAATGAGCACATTTCCAGACAACATGGAAAGTTGGAGGGAAATGATGCAGTGAATTTCTGGGAAACTGCATTGCAAAATTAATTCAGATTACATTCACACACCCTCAGAAATGGCAAATGGTGCATCAGAGTCAGCCTAGAGAATATTCCTGATGCACTCTTAGACACCAACATTTTTCAGATAGCAAGGAAGAAATCTGCTTTGCCCTACCAGGGTCACAAAATATACATGTCAGCTGATTTGTATAGAGAAATAATTCTTAAAAGGAAAAATATCCTGCATGGGGGAGAGACGGAATTGTTGGCGGTTTGGGATGAGTAGTTACAGGCTGGGGATGTAGGTACACTATCCCTGCTTGTGATGCTCAACCTGTCCGCCGCTTTTGATACAGTGGACCACAGTGTTTTGTTGGACCGTATGAAAAATCTTGTGAACGTGGACTCCGGTACACTACAGTGGTTCACCTCATTCCTCAGCGGATGCCAACAACGTGTTCAGGTCGGAGGCTTTCTTTCAGAAATTCTCCTCCAGTGTTCCGGTGTACCGCAGGGATCGGCACTCTCTCCACTCCTCTTAAATATCTATCTTTGTGCCCTTATGGATATCCTGGAGAAATAAACCAAATCAAAAGGAGGACTATTTTTAGGGTAATGCAACTGTGCATTGCCCAATCTCGTTTTCACACTAATAATAACACAGTTATATCGATTTGTAGAGAGTTTTTCAAAGAAAGGCCAATATGCCTAATTGCGCTTTCTGAATAGTCTCTTTTTGCACTTATGGTGTGCTAAAAGACACATGCTCTACCACCTTGGCTTTGGCATGTGTTAGCTGCCCCCCAAATGAAGATAAACATTAATTTTATTAGGTTTTCTCTGGGTAGGCAGGTGCAGATACAAATTAGTTAAAATTGTGAAGAATTTTCTTCAGCGAAGGTCTCTCTTGAGGTAGGTCACTTCGGATAAAGAAAGGGTCCCTGGATACTTTTAACAGGGTAACCTCAAATGGAACGAACATAAACTGTGCGGTACGTGTTCTGCACTAGGTTAGAGTCGTTCTCTTAGCCGACCGGTTTCTGTGGTGCAAATAAGTGGGCCACATTCATCAGGGCTTGTACATGACATCTGGGTGTGTGCCTGTTGTTAGTCTCATAAAGCAGCACTGTCTGCATATCTTGACGGCCTCTCCCTGTAGAGGTGACAGGAGGGAGGGAGGAGAGAGAGAGGGAGAGCAGCGGTAAATATCACATGCTGTCATTTCGAACTATTCGAAGACACTGCACTGGTGTGTCAAGAGGGGAAAAAGGCTTACCCGCTCCGTGTGATCTGGTGGCTTAATCATGAACGGTGAGACAGCCCGATACCTGGGGGCCAAAGGACAATAATTATTGTCTTACTTGATGCCTGAGTACTTCAGATCGGAAAGGTGACAGTACAAAACGTTACTAATTCTTTTAACCAAATTGAGTAAATCTCAATTTACTGCTTATAAAGGGAAATAGCTGAATGGCTAGAAAATTTACTGAACTGAAAGATGTAACCCGATACTCATCACATCAAAGACCAGAGAAAATTGAGTTTTCAGAGCCAGCACCAAAGAACTGCCCTTCAATACATAATAAGAAACACTCACTCATGGAAGGTCATTCAGTGGGGCGTTATTACCCAAATTGTTCGTTTACAATTGTTCGAATGAACAATTGACCAAATTTAAAGGGTCACAAATGACCTTTTCACAATTGACCATATATATATATATATATATATGGTCAATTAATACATATATATAGCGGTTTGGTAATATATATATATATATATATATATATATATATATATATATATAATATATATATATAGGGGTTTTGGGGGGTTTGGCATTGGGTGGGGGGTTGTGGGGGGTTTCCCCCCACATATATGTTACAATTGACCTTCACAATTCGGTCAATTGTGAAAAGGTCAATTGTGATTCGAACAGTTGTAAAACAAACAATTTGTATACAACCAGTGGGGCAGATACTGATATCATAATTCTAATACAGTAAAACAAGGGATGAAGGGATCCCTAAAAAAATGGCAAACCTACACAAGACACAGGAGCAGGAGGTTATTCGAGATCCATGATTAAGAATTTGGAACCCTAGTTGTACCCCTCTACCTTCTTTGAAATTATACTTCAAGACCGCTACAGATCCTTTCAGTAGTACAATATAGTTGTATCATGTTTATTATTTCTATGTGGATGGTAATTGAGAGATGTAAAGTTATATGCACATTGATATCCAGTGTTTCCACCTTTCAAAATATCCATGCACTAAATCTTAATATTGTAGCCTTGTAAAAAAAATTGAAGTTTCCCATTACATCATTTTGACATTGTTCTGTAAGAAATGAGTGCTCTGATAGGACAATGCATCTTTCTACTTCTCTCTCTCTCCAAGGTTGCCATAGGTAGATGATCACATGCACCCCTAAAGTAAAGTTGAAGAGTGCAACTGTTCATGTAATCATATGTCAGCAATTAAGAGATCATCCATGAAAATAGCATTGTCCCTTTAAACACATATTAACAACACAGGCCCCAACTGGGCAGCTATGTTGGTTACTGTTGTATAGCCTCCTTTGACTTTCTAAAGGACATACAGTTTTGGTTGTTCTTCATAAGTACTCTTTCACATGTCTCGTCATCATTGGTGTGGAACTATGTTTGAACATGTCATTGTGGGCCTGCAATCATCTTTCAATATTCAGATAATTGTTATCAACATAACAGTGAACCATACTGGGCTCCTCAATCTGTTATGCCTGCTTCAAAAGTGATATCTTTAAATGTTAAAATACTTATCTTAATCACTTTCTCAGAAGATCAAATGGTTCACAGTATCTGAACTCAAAGACCCATAGGTCTTTTACAAGAGACACATCTCACCACTGAAAACATAGAAAATGTATACAAAACTGGGTCGGGAGAGTGTTCCATAGTTCCGAACAAAAATGTGGATTTGCAGTTTCCATTCATAAGAAAGTACAATGTACAATTGCAAAAGCATGGACAGATGGACAGAGCTGGTGGGTCATGATTAGGCTACACATTGGACAAAATAAAGTGATCATATGCTCCCTCACCTAATGTGTGAAAAATGGCTTTTCATTCTCACATGAATAGGGTCTCATCAGAGTTCTCCGGTACATAATGTTGTAGGTGGGGATTGGAACATGTCTATGCACCCTATCATTGACAGATCAGGTCAGACGGATTGTTCATAACAGACATACCAAGAGTTTACATTCTTGTCATTTGTACATGGAATGCTTATTAGAATAGGTTATTTTGTAACATCACAATTGCCTTTCTTTTGATTCATGATCCGTGCTATATACTGGCAACTGTTATTGCTGCTCACTCCTCACATGCTCTTATTCTTGATGTGAATGTAAAGTGAACTGCAAGAACTAAATGGTAATTAAAGGAAATCAGCAGAGAATGTGCTATTTTATTATTAACTGACCAATCGTGTCAAAAAGAACATATGATAGGGAATACATTAATTAAATCACACAATGGCTCTTTGCCCATAAACCTTACAGAAATAAAAAAAACACATTCTGTGAATTTTATTAATCTGTCTAAACATCAGAGAGCCAAAAAGAATCAATGGTAAAGTCTATTTCTTGATCATATACAAATACCTATACTTAGAAGTATGGGAAACACTTATTTAGGGGTCCCAATCACCGAGGAAGTGATTACAGATGCCTTAAAAATCCTCCTAATAAATAAAGCCCCAAGCCTGGTTGGGATTTCAGACACATTTTATAAGCTCTGTAAATCAAAAACCACACCCGTTGTATGACTTTTATTTCAGGAAGTTGAATTTCAATACATAATTAGTTCAAGGTTTAAACAGGCATTCATTACTATTATCCCTGAACCAGATAAAGACCCTGCCTCATGTTCCAACTATTGACTGATATCTATATGAACAGAGACATGGTGATTTTGGCGAAGGTTCTTACAGCCATACTCAGAAGAGTTATTCCAAAAATAGTACACGATGCCCAAATGTTTTTTTTTTTCAAATTTAGAGTAGAGAAGAAAACATGACACTGTTACTACACATACTATTTCCCGAATAGGATGCTAAGCACACTACATTTGCCATTTTATTAGACAAAGAAAAAGGGCTTGGCAGGTTTGAACGGCAATGTCTTTTTTGATTTCTGGAAGTGATTCTAGTTGGGTCCTGACTTTATTTCCATGGTTCATTTATTATAGAGTTTTCCATTGTCTAGTGAAAAACTTGGGAAAACTCCAGAGTATTACAATGGTCATAACACTGAAACTAAAATACATCTTTGGTATACGTCTGATTACGCTTAAAACTTCCTAGTGAATAGTTATTTAAGCAGGTCTAAGTCTGTTTATTTGGGGAGATTACAAACTGAGCCTTTGTAAAACTAAGCTACAAGCTGATGTAATCGGTACTGGTTGAGTTTGCCTGATTTGATTTAGATATATATTTCCTTGCAACTCCTTGCAACTCTAGCTCTACCTTCTAAGCGGTAGAGCTATAGAGTAAAGTATATGATGTTCAAAATATATTTTGTACCCTGTCTTGTAAAATAAGACAGCCAATTCTCAAAACAGACGTACACTTTTGGAGCACAGAAAGTCTTACATAGTGTAGCCCTTATTTGGTGAAATAATATGTTCAGAAAAAAACAACAGAAAATGTCATATTGACCACTAAGGAACTATTGTGGACTAAATCAGATATCTGACCTACTAAAGGAATAGATTGGGTGCTGATGTTTCAAGACTTGCAGGCAGACTTTACACATTTGCCATGCTACATTTGCCATTTTATTAGACAAAGAAAAAGGGCTTGTCAGGTTTGAACGGGAATGGCTTTTTTGATTTCTGGAAGTGATTCTAGTTGGGTCCTGACTTTATTTCCATGGTTCATTTATTATAGAGTAATCCATTGTCTAGTGTTTCTAATGGAGGATACATTTCGCACAAATTTAGGATAACTAATGTGACCTGGCAGAGAGGCCAGTTATCCTGTTTGCTGTTCCTGCTGACCATGGAACACAGAGAAAACTACCAAAGTATTCACTCTACATAGGGGAAGTTAGATTGATGTTATATGTGGATGAAAGAATGTTACTAATTAAATATTCAAAACAATTGACGCAGCATTTAATTTCTATAATTTTGGAATCCTCCACTTTTTTGAGCATACGACATTCATTGAGGGAGTTGACAGGCCATGGCCCTGACAATATTCTCCTATAGCAGAGGTATTCAAATTGGGGCGTGGCCACATTCTAGGGGGGGCGCCTGATCCCAGCATGAAATGTAAAAAAATAAATGTAAAGTTTTTTTTTTTTTAGTTTTTTTTTTAGATTGGAGGAAATGGGAAGCGGCAGCTCACATGGTCAGACTGGACCATAAAACAGTCTTAGGCACCAATGAAAAAATGGCCAGCAGTTACAAATGGATATTCAGTCCTTTAGTCACAGACTGTTTGAGTAGTACCCAAGGGGTTGTTTTTTGTTCAAATGTAAACAAATGGTGATATTTAAAGAATATTTATTCAGCAACAATGATCAAAACTATTAGCTGCATAGTGAAGTAACTCCTCAAACTGGCCCACATTGGCCAAAAAAGTGGCCCATTTTTACTGGCCTACACTAGCATTTTGCATTTTTGGTACGGTCATCGCCCTATTGCCCTATAGGCCAGTCCAAGCCTGCCGGCTCATCCATAATGGGTGAGGGGGCGTCCACCCACTGGCCACCTCACCCATTATGGAGGAGCCAAGGAGCCAGCCCAGTGAAACACTGAGCACACCCTCAGCTGCTTTTTCCAGCTGAGGGAGTGCTCCTGGGCTGGCTGAACTGTCAAAGGGAAACTCTGTTTGCCTTTCACAGTTGATTTCCCCAGCTGCACATTATCACTGAGCCATGCAACGCTGGGGGTATTTTGCTTTGCCAGCCTTGCATAGATCATTGGAAATGCTGGCTGGGGCACTGCATGTATGTATGTCCGAGGGGGTGCTCCTGCGCCTCCTCGCACATACGGGCAGAGCAACCTGGGGCGGAGCATTTTAGCAACCACGCGAGGTACATTTATGGTGATTTATTTTTTATTTAAATGTGTATGGATGTGTGTATGCTTGTGTTTTGGGACTGTGGTGGGAGCAGGATGGGTGGCAGCACTGGGATAGTGGTGGGAGTAGGGTGGGGAGTGCCCAGGGTCTGTACTGGGAGTAGGGTGCGGTGACGGGACACAAAAGTTCATAGCAATTTCTATATACTGTCCATCTGGCACTTTTGGGGGGGCCCGGCCTGCCCAAACTTTGCTCAGGGGGGGGGCCCAGGTCAAAAAAGTTTGAAGACCGCTGTCCTATAGGGAAAATACCGCACACTATAATTTTAAATAGTTAGTGAGCAATTGGAAATATTTAGATGAAAATGTAAATGGAGACCATCATCAAAGATAATTTACAAACTATCTGCAAGTTAATAAAAGTGAACAGTGCAAATGGGCTTCACTACAAAACTCAATATGGGGAAAACTCCAAAGTATTACAATGGTCATAACACTGAAACTAAAATACATCTTTGGTATACTTCTGATTACTCTTAAAACTTCCTAGTGAATAGTTATTTAAGCAGGTCTAAGTCTGTTTATTTGGAGAGATTACAAACTGAGGCTTTGTAAAACTAAGCTACAAGCTGATGTAATCGGTACTGGTTGAGTTTGCCTGATTTGATTTAGATATATATTTCCTTGCAACTCCTTGCAACTCTAGCTCTACCCTCTAAGCGGTAGAGCTAGAGAGTAAAGTATATGATGTTCAAAATATATTTTGCACCCTGTCTTGTAAAATAAGACAGCCAATTCTCAAAACAAACGTACACTTTTGGAGCACAGAAAGTCTTACATAGTGTAGCCCTTATATGGTGAAATATGTTCAGAAAAAAACAACAGAAAATGTCATATTGACCACTAAGGAACTATTGTGGACTAAATCAGAAATCTGACCTACTAAAGGAATTAGATTGGGTGCTGATGTTTCAAGACCTGCAGGCAGACTTTACACATTGCTGCTCACTCCTCACATGCTCTTATTCTTGATGTGAATGTAAAGTGAACTGCAAGAACTAAATGGTAATTAAAGGAAATCAGCAGAGAATGTGCTATTTTATTATTAACTGACCAATTGTGTCAAAAAGAACATATGATAGGGAATACATTAATTAAAGCACACAATGGCTCTTTGCCCATAAACCTTACAGAAATAAAAAAAACACATTCTGTGAATTTTATTAATCTGTCTAAACATCAGAGAGCCAAAAAGAATCAATGGTAAAGTCTATTTCTTGATCATATACAAATACCTATACTTAGAAGTATGGGAAACACTTATTTAGGGGTCCCAATCACCGAGGAAGTGATTACAGATGCCTTAAAAATCCTCCCAATAAATAAAGCCCCAAGCCTGGTTGGGATTTCAGACACATTTTATAAGCTCTGTAAATCAAAAACCACACCCGTTGTATGACTTTTATTTCAGGAAGTTGAATTTCAATACATAATTAGTTCAAGGTTTAAACAGGCATTCATTACTATTATCCCTGAACCAGATAAAGACCCTGCCTCATGTTCCAACTATTGACTGATATCTATATGAACAGAGACATGGTGATTTTGGCGAAGGTTCTTACAGCCATACTCAGAAGAGTTATTCCAAAAATAGTACACGATGCCCAATTTTTTTTTTTTTTCAAATTTAAAGTAGAGAAGAAAACATGACACTGTTACTACACATACTATTTCCCGAATAGGATGCTAAGCACACTACATTTGCCATTTTATTAGACAAAGAAAAAGGGCTTGGCAGGTTTGAACGGCAATGTCTTTTTTGATTTCTGGAAGTGATTCTAGTTGGGTCCTGACTTTATTTCCATGGTTCATTTATTATAGAGTTTTCCATTGTCTAGTGAAAAACTTGGGAAAACTCCAGAGTATTACAATGGTCATAACACTGAAACTAAAATACATCTTTGGTATACTTCTGATTACTCTTAAAACTTCCTAGTGAATAGTTATTTAAGCAGGTCTAAGTCTGTTTATTTGGGGAGATTACAAACTGAGCCTTTGTAAAACTAAGCTACAAGCTGATGTAATCGGTACTGGTTGAGTTTGCCTGATTTGATTTAGATATATATTTCCTTGCAACTCCTTGCAACTCTAGCTCTACCTTCTAAGCGGTAGAGCTAGAGAGTAAAGTATATGATGTTCAAAATATATTTTGTACCCTGTCTTGTAAAATAAGACAGCCAATTCTCAAAACAAACGTACACTTTTGGAGCACAGAAAGTCTTACATAGTGTAGCCCTTATTTGGTGAAATAATATGTTCAGAAAAAAACAACAGAAAATGTCATATTGACCACTAAGGAACTATTGTGGACTAAAACAGATATCTGACCTACTAAAGGAATAGATTGGGTGCTGATGTTTCAAGACTTGCAGGCAGACTTTACACATTTGCCATGCTACATTTGCCATTTTATTAGACAAAGAAAAAGGGTTTGTCAGGTTTGAACGGGAATGGCTTTTTTGATTTCTGGAAGTGATTCTAGTTGGGTCCTGACTTTATTTCCATGGTTCATTTATTATAGAGTAATCCATTGTCTAGTGTTTCTAATGGAGGATACATTTCGCACAAATTTAGGATAACTAATGTGACCTGGCAGAGAGGCCAGTTATCCTGTTTGCTGTTCCTGCTGACCATGGAACACAGAGAAAACTACCAAAGTATTCACTCTACATAGGGGAAGTTAGATTGATGTTATATGTGGATGAAAGAATGTTACTAATTAAATATTCAAAAAAATTGACGCAGCATTTAATTTCTATAATTATGGAATCCTCCACTTTTTTGAGCATACGACATTCATTGAGGGAGTTGTCAGGCCATGGCCTTGACAATATTCTCCTATAGCAGAGGTATTCAAATTGGGGCGTGGCCACATTCCAGGGGGGGCGCCAGATCCCAGCAGGAAATGTAAAAAAATAAATGTATAGTTTTTTTTTTTTTAGTTTTTTTTTTAGATTGGAGGAAATGGGAAGGGGCAGCTCACATGGTCAGACTGGACCATAAAACGGTCTTAGGCACCAATGAAAAAATGGCCAGCAGTTACAAATGGATATTCAGTCCTTTAGTCACAGACTGTTTGAATAGTACCCAAGGGGTTGTTTTTTGTTCAAATGTAAACAAATGGTGATATTTAAAGAATATTTATTCAGCAACAATGGTCAAAACTATTAGCTGCATAGTGAAGTAACTCCTCAAACTGGCCCACATTGGCCAAAAAAGTGGCCGATTTTTACTGGCCTACACTAGCATTTTGCATTTTTGGTACGGTCATCGCCCTATTGCCCTATAGGCCAGTCCAAGCCTGCCGGCTCATCCATAATGGGTGAGGGGGCGTCCACCCACTGGCCACCTCACCCATTATGGAGGAGCCGAGGAGCCAGCCCAGTGAAACACTGAGCACATCCTCAGCTGCTTTTTCCAGCTGAGGGAGTGTTCCTGGGCTGGCTGAACTGTCAAAGGGAAACTCTGTTTGCCTTTGACAGTTGATTTCCCCAGCTGCACATTATCACTGAGCCATGCAACGCTGGGGGTATTTTGCTTTGCCAGCCTTGCATAGCTCATTGGAAATGCTGGCTGGGGCACTGCATGTATGTATGTCCGAGGGGGTGCTCCTGCGCCTCCTCGCACATACGGGCAGAGCAACCTGGGGCGGAGCATTTTAGCAACCACGCGAGGTACATTTATGGTGATTTATTTTTTATTTAAATGTGTATGGATGTGTGTATGCCTGTGTTATGGGACTGTGGTGGGAGCAGGATGGGTGGAAGCACTGGGATAGTGGTGGGAGTAGGGTGGGGAGAGCCCAGGGTCTGTACTGGGAGTAGGGTGCGGTGACGGGACACAAAAGTTCATAGCAATTTCTATATACTGTCCATTGGGCACTTTTGGGGGGGCCCGGCCTGCCCAAACTTTGCTCAGGGGGGGGCCCAGGTCAAAAAAGTTTGAAGACCGCTGTCCTATAGGGAAAATACCGCAGACTATAATTTTAAATAGTTAGTGAGCAATTGGAAATATTTAGAGGAAAATGTAAATGGAGACCATCATCAAAGACAATTTACAAACTATCTGCAAGTTAATAAAAGCGAACAGTGCAAATGGGCTTCACTACAAAACTCAATATGGGGAAAACTCCAAAGTATTACAATGGTCATAACACTGAAACTAAAATACATCTTTGGTATACTTCTGATTACTCTTAAAACTTCCTAGTGAATAGTTATTTAAGCAGGTCTAAGTCTGTTTATTTGGGGAGATTACAATCTGAGCCTTTGTAAAACTAAGCTACAAGCTGATGTAATCGGTACTGGTTGAGTTTGCCTGATTTGATTTAGATATATATTTCCTTGCAACTCCTTGCAACTCTAGCTCTACCCTCTAAGCGGTAGAGCTAGAGAGTAAAGTATATGATGTTCAAAATATATTGTGCACCCGGTCTTGTAAAATAAGACAGCCAATTCTCAAAACAAACGTACACTTTTGGAGCACAGAAAGTCTTACATAGTGTAGCCCTTATATGGTGAAATAATATGTTCAGAAAAAAACAACAGAAAATGTCATATTGACCACTAAGGAACTATTGTGGACTAAATCCGAAATCTGACCTACTAAAGGAATTAGATTGGGTGCTGATGTTTCAAGACTTGCAGGCAGACTTTACACATCCTAACTTAAAATACTGGAGATACCTCCAACTTCTGAGGTGTATCACAACAGCCATATCATCATTGCAAGAAACCAGGCTATCATCCTCCGGACTTACATCACAATTTCATTAAAACCCACATCACAAATTATTGATTTCAACATTATACTCATTACCAATATTTAAATGATAACCCAAATCAATGTCGGCACAATTGTGAGAAATATGGGAGTCAATTTTGAAGTATCAGTTATCGAACCTGCAATCGTCTGATGTAATACGCACAAATAGCACTAATATACATAAAGACTGGTTGTAACTTGCCCTGTGAAAGACAGTGCCTGATTTGTATTGGACACATGCCAACCTTCAGAAAATGGGATTGCCAGATAATTTTAATTATTGATGATGTAACTGGAAGGACACAAGCATTGTTCACATCCTTTTGTCATGTTTTAAAGTTGTGAAGTCTGTGGATCAACTATGAAAATCAATTCATAGTTCTACACGGGGGGACTTCTACCCAGAGAAGAGTATGTGTCAATTCTAAAACGCTTTTCACTCATATATGTATTATATAAACATATGTTCAGCTGGGTGAATGCTACTTTAATGATCGATAAAACAAAGCTGAACTGGGTTTTCCAGCCCCTTAAGATGAGTAGCAATACCGTGGAGATGAATGGGGATGCAGATTTTAGTCATACATCAATAATCAAAATGACTCAGGTAGTTTGGCAAAAGGGGAGTCCATTATAAACAGGTATAAAAAACAGAGAGTACAACGAACATCAGCATTCGTTCAATCCTCTTACTCGACTCATTTTACTAGAAACTGAGGTCATATTGCATAAAATCATCATCATTAATGTTGACCTGCGTCACTACCTACGTGGCAAACTACAAGAACCTATCGAGGACAGTGATAGGCTCCAAGTGAATAGCTAAGTATGAGTAGAACCTAACTTCCCACCAATTATTATATCAATCCATATCAATCCATCATCACCATCATCACCTCAATGGTCCACTGTCAATTAGTGCTTTGAAATTTGACCTTCAGTTTGTACTGTGCTCTGAGGAATTTTAAGGTGTGACGGCACAGCCTGCCCTCATGCGTAGGTGTGACCACCTCGATTGTCCAATGTCTTTTTTCCACGTGACCGGACACCATGAAATCAAGCCTGTGTGTATTTGATATTATTTTTTAATAGTTCTCTGACATATTTTCTTTTGCTCAAGCCTCCTAAACAGGAGCCTCTTGTTCCTTCACACAATTTGTATCCAATGTCAGCCAATTCCTGTTTGATAAGACTTTTGGGTTCCTGGCACATTCAACTCCTTCTGCTGAGATTCATTTGTAATTAAAATTGCTTTTAACTACGACACACTGAAGTGAGGCCTTCTTTGCCCATATTTATGTTCAGTACTGCTTTATAACGTAAAGTGGAAACATCCATCTGTTATTTATTTCAGAGCTATATATATATATATATATATATATATATATATATATATATATATATATATATATATATATATATATACATATATATATGTATCTATATTGGTGCTTGCCGCAAACTATTTACTATAAACCTTGAGGCTAGCTTTCAAGATTACTTTGCTGCTTGCGTTTCAATTGCGTCTGTACACAAGTAAAATTACTTCATATCTTCATCTGTTTCTGCAACATTAGCTTCTTCACCCTGAGCCCAAGATGTCAGTTATCCTTGTTTTTTTCTTGATGCCGTATAGAATACCTGCATTCTCTGATCTCTGCATTGCTTCTGTGTGCGTCATCTCTTTCTGTGTGACATCACCGTTCATCCTTGCCTTTCATCTGCTCTGCTTCTTCAGGAATCTCATTCAAATGGACATCATATTGTCTTGCATGCAGGTACGGTTTTCTCAATGGGTACCTTGCCTTCCAGATCCTCTTAGGTATTGGTACTCTCATGGGTACTGCACTGAGTCCTCGCTCTGCTCTTTGCTGATTCAATTGTTCCGCATATGTCATATACTTTGGTTCCCATTCTAAAGGGAATAAGGGCGGGCCAGTTGGAGGGGGAGTACTTGGCTCCTCCTCTACAAAGCATTATTATATTATGAAATAGGAAAGAGACACCTAAATATAATACAGCCTGATTTAGTAATCTACACTGACCGGTTATAACAAGGTGTTACATAGGCTCAAGAAGCAGAATTTTACTGACATTTGGAATGCTTCCCTTTCACAGCTCACTGTCAAATATGTTCAATCACTACTGTGTGGCTAAAGTATACCAGTGCATCTGTCAGTTACATCAATCATTGGTTTACAAAGCTGCATGTGCAGTGTTACTAGATGCACAACTGAAAATTACATGTATGCACAGTAAAAGCATCCTGCTTCCGAACCAGGGCATGATTGAAATCGTAGAACATGTGCTTGGCACTTCTCTCGAAGCAGCAAAGAAAACATGCAGGAAAACTCCTGGTAAGCGGTTGATGAGTTAAATGTTAATGTTGTCTCCAAAAGAACTCAAGTTAACAGTAAAACTCAACAGGAAATCGCCAATTGGGAGTCAACATGCAATACTGAAAAATGTCTACTTCTCTGTCTTCTATCAATACTTTTCAACTGACTGAATCTCTGGTGCCATAGTTAGGGCATCCCTTTCTCTATATTGAGCTTGGCTATAGAGGAAAAGAAAACACAACAGAAGGTTCACTCTGCCAGCCCTCCGCTTCGCCACACTTGTAGCTCATGTGCAAAATCTCTTTTGAACAACGTCTGAAGTATAATAGCAAGCATTCCAGCATCAACGCCTAATCTTTCTATTAATAAAATGATTGGCACAATGAATACACTTTTGAACAAGGCTTAGATATAGCAGAACACACCACATAATTAACAGAAATCTGTTCCCATTTTCACGGATCATATATGATAAAAAATGAGGAATCAGAGTGCAATGCAAAATTTTATGGAGAATACCAGCTTCCGATCCAAATTCCAAATGTATGTGTGTGCTCGACAGGCTGCATCAGAAACCAACCACAGAAATATTAGCATATCTTACCATTCAAAGTGGAACAGAACCAAATAAGGCTGCCCATTGTACCCAGGCCTCTCTCCATTATATCTCAAACGTGTCACTATGTAGATCAGAGAAGAACACTGTCTATCCGGTTTTGAAAAGAATAGCATCAAGATTAAACTATGTTTATTTATAGATTATATTATCCTATGCTTGATGGGTAAACATGAAGAAGATGCTACATTGGAGATGTAACTTAAACATTTGAAAAGCTATCAGGATTCAGAATAGGCACTGACAAATGTGGAAACTGTAGCATGTGTCCACATGCGAGGAATGCCAAAACACTAATGTTCAATGACACCAATGAACACCAAGTCACCCAATTCATAAATTGCTAATCTAAATTTGCTGTCTAAGCATAATCTGTACCTGTGACCACAAATACACTGGCAGCACAAAAAAAAAGCTAAGGAAAAGGATCAGGGAGCATCTCGGACTGCTGAATTTCCAAGATTCAAGATACCCACCGGCCCTGCACTGGCAGGATAACCATCAGCTCGATAAAAAAGACAACATCATATTTATGGGACTTGAAATCGTACAACCTGACCCTAGAGGCGGGGATAGGGAACTGCATCTGCGACAACGTGAAGCCAAACTTATCTATAAATATAGATGTGTCAGTTTAGGCCTCAATACGGATCACGAGCTAAATGTGTTTATTTGAAATGAGTAAAGACCTCTTCATCGGGACACATACCTGCCCATCCCCCTTCTGTTCATTGCCTTCCACCAAGGGCTAATACTGCAGGCCTTGCCTTGCCATAGCTCCAGCACAGATAAGACCCCCTCTTAACCAACTAACCACTGGCACTGCCACCCTGCATTGATAGCGTGCATCATCCAACCCGAGCGCAAACCATGAGCT
This sequence comes from Ambystoma mexicanum, assembly GCF_040938575.1. Lineage (NCBI taxonomy): Eukaryota > Metazoa > Chordata > Amphibia > Caudata > Ambystomatidae > Ambystoma > Ambystoma mexicanum. The sequence goes on along the minus strand of NC_090933.1, from coordinate 224,368,046 downwards.
ACCCACAAGCCTCATGTCAGAACAACCCAATTCAATATGGGAAACTGGCCCTTCCTTTATGTCCCCCCTGTTAACCCCGCCTCCACAGAACCTCACCGCCCAGCATTTCAAATTCACTATCAGACAGCCCCCCCAACAGGGCTGCCACACACGACTGACCTACACAGTATCAATCAGCCGTTCTGCAATGACCTTGCTTCAATATATTTAATGCCTTATTTCAATCCTAACCAGTCTCCCACAATTAGGCTTACCGGGCCCTAGCCAAGTAGCTAGAACAACATACTGTATCACGTCATGGAGCTTAACATGAACAGCTCCTAGCAACCTAATTCTCTGCGCTTTCCAGGCCTGATGCATATCCTTGGCAACAGCCAATCAATGGGCGTTAAGGTCGAAACCCTGGACCAATCCATGGCCGTTTTCCTTCAGCCGTTTAGTGGGCTCCTTTGATGTATGTGACTGCCTCACGGTCCTCGGAATCACCGTGATTGCGGCCACTACGCAGACTATTGACAGCAAACCCAGATCCACAGGTAAGAAGCCGTAATTTCCGACCACGTTGCACCAGGTTCTCTTGGCACCCGCAATCACTATTTCTCACATGGGCCAGCCATTGAACATTATGCGCTGACTCGTGTGCCAGCCAATGCCGTTAGTTGCCAACCTTGAACCAGCTCATGCCTCCGTCACCTCCCAACCACACTCCCCTCGCGCAACTTACCTAGCCGCCATCCACATCCGGCAACCCTGCTTCCAGCATGATGCCTTCCCTGTCACTATTTGCCATCTCACATGGGGATACTATCTGCACATAACCCTCCACCTCAGCACACCGAGACAATGGTATGCAGGCCATGCTTACCTCAGGGATCTCCCGACAACATGCCAGACCAGCCCCCTGCAAACGTTGCACCCTAATTCTGCAAACTGACCCTAACGAGGCCAGTGGCAAACATTTTCCACCCAACATGATATTGATTAAGCACATTTCGCCAACCCGGGCCTCCGCTACAGCCACACCTGGAATAGGGCCCTAGAGCAATCATGACCACATAGCATAACCATCAAGCCAACCCTATTTCTCCAACGCGACTGCCCCAGTGTCGGTCCATTCTTCATGCTAGTATTGGCAAGTCCCTGCAAGTGGGGGTCCCTACCGTGCTCATTCTTGGCACTGGTATGCCCTTGTGCCCCAGTGCCATCATCCGGGCACCGGACCCAGAACCACAACCTGTTTTTTCACGTTGCTAAGCCCTCGAATTAGAGGGTGACACCAACCCTACCCTAGAAATCACAATGCTTCTTATGCCCCTGTGTCAACACACAGGCACCGAACATAGCCAATGGGAACCTTACTGGATCACTTTGGAGGCCTCCAGGCACCTCCCAAAGCTCAATTCCCACTCACAGGGTTCAAGTCATTTGCACAATTGAGCACTGCTTTGCAAGCAACATTAAATATGTATTTTACCTTCGCACCTCACCTAACAAATGTTGTCTCTTCCTTGTTACAGTGGCTACCCAGCCCTCCTATGTGGATTCAGAATACCTAACCATCCCCAGGCTTCCTCCTTCCTTATATAAGGACCTCCAATCAATGTTTTTTTTTTTCTGGTAAGGACCACCTACAGTCAACCAGTGACAATAAGCTAACTGTGGTATATCTCATAAACTCACTATTCAACCCCTTCTTTCCCTTCCCACTACCCTTCTTGTCTTCTCGTTGTTACATTTCATGGATAACTGTATGTTACAAACCAGTGTGGCTTTATATCTGACTCTATATATGCAAGTAGCACTGTATGTGCTAGGATAATGGTCACAGAAATCAGCAATAAAAAATCAAAGAGTGAACCATAACAAGGTATACTGACTTTCTTCAACAATTAACCCTATCCAGGATGTTAACATAATCCAGCGCCATTACCAACAAGGTTTGCCCACTGACTAGTATATACTCTACCATTGGGAACTTCAGAGCTTTTTCCCAAGCAAACCATGTGCCAAGCTGCAGGACTCAACTAATCACTCAACCAGATAAAGCAATAGCGCAGGGGTCTGCCGTTCCTCCAAGCTCTCGACCGTCTGACATTGTGATTTATTTGAATTTTCCTTCAATCCCATCACATCCTTCAATCACTTATTTGAGGAAGCCTGAATACACATTAAATTTAAACATCAGGTTGGTCTGGTCTTATTGTTGCATTAGTACAAACTGACAGTTGGCTGACCAGAAAAGCACCTCCACCTCCACCTTTATGTACCCTATCATCTAGGGTACATAGAGGTGTATGTTCCTTCTCTAATAAGTCATGCACAGCAGCCATGCTTTGTATTCCTTTATGATAGTTCATCACAGCAGAAACTCTAGTACAATAGATGGGACCCCTACCACTTAAATGCATCCTTAGATCAGCCTTAATGTATCTGCTACTCTTGATACAATATTTTTTTCTATAATTGAGTATCCATTCAGCATTTCACATTCAACATTTCACATTCCAGTTCTCATGCTACATACCCCACACCTAATTCCCAATATCCTGACAACATGTCTCATTAATAATATAAGCTGCATACCACACAACATAATCAAATGTTAAAGAAATAACAAGTCTGAATGTACCACTGAAATATAGGACATATAAGACAAATGGTGCCCTTACTGTAAATGACACGATGCACACTGAAAATAACATTACATTTCATTTTATATGAAAAAGGTAGTCAGTGCAAGACTCTCAATGCACAGGTTGTATTTACTGCATTTGATTTTACTGGAGGAACAATGTGCTTCAAGTAGAAAAATCTACGAAACAAGGTTACACTACAGAGGACAGACCTGGATCAGGCACTGTACATTACAAAGAAACTGTGGAAGAAAATGGAATGGACCAGGGGCAATACAAGAAACAATATATATATATATATTTTTCTTATTGTTTTATTGGTTTATTCAACCTTTAAAAAAGCAAAACAAAAAGATACATTACATATAATTGTGTTTCCCTCCATCCATCCCTCCCTCCATCCCTCCCTCCACCATCGTCATCATTGACAGCTCTATGGTCACAGCCATCGTGTCATATTAAAAGATAGGTCCAATGACAACTAGTTTAAGTTTCTCATCTTTGTTTACACCCAAATTTACTGTTTGGTCGTCCAGACATCCTTTTACTACGCGAAGAAAGTTTATTAGGGCAAATAGAACTGCTCTGTTAGACCCCTCAAATAGGGCTATCCACCAATTGTCAGCAGACATACACTGGTGCTCGTTAATCAGGGCTCCAAAGTGGATTTCTCTTTGTTGTTGAAATGCTTGACAAAACATCATAAGATGTTTTAAGGTCTCCTTGTTCTTACTGCAGAATCTGCACGTAAGATCAATGGCATCACACTTCACCCAACTGCCAATCGCTCTTTCGTTTCTAGCATGTTTAGCCTAAAGCGCATGTATAGAAATCTTGCATGTTGGTCCGGGTACTGCTTTTTGTTGGAAAAATTCAATTGTTGGTTTTAAAGAAAATTTTCCACATTTTTTGTCGATTAGCATCGCTTGGCAAGCCATCTGTCGGCATTTGCTTTTCACAACTTCAACCCATGGCGCGTCATTTCTGCTGGCACTGATCTTCATGCCCAGGTATGTAGTTTGTTTTACGGTCTGCAGTTGCTCATTAGCAAGACACCATCTGAACTTCTTTCCTCGTGTGCTGCAGCCTTGTAATTTCTCAAAAATTAAGATTTCACATTTTTGTTTGTTGGTTTGGAGTCCATTAACTGTGGTATAGATGTCAAGACAGTTCAGTTTACGCTGAAGGCCTATACGAGTCAGATCTACCAAAATAAGGTCATCAGCGTAAACCAGATAGTCAATGGGCGAACCGTGTAGTTTCGGAGGAAACATAGTTGCACCAATGAAGGCTTCGTTTACATCAGATATAAAAAGATTGAAAATGATGGCTGCCAAAGGGCAGCCTTGTATCACTCCCTTATGTGTGCTAATAAGAGCGGATAACGTGCCTTTACTGTCCAAACGGATCTTGATAGAAGTGTCCGTGTGTAATTCACAAATTGCTTCCACTAGACTGGGAGGACAGTTCCATTTGGTGAGTTTGTCCCACAACAGCTCCCTGTTTATGCTGTCAAACGCATAAAACAGGTCTATCAGAGCCAGATAGATCTTAGCGTTGGTTCTAATTGCTTCCATCTTTAGGAGGTTCAACACCAACAGGTTTATACCGCATCCAACCCCTTTAACAAACCCCGCTTGTCTAGGGTCTACATGGTTAGATTCTATAGCCCATTTTGACAGTTTCTGTTGCAAAAGGGTAGCGTAAATCTTCCCCAACACGTCGAGGAGTGCTACGGGCCTGTAGTTTTTTGGGTTTGAACGGTCTCCTTTTTTTAAAATTGGGACCACCACAGCGCTTTTCCAAGACTTTGGGGTTGACCGACTCATAATGACTTGGTCAAACAAGGTTACGCAGAAATCTGTCCATTGATCTGTTTTTTTTTTTAGCGTATAGTTTGTTAAACCATCGGGCCCGGGAGCTCTAGAGTCATGCACGTTCTTAATTGCATCCAATATGTCACTTCTCTCAAACGCCAAGTCCCACTTTTTTGACGTCATAGGTTCCCAGATAGGTGCTGGTTTGTCTCTGCGGAAAAGGTTGGTGTAGAACTTGGCCCAATCAGCTTCAGTACCTGCAATGGCCTGAAGCGCTTGTTGCGGAGCCATAGTGTTGTTTATCAGTCTCCAATAGGCCGCTGAATTTTTACCAGCCATTTTTTGCAGCATATCTTCTGAGTCATTTTGCAGCATAATCATTGCATGTGATTTAAGCCAGTTTCGATATTTGGCCTTGATCGCTCTTTTGCTCTCTCTCAAAGTGACGGTGTAGGGGCCTTTGAGTTTTCTTAATTCTTGTCTCATCGCTCTTTTTCGTTGAAGAATGGTCACATCGAATTTATGTTTTGGACAAAACTCAACGTGTTTTAGATTCCGTTTACGTTCCTCAAAGCAGGACAAAAGATGTTGATATTCTAAAGATTTTGAAGTGTGTTGAAAGGCGTTTGAGATGGCCGCTACTTCTGTATCCAAGAGATTTAGACGGATCCTGCCGGTCCCAGTGCACACCACAAACGGCCAGCAGGTCTGACCACCCGAAGTGGGGTGGTCAATTGACAGTTTTACCATGTCATGGTTGCTGTGTTGCATTTTAATAACTTCAAGTTTCCTCGTTCGCTTGTGGATGTTTTCTGTCACGAATATGTAGTCAATGACCGATTTTTGATCAGCTCTTCTCCACGTAGGGCAGGCCGGTATGTCACCTACCATTTGTCCGTTAAGCATATGCAAGCCTAGGAGATCCAATTCCAGACACCATTGGGACGCAGCTTGTTCGCGTTTGCTGTCGCCTCCGTTGTTTTCACCATTTGGAGCAGCACCTGGAATACAGACAATGTTCAGGTCTCTGCATACAATTAGGTCCAACGGTTGCTCCTTTGTAAGTAAGTTGTCGATCAAAACTGTTACTTGGTCGATAAAGGTAAGCTCTTCGTTGGACCTGTGGTTCCAGTATAAGTTGATAATATACAGGCGAGCTTCCTTGTTGGTGTCTTTCAAATGGACACCAACGGTGGTAACCTGAATTAATGGTGATGGATTGCAAGAGTTCAAGATCCGAAGGCCAGAGCCTTTCCTTACGGCCAAAAGAAGGCCAGCCATCGGCCTGCCCTTTGCTTTATAGCTGGGTTGATGGCTACTTCGAATCCTTCCAACAATGGACTTTGTGTGAGCCACGTTTCTTGTAAACACAGAATGTCTAGTTCCGAAGCACATGTTGTTTCAAACAAGTGCATGAAGCCTCTAGTGTTCCAAGAACCTATAGTACAGATGTTGTTTCCTCCCGGTTCCTGGCATTACTTCATCGGGTCCGTGTTTAAGGTTTTGGCCAGCCAGGACCAGTCATCGACTTTGTCGGTTGTAGTGGCAGGGGTCTTCACGATGTCTCGTGTGGTAGAAGGACTCGCCATTCCGTTAACTGTTATTCTTATCAGATCACCCCTATGGGCAGAGTCCGCCAAATCCCAGTTTCTAGGAGAGTTAGACACAGGACTTTCCTTTTGTTCTGAAGCTGTGCTGTTCTCGTGGTCTTGAGAGGATATTTGACTCACTACATGCGTCGATCTACTGCGTGGCCTCTCTTTGGGGGAAACAGGCCGAGCCCCTCCTCCGGCGTTAGTTATGTCAAACCCTAGAGACATCAGCACGGGTCCAGCATCCAGTAGTGCGTCTGCTATGATCTTAGACTGTAGATGTAGAATCACAGCATCAGTTTTCTTTTCGTTCGGGAATTCCACGATTTTGAGGTCTTCAGAAGTTATCGCACGTAGGCTGGGAATCAGCTGGCACAGCCAAAGCACGTTGTGACGGTTTAGTATTACATCGTCAGAGGATTCTATGCGTTCTAATATCAGACGATGGGGTGCTTGCCGCGTCAATGATTGTTGTTTTCTCTCTTTTGCCATTATTTTTTGGGGTTGTTTATTTGAGCAGTTCACCCACTCTGTTTGATTTTTACAAGAGTTGTCTGCAGTCGAAAGCCGCTTATTCTCAATTTTAGTCTCCGTATGGGCACCATTGGTTGCAGCCTGTGTCACACGCTTTGAAACTTGCATCACAGTGTTCACTGGTGATGATTCAGTCGCGACCTGTGGGCCTAGTGGAAGACCCTTTGTGCGGATCTTAGCAGCAAGCATCCGTCTTTTAGCGTCCAAGGTCACAAAGCGGGGAGCCTGCGAACCTTCATCTATGTCTGGCAGAGGCGATGGTTTAATCAGTTGGCAAATTCTGGATGCTCCCTTAGGCAGGCTCACATTAATAGTCTCATGTTGATTGGACTTCAGAGGTATGGTAGGAGGGCTCTTAACAGCTTCCTGTGTTAAACTGTCAGGCACATCTGAAGCAGTCTGAGCAGGCGCAGCAGGGCAAGACTTGGGTACACCCTGCAAAGATGCCACTGACTTGTCTCTAACGGTAACTTCTTCATCATCATACACAGATACATTCATCAGGTCGTCGGGTCCGTCGCTGATACAGTTAGATGTCTCCTTGGGTTCTGGTGATACAGGTTTTGCCGTGCTTGCAGCCTGCTTTTTTTCAATGGTGTTATCTTTAGTGATGTTGCGTAAGAATTTTCGGGAGTCGATTCCTCGTCCCGCTTTCCTTGCAGGTTGATTTTTAGATTTTTTGGGTAGGCCACCTGTGGTTTGTTGTTTAGCTGAAGAGGTCTTTTGTGCAACAACAGGCTCCTTAAAGATGTCATATACAGCAGGCGGAGGATTTACCCTCGCAGATGGTGAAGTCGGTTGCGATTGGGAGCAGGACGGATCTTGATTAGGGATTGACTTTGAAGTTGAAGCCGGTTGGGGATTTTGTAGTGCCAAGTTCGTAACAGCCTGACTCTCCTTTAGTACAGCAGCAAACAGAGTACTAGGCTGACATCCATCTCCCATAAGAACAACATCATGCGGTTGGGTGGGGGGTCTTCTGTCTCTCTCCGTAGTCCCAAGTGTCAAGATGAGATCTACAGGGTTTGAGATGACTGGGTGAAACAAAATTGGCTCTGGGATTCCCATGTTGCTCAATATAGGATCCTTTTGCGCATGGACGGGTCCACTTGATGTATTAAGAGCGGCTGTGATGATGCTTCTGCTAGAATCACTCTCAAGTAGATTGGTTGGAGCGCCCATCCCGGAACTAGTTGAGGAAACTAGCGTATCGCGTGGCCGTTTTGACAGGAGTGCAACACTAGGGGTAACTTCCCCTAGGTAAGCCTGTTCTTTTTTTTGCTGTTGTAAGATACCCAACGCTTCTTTGGCTACTTCAGCTAGAAGTTTTTTGTCTAGATTTGCGTTTTTAGCGTGTTCTGACAATGTTTCAAGAGCCCAGTCTGTTTTTTTGTGTAACTCTTGTAGGACTTCCTTACAGTGGAAGTTTTTATTTTCCATGTTCTGGAGTTTGTTGTTCATGGCAATGACCACCAAGGAAAGCTCTTTTATGTTATCATTGAGGTTCTCGTACATTTTGATAAAAGGCGCGGTGGAAATGGCCATGTAAGAAATCATAGTTGCCTGTAAATCTTTGGTGTACTGAACTGTTCTTGGTGCTTCCAAGTTTTTGGGATCGAGTGGTGACAATCTCCAACCATGGTATGCCGGTCGTCGGATCTTTGGGTAAGGGCATTCCATTATGGACGAATCCGTTGAAGCTTGATCAGATGAGGAGTCAGTTATGCATGAGGTAGCTTCAGTAGCTTGCCTTGGTGATGAAGATCTACCTGGCAGACCCATTAGATTGCTGGGATCTAGGTTGCTCATTTTGGGTTTTTTGTTCTGAGAGCAACTCAGACTGGGAGATATGCTCCCATCAATCCTCCTGCGTTTGTATAGGGAACTTGTCCTCAAAAGTGAGCACTGGGGGCTGCGTTGTTGAAGGACAGAGCCCCGAATCAGAAGGGTCTTTTACGGGAGCCTGCACGACCGGCTCTCCGTTTGGTGCACTTTTAGCAGCTCTTTCTTTGTTAAGACGAGTGAGGTCAAGTAACAGTTTATTGGCCACCTCAAGTGAATTTCTTCTCTCAGACCCTGATGTGAGCTTATGAATGGAAGAGTTCAAAGCCAGATGGAGCAGAGCACCACTCAGGGCCCCGTCCAGACATGGTTCCGCCCCCCTCCCCTCGCCTTGTCGTGGGGCAGTACACACAGGCACCTTGTTACCACTCGTGAGACCGCTGGAGAATACTGCTGCATCTTCATAGGAAAAAACCTCTTTGCAAGTGCGCACTGATGTGATTTCAAGATTGCCAGATGAATCAAGGGCACTATAAAACCTAGATCATGGTGACTCCAGGTTTGTATTTATATGTGCATTTACAGTTGTAGTTGTATTTGCAGATAGCTTTGTGGGTTTAGCAGGGTGTAGCTGCGTGCCGCTTGTGACGAACTCGGCGTCCACAGCACAGTCCTCGCCTGATTCACAGAGGGCGCCGCACACGCAGGACTGCCGTGCGTCCGCACCCTCCAAGTCAGGCAGGCTCCGCCCCTCAACCCGCCAGCAGGTCCGTCATCCCGCAGGGAGCTTGTTCCAACGCTGCGTGGCTCCAGGCAGCCAGCGACGGCATGGACCCCCGGAGCAGCGGGGCCGGGCCCACCCCCCACACCTCCGCCGCCAACACCACCAGCACACACTGCGAGTCCACATGACCCGCCAGTCTCCTCAACACTCAGCAAGGCAATGAGCACAGACGAGGACACGCAGGTAACAGTACTTGCGTAACAGGTAACAGTACTTGTTGGTGTCTCTGTGCGGTTGCCGTTACAGTTGCTGTGTGTGACACATTGTTTGTGCAAGGAGGCACTCACCTGTGGAATAGGTGTTTCCTTTGTAGATGAGGGTGATACGGATGGTGGTGAGGCTGATGCCACACTAATGCAGTCATTTGGACGTGAAACGTTGGACGGCGATGTATGCAACGCCGTTACACATGCGACAGGGTCCCAATGTTTGTCGCCAGATATAGTTCTTGATGGAGAAACCAACTTGCGATGAGCGCGGGTTTCATGCATTGCCGCGTTGAAGCTGTAACTATAGGGCGGAAGTCTGCAAGGACAAAAACGTCAAACCAGGGACCGCACTCCTCCACTCCTCCGATCCTCTCACTCCTCAGACTCTGCCCTGACTCCGCGCCCGCTCCGTGGGGGGGAATGAGTCTTTGTAGGTTAGGTGAGACAGGCACACCCACATCAGGAAATAGACAGGGTAGACAGACTCTCCACTCCAACAGCTCCTCAGACTCTGCCCTGACTCATATATAGACAATATAGACAGTCTACCGAAACACAGGAATACAGGAAGAGCTCTGGTGTATTATATACAATAGGTGAGTGGAACCAGGGAGTCAATGGGGGAGACATGTGATAGTATGGGAATGGATCCCCTTCATCAATTAAGAGTTTGTGCTTCAGCATAGATTTGAAGTTGTGCCTGTTACATGAGTTTTTCACATGAGATGGCGGGGCTATGCAGTGGTGAGGGGAGAGGAGGGATTATGAGCAAAATCAAGAAAATGTGCAGGGTTCTAAGAAAACAGAGAAATTAGTCAGTCACCTGGATAGAATAATGCGTGGAGGAGAACAGGGAAAGATAGTGTAAGATTTGTAAACCCGCAATACAAATATGAGCATGGCCTGACTGTGCGTAGAGAGCCAGCCAGAATGGAAGCAATGTAGCAAAGTGGGTGTAGAAGGGAGAAGATTGAGAGAGTGCAGTGCCGAAGTTAAGAATATTTTGTCCGCTGGGGAAAAGGAGTAGAGTGGAAGGCCAGGGAGGAGGCTGGCATACTAGTCCAGGTAGTTCAGTATCAGTGTTTGAATAAGGATTTTGATGGAGTGAAATGGAGGAGTGGGTAACATTTGATGTTGATAAGGAAGTGCAACCCTGCTGTAATAGAGATTGTAGTCAAGAATTGGAAGAGATTGTGATTACTTTTAAGGAGGACGTTGAGGTTGTGTACATTGGGGAAAGGGGAAAGAAAATCAGGTGGGAATGAGATGGGTGAGAGGAGATGGATGAGGAATATAAGCAGGTAAATTGACTATTTCAGTCTTGGAAGAGTTTAGCAACATACCATGAAGTGTCATCCAGTCGCAGAAGCTGGTAGGTAGGCATTTGCATGTCATCCGCGAGGTGATAAGAGAATTCAAAGGAGACCAGTTCTCCAACGGAGGAGGTGTAAAGTATGAAGAGTAAGAGGCCAAGTTTGGATCTGTAGGGTAAACCAATAGGTAGAGAGGATGGGTAAGAGGTGTTAGTGTTGCTGGAAATAGAGGAAGAACAATAACAAAGGTAGGAAGTACACCTTTCTTGGAGGCAGGCTCTGAATGCAGAGATCAGGGAGAGTTTGGGGAAGATAGGGCTGGACAACTGGTTCAAAGGTAGCAGATACATCATGCAAAGGATGAATAGAATAGAGGAGAGTTTGCATTCATGAGCAGAGTTCAGGGATTTGGAGACATGATTGAGAGCTGATGCTGTTTAGTGACAGCAACATAATCAAGATTTGTGAGGATTGCAGAGGGTGTAGTTGTCAAGGTATGAGGATAATCTGCTAAGGACATGCCATTCCAGTACTTTAGAGTAGAGAGGGAGAATATATAAGAGGGGTAGGTAGCTGTGTACTTGGGGGGGGGGGGGTCGACCAAGAGCTTATTATGGATAGGTAATACAGAGGCTGGCAGGCAACATTCCAGAGGAAAGAACAAGTTTGAAGATGGAGGAAAGATAGGAGCAGGTGAGTGGAGCAGATCATTTCATTGACTGCAGGGAGAATGGGTTGACATACGGACTGGATGGGTTGGCTGGTCTCCCAATGGAGCCAGTTGATATGATATGATATGATATGATATGGTATTTGTAACGCGCCTATACACAAGTGTTTCAAGGCGCGACGAGGCAGGGAGGGAGGGAAACAAGGGGAAGACAGACAAACGATCCTACTAGGCCAGGTGTCATTCAGATCGCGCAAGTGCAGTGGTAAGGGGAAAAGGAGAAAGTGCAGGGGGAGGAGGTGGGGGGGAAGTGCAATACAAGGTAAGTAGCGTAATAAAATAAAATAAAATAATAAATAATAAATAAAAAGGGCCAGCTGGTGGCAAGTGCGAGGTAAGTGCAGAGCAAGTGCTGGGAAGGGGGGCTGTAGGGATACAGTGACAGTCCCACAGTGCAGGGGGAGCCAGGGAGGCAGTGCAAGAGGAGAGTGGCTGGGCCCTGGACCGAGGTCGCTGAGAGTGGCCCAGATGCAGGTTTAGTGCAGAATTCAGAGGGGAGTTAAGCAGGTTTAGCATGGGAGAGGGAGAGAGAAGGCAGAAGCGAAGAGGAAGGTTTTGAGGTACTTCCGGAACCGGAGATGGTTCTCCTCAAGTTTCAGGGAGGCAGGAAGGCTGTTCCAGAGGGAGGCCCCTGCTGCGGAGAGAGATCTACCCCCAGCTCGTTGCTTCGAGAAGCGGCTGACCATGACGGAGTTGGAGACGGATGAGCGAAGGGCTCGTGAAGGAAGATATTTAGGAAGAGAGAGTTGAAGGTATTTTGGCCCCAGGCCCCAGAAGGCCTTGTGGACAATGCAGAGGGTTTTGAACTTAATCCTCGCAGCCACTGGGAGCCAGTGAAGAGATTTCAGTCCTGGAGAGATACGGTCCCTGGGCTTGAGGTCAAGGACAAGCCTCGCAGTTCTGTTCTGGATAAGTTGCAGAGGGCGGAGAGTGGAGGCCGGCAGATTAAGATAGAGGCTGTTACAGTAGTCCAGCCTTGAGAGAACCAGGGCTCGGGAGACAGTGAGCTTCTGGGGGAAGGAGAGGAAGGGAAGAATACCTCTGAGGAGGTGCAGCTGGTAGTGTGACTTCTTAGAGACGTCAGATATATGAGGAGAGAAGGAGAGTGTGGAGTCGAAGATGACCCCGAGGTTTTTAGCCTTGCAGGTAGGGGCGGGAAGGGGGCCAAGGGAGGCCGGCCAGAGAGCTGCAGGGAAGGAGGGAGTGGGTGTGCCGATGAGTAGAATCTCAGTCTTACTGGCGTTAAGGCAGAGGTCATTGGCGGCACACCATTCCTGGATAGCAGACAGACAGTCGGAGATGAGGGAAGGAGAGGAGGAGGCCGAGGGTAGCCTGAAAATGAGCTGGGTATCGTCCGCATAGCACTGGAAGTGAGGGCAGAGAGTGGCGATGCGGTGGGCGAGGAGTGCCAGATACTGGTTGAAAAGCCAGGGAGAGAGGTTGGATCCCTGGGGGACACCACAGGTGGAGAAAAAGATGTCAGAGAGGAAGGAGCCCATTTGGACCTGGGAGGGTCGACCGGAAAGGAAAGAGGTCAGCCATGCCAGAGCCTGACCAGTGATACCCAGGTTATCACGGAGACGGTTGAGCAGGATGGCATGGTTGACAGTGTCAAAGGCAGAGGAGAGATCGAGCAGAATGAGAACACAGGGAGTGTTGGAATCGAGGTTCAGGAGCAGGTCCTCACGGATGTTCAGGAGAGCAGTTTCCGTGCTTCTGGCCGCTCTGAAGCCGGATTGATGGTCATGAAGATTACCAACAGATTCAGCATGGAGGTTAAGCTGGGAGATGGCCAGTTTCTCCAGGAGTTTGCCCAGGAAGGGAGTAATGGAGATTGGGCGATAGTTGGCCGGGCAGGAGGGGTCGGAAGAGGGTTTCTTGAGGAGGGGGTGCACAAGGGAGTGCTTGAGGGGGGATGGGAAGACTCCAGAGGCGAATGAGTGGTTGCAAAAGTCAGCCAGGGCAGGAGCCAGGGAGTCGATGTGGTCCTTGATGGTTTTGGAGGAACAGGGGTGAACCTGTTTAGACGAGGCTTTCATAGATCGGACTTGTCTGGAAACCTCATCAGCAGAAAAAGGTGGAAAAACAGAGAAGGAGCGCGGAGGGGCGGCTGCAAGAGAGCAAGAGGAAGAGCCGGGAAGAGAGGGAGGGAGGAGAGCGGAGGAGAGCGAGGACAGGATGTCCTGAGTTTTTGAGATGAAGTGCGAGGCCAGTGCAGTGCAGAGGGCCTGGGAGGGGACAGGAGAGGTAGAGACTGCAGCAGGGTTGGCCAGCTCCTTGCAGATTTTAAAGAGTTCGGCCGAGTTGTTAGATGCCTCAGAGATGCGGGCTTGGATAAGGGCTCTCTTCTTGGTGAGAACGGAGAGCCGGTATTGCCTTTGGAGCAGGCGGCAGGCCAATTTGTCAGAGGATGAACATGAAGCACGCCATTTCCTCTCTGCCACCCTGCACTTGCGTTTTAGGGTGACGAGATCCGAGTCATACCAAGAGTTACATTTGGCTTTGGGCTTCAGGCGGATTCTCATGACGGGGGCAAGGATATCGAGAGTATCAGATATAGAGGAATAGAGCATGGAGAGGGCTGTGTCAGGGTGGGAGTCAGCCAGGGGGGGAGGAGGGGGCGAGAAGGTAGCAGCGAAAGCCTCAGCTGACACGCGCTTCATGGGCCGGATGACCGAGAAGGTGGGTGGCAGTGAAGAGGGTGGCTTTGCCTGTGGGGTAGGGAGGGAGAGGTGGGAGGATAGGAGAAAGTGATCGCTCCAGGAGAGAGGAGTGGAGAGAGGGAGGGAGAGGGGAAGGTCAGAAGAGATCAGAGCATCAAGAGTGTTCCCTGCAGAGTGAGTAGGCCCAGACGGGAGAATAGAGAGTGAGAGAGAGTTACAGAGTTCGCAAAAGAGACCAGTGGGGGGACAGGAGGCATCGAGGTGGATGTTGAAGTCACCGAGAAAGAGGAGTTGGGTAGTTGAGGACAGGAGTGAGGAGGAGAGGTCAGCCCACTCAGAGAGGAAGGAGGAAATTTGACCAGGTGGCCGATAGATAGTAGCCACGGTAAGGGAATGGCTAGGAGAGAGAGAGAGTCGGCAGACAAGACATTCAAAAGAGGAGTAGGTCTGCGTAGGAGTGACAGTGGCAGGAATCCACTCAGGGAAGATAAGGGCAACACCACCCCCTGAACGGTTGGGCCGGGGCACGGAGAGGATCTTGTAGCCGTCAGGTAGGAGTGTGTCGAAGCTGGTGGCAGAGCTGGCAGTGAACCAAGTCTCAGTGAGACCGAGGACGTCGAGGTCCAGTTCCTCAAGAAGGCGACAGATATCAGAGGAGTGCTTGATGGCAGAGCGAGAATTTAGAGTGGCAATGTGGAGAAGGTTGCCACCCTTGAAAAACTTCCGGGGAGGGGTACAGATCAGAGGTACGCCCTGCGGAGGTGTTAAAGAAGGAGTTGAAGAGGGAGCAAGAGAGGGGGGAGGGAGGGAGGGGAGAGGCAAGGTAGCCGAGGACAGAGGAGGGGGGACAGCGGGAGCGGAGAGGAAGTTGATGAGGCATGGGAAGCGTCTATCAAAGAGGTGAAGGTTGGCCTGAGGGCCTTGGACCAAGACGGTCCCGTTAGCATAGACATTAATGATGGCTTTAGAGGAGTGGAAAGGGGCCAAGAGGACATCCCAACGGGTGCCACCATTAATGGGAGAGGTGGAGAAAGGAGAGAGCACAGCGACCATGTGAGGGGTCCATAGGTCAGGTGAAGGCACGAAAAAGAGAATGTCAGTGAGAGTTTCCTTGGAGCAGGCGCTCGTGTAGGTGTCAGCGATAGGGAGGCCTGGGTTGGAGACCAGGATGTCCTTTTTAAACTTTTTCCTACCGGATTTAGTGAGGAGAGCAGGATAGTCAATGGAGAAGCAGTTAGAGTAGATAGGCGAGATAGAGAGCACCATGGAGTAGGAGGGGAGGCGGACGCCACGAGTATGCAGACAGGAAGTGAGTGGAGGGCACTAGTTTAACACAAAGCAGAGCAAACAGTAATGCGTAGTAGGTCGGGGCCACCTAAGTTTGAGAATCCTGCGAGGGGAGAAAAACACCCTAGTTTAACACAATGCAGAGCAAACAGTAATGCGTAGTAGGTCAGGGCCACCTAAATTTGAGAATCCTGCGAGGGGAGAAAAACACCCTAGTTTAACACAATGCAGAGCAAACAGTAATGCGTAGTAGGTCAGGGCCACCTAAATTTGAGAATCCTGCGAGGGGAGAAAAGCACCCTAGTTTAACACAATGCAGAGCAAACAGTAATGCGTAGTAGGTCGGGGCCACCTAAGTTTGAGAATCCTGCGAGGGGAGAAAAGCACCCTAGTTTAACACAATGCAGAGCAAACAGTAATGCGTAGTAGGTCAGGGCCACCTAAATTTGAGAATCCTGCGAGGGGAAGAAAAGCACCCTAGTTTAACACAATGCAGAGCAAACAGTAATGCGTAGTAGGTCAGGGCCACCTAAATTTGAGAATCCTGCGAGGGGAGAAAAGCACCCTAGTTTAACACAATGCAGAGCAAACAGTAATGCGTAGTAGGTCGGGGCCACCTAAGTTTGAGAATCCTGCGAGGGGAGAAAAGCACCCTAGTTTAACACAATGCAGAGCAAACAGTAATGCGTAGTAGGTCAGGGCCACCTCAATTTGAGAATCCTGCGAGGGGAGAAAAGCACCCTAGTTTAACAAAAAATTGGAATAGGGGGGCGAGGCATCATGCGGATGAGGTGAGCAAGGTGAGGAGGGGTGGGCCGGAGTGCGGAGGAGCTGGCGCCTGGCGTCCCCTGCGGACACCTGCAGACACACAGGGAGCCGCCCTGTAGGAGTCGCCCTTGGCCTGGGGCCCTTAGCCGCGGGGGCTGCCGGGCAGAGGGCTGCCCAGGAGGGGGAGGTTATAGGCAGAGGGAGAGGAAGGGGGGGTGTGGGCGGGCAGGGAGGCGGGGAGGGAGGGGAAGACCAGGAAGTGGGAGGGGGAGCAGGCCAGTTCACTGAGGGAAGTTTGGAAGAATAGGGAAATGAAAGAAGTAGGATCAATGAGTTCATGGTGACAACACAAAGGAGGGAGGGAGCTGAGAAAGAAGGGTGGTGAGGGTGTGTGTATCACTGTGTCCTTAGATTAAAAGTATTGTGTGAAGTCATTAGCAGAAAGGGAGTAGGAAATGTGATGAGGGCATGGAGGATCCAAATTAGATTGGAGAGTGGAAGATGCTCTTCTGAACACCCATGAAGAACTGCTTGCATCCCTGGACTCCAACGTCCAAGCTGTCCTCATTCTATTTGATCTTTCCTCTGCTTTTGACACAGTCAACCACTCCATCCTAATACAAAGGCTCCACGATACCCTTGGTATTTTGGGTAATCCTGGGAACCTTCTCCTCTCCTACTTCTTTCTCCGCCTGTGGTGTCCCCCAGGGTTCTGTCCTCTCCCCTTGGCTCTTTAACATCTACCTTGCTCAGCTGGCACTCCTCATCTCCTCCTTAATCCCCAACTTCCAGTGTTAGGCAGATGACACTTAACTCTTTTTTAGACTTCCTGCTGACTCTCCCGCACCTTTCTTCCTTCCTGACTGTCTATCCAACATCCGGGCCTGGTGCACTTCCAACCATCTCTGCCTCAATGCAGGGAAACTGAGCTCCTTCCTATTGGGACCCCTGCTCCCTCCTTCTTCCCTTCTCTCTGGCCTTCCTTCATGGGCTCTCCCCTGCTCCTTCTTCGGAACCTAGAAACCTTGAAGCCATCCTTGACCCCTCTCTCTCCTTCCTCCCTCACACTCAGGTCATTGCAAAAAAGTCACACTTTCAAATGTTCC
Organism: Ambystoma mexicanum; assembly: GCF_040938575.1. Taxonomy (NCBI): domain Eukaryota; kingdom Metazoa; phylum Chordata; class Amphibia; order Caudata; family Ambystomatidae; genus Ambystoma; species Ambystoma mexicanum. The sequence continues at coordinate 224,350,828 of NC_090933.1, read as the reverse complement.
TTCTCAAAGGAATTCTCTCTATTCCCACTTCCCCCAGAAGCTCCATGTTTCCTGAGCCCTGGTTCTCTCTAGGCTTGTCTATTGCAATAGCCTCCTCCTTAATCTGCCTTCTTCCACTCTACAACCCCTTCAGCTAATCCAGAATAAATCAGCAAGATTTATCCTTAGCCTTAAGCCCAGGGACCGCATCTCTCCTGCCCTAAAAAGTCTTCACTGGCTTCTGGTTGCTGCAAGTATTAAATTCAAATCCCTCTGCATCATCCACAAGGCTGTCTGGGGCCTGGAACCATACTATCTGCAACTCTCGCTTACAAAATATTCTCCTTCCAGGACCTCTATGTTCCTCTGGCACCAACTCCTTTTGTGTAAAGCGTTTCACTAAACAGAGAACAGGAGGTTGTTTGCTTTTCTACACTGGATCCCTCCTATGGAACCGCCTGCCCCTCCTTCTGTATCTTGAGCAGGACCGTTTTAGATTCCCAAAGCACATCCAGGCTTTCCTCTTCTCCTCATCCTTCCCTTCTTCCCTACTCTGCTAATCTCACAGTTGCTGTGATTGGTGTCTTGGACCCTATTGTACCCTCTGGGCCCCTAACCACCCACATCCAATCTCCCCAACTTCTGTCTACCTTCAGCACTTGCCTCGGCACACCTTCCACCCAGCGCGGCTCCTGGCTGTGTAGCACTTACCATACCTTGCACTTCACTGTGCCTCTCCCATGAGCAAGGACATCCCAGCACCTACACCACTGCCCTCTTCCTTGCTGCACTTGCACGTTCTGAATACTCACAAGGCATAGTAGGTTTGTACTTTCCCTTCCTCCGCTGTACTATTTTTGTGTATTTTAATGTCACTCCCATGTTCCCTCCCTGTTGTCCTGTGGGCGCTTTGAAACAGTATGTATTTGCTGTTTGCTGTATAAGCGCCTACCATGTGAAAGTGGGCAGGAAGGAGAGCAGGCCATATTTGTAAGTAATGAGACAGGGGTAGAGTTTTTACCCATCTACATAGATGGGGTTGCATTTCCCTCTTAAAAGAGAAGAATCTGGGGGGTGATGCATAGTGGGCGGTGAAGGGTGAAAGGAATGAGCATATGGGTAGGTTTGTGGTATTCAAACATGGAGGAAAATGCCAGTTTGAACTCTGAGAATGCCTAATTGATGGAGGAGGAAAGGTAGGGAGCAAGCTAGAGGAGGATTTATCTAACCACAACTGGGTAGGGGTCAAACTAATCAGGTCTATATTTCTGTTTAGAGATGGAGGAGATGCTGGAGACTGAGGAGGAAAAGAAGTCAAGAGCAAAAGGGTTCCCTTAAGTATGAGTGGGTAATGTATGTAGGGAACTAAAGATGTGGTCAAAGAGGAGGCAGTCAAATTCCAGTTGAAAGCTGGAAGAGATTTTAAGGTAGGTTTAAGTACAATGGGGGTTTCACTAGGAAGGGAGTCAAGGGGGAGGTCCATATCAGAGAAGAAAGAATTGAGAGCTCTCAGGGGCATGCATATGAGGAGGATTATAAGCAGGGAGGGTGGGAGAATTTGGGTAGCAGTAAATTCATAGGATAGGAGTAGGAAGTCAGAGGGAGGGAGTGCAGAGATGATGGGAAGGGTGCAGAGATGAGCCTTACTTTTCTTTATTTCAACCCCCACCACCTGTTTTAGATGTCTATGAGGAGTGCATGAATTGATTGAGGAAGGAAAGAGGGATTTTTCATACAGATTAGGCATTCCATAGTCTGAGATTAAGAGCAGTAGAAGAGGTTATGGGCAAAGATTGAGTGTTGAAGGGGAGGCCTGAGTGATAGATAATTGTACAGGAGCTTACTCTAGGGGCCTCTCGGAAGCTGGGCAATTGAGAACTGCACAATGTAAATTGGGGAAGAGTGGGTGAAGGAAAGGGGGAACAGTATGAGGAACCAGGTTGACAGGGAATGCAAGAAGGGCAAGGAGAGGCTGAGAAGTGTCAACAGGATGGATTCGAGACACATTGTTAGGACATGAGAGAGAGTGGAATTATGAAGGGGGAGTGTCAGTGATGAGAGTGAAAGGGTGGAGGCTGATTTAGATGAAAGAGAGGGTTGGTGGTGGTAAGAGTGTGGTTACAGCAGGCTAAGGTTATACAGTTTTATCTACAGCTAGCGGATGAGTTGGTTGCGACTAACAGTAAGATGCATAATATTTATATCTGAGCCTTTTATTACCTCAATGCAAATAGACAATACATTCAGGGCATCCACAACCAAAAGGCAATCAAGCAGTATATGCAAGGGCTTAGGTGACCAAAGTGCAATTACCCAGTACATTTGAGACATGGGAAAACAGAATAAAATCAAACAGTACATTTAGGAGCTTGAGTTACCAAAATACACTTGGATAGTAAATCCAGGGCATGGGAAATTAAAATTAATCAGACAGTACTGCCAAGGATTTTGGAAACCCAAATTCATTTAGCATGAACAAGTAGAATGCAGTACCCATACATTGCCTGGGCTGGTCCCACCTAAAGGCTAGTTATAAGAAAAGAATGGTGACAACAAATAACACTGAGATACACTGCAAGTGCCTCTGGAAAATCAATTGAAGAGTAAGGTAGTGTGCATGTGCACCAATTGTACTAAATCAATAAATATGGTAATCCTTCTAACAAAAGACAAAAAGAAGAAAGTATTGTGCAAATTATAACTCATAAACTTGAACAAATTGAAGGTGTATACAATCCATACATATTCTATGGTTCACTGGATTAATTCATCATTTATAGATGAATTTATTTTAAGGAGATTTATTCACATTGAATCAAGTACAGCCTAAGAAAAGCACAGTTACACTCTTATTCTTCATTAAGAGTATGGAATTACTCTTAATAAATGAAACTTGTGCTAGTTGTCTATTCAAGAAATATAAGGTTGCCTAAAGTTGCCGACAATTGTTTCAACTGCAAATTAAGTCATTCTCAAGGCATACATTTTACATAGGCATCACATGAAACTGAAATAACTATTCACAAAAATAAATAAACATGTAGCAATAATCCAACAAAACAAAACAAAAGAACAACAATAAAAATCCATAGGTATTCATGTCATACAAATCAAGGAAAAAATTACATTGAGCAAAAATGATTGTATCAGTTAATGAACAGGATAAGGGGGTTAAAGAGAGGGGAGAACAGAGCAACAACAAATTATTATTAAGTTTGAAGTATATTCCTAACTATTTGATTTCTCAGGGCAAGTGGACTCCCTACCTAGTAATATCTTAATCGGATAATTACACAAGCAAATGATCTCTGAGGTGTAGAAATATCAAGTCTTGCACATATTCATCATGGGCAGTGTGGCAAGAGAGATTTTTATTGGTTGGTAACTTACTCACCAACCTTGGATACTTTGATGAGATGTCAAAATACGGGAGAAACATAGGGTAGGGGGAGAGAGAATTCCATGGTCTGCACTAATTCCAATTAAAAAAGCAGGTGCCTTCATCTGTACTTGGCTTATAATAAATAGCTAGTGCTCTTCATGTCTTGATCACGTGTTAGGGAACCGTGTTGCAGAATGAATATCTTCCTATTTAATTGGTTTTTAGCTAATCCTAACATGCATGTTGTACTCTTTGTGCCCACTGGAGACACACTTCATCAATCCATGATAAAGTCTTTTGGCATACTGTTTCATGCACCTGGACAACAATGACTAGTTGTGCTCTCTATTAAGCTTTTCATTAGTTTGGAAGTCGACTGCTTCTCATCCTGGGACCTGTTTTCTTTTTTCTGCATTCTGCCTCTTTATTACTCCCTTTCTTGCATCTGACCTTGGCGCTTCCTACTAAGTGCTGTCAGGGAGGCTTTGAGGCTTCTAAAAACAATGTGTTTTTATGAATTCAACATCTTGTCTGAGGCCTTGATAACTTCCAGGCCTGCTGCAGCCTCTGTACTTGGAACATGACTGTACTTCTGCACTTCTCGCCTCCATATTAGAGACCTATATTTATGTTTGCTCATGATATATTCATTTTTGTGCATCTGCCATGCCTGTGTATGCTGCATCTTTCCCTGCCTATAATTCCATCTGTCCTATCAGTGTAGTGAGTCCCTCTCTTGGTATCCTGGAATGCACCTCACTTCTATGCTATATTCAGCATGCTACTAGTGCTTACTACTATAATTATAATTGGTTATTTATAATGCACTTAATACCCAGAGGTTTCTAAGCATGGACCCGGGGATCAAACCTGTGTTGCTCGACGTTGTCTTGCTTCCAAGGCGAGCGCACTGCCCTTGAGCTATCCTCCCAAGACAACTGTATCTAACTGTAATCCATAATAGTGTTACACAACCTAACACATTTTGTATAGCAGAGGTATATACTTCTTAGAGCCTGTCTAAGGTTGTCTCGTCTCTCACCTTGTAGGGACATTGAGAGCAATAACATTACATTTAGAGGAGGCAGTAAAATAATGGCAGGAGGATTTATGTGGAAAATACAGACATCAAATGGATGGTGCACATTCCAAATGGAAATGCATATTCTTGCAGTAAGCATGTGTTGTTTAAAATGCTAAGAGTTCAGGGCAACAGGTCACCTGTCCTGTTTTCACTGTGTACATGCTAACCTGAATTAACCTGAATTAACCAACTAACAGCCCTTCCCAGTAACTGGTAATCTGTCTTTAACAAAGCAGCACAAAGTAGGCTCAGTTGGCCGGTCGAAATTGAAGTGCTTTTTCTGCAGTGGATTTAAAACATGCAAGCGCACAGTTTACTGGCTGTGGTTTCATTACACAAACTGTGAGGAAAATATACACTGTTTAGAAAGCACCATTGTGTGCAGATAATTATTGTTGTAAATGTATTTGCAAAACTATTCTTCAATGGGGAATGCTGAGACCAGATCGGGTGATGATGCATGTCAGGAAAAGAGGCAAGTCCTTCTGAGATTGACAGGGAAAGCACTTAAATTCAGGAGACAGAAGGGGTATAGACAGATGAAGAGCGGACAGATGAACAAGAGACTGGCAAGAGTTGTGCAGTTCTGAGGGGCACAGCTTTTCCTGGCAGTCAGCAGGCTGAGGAGACAGATGATGGATGGGGGAGCGGCTATCCTGGCAAAAAATGTGTGCTATCCCTGTGGGTCGTTGGAGAGCACAGAGGACACAACACTGCAATTGCTACACACTGACACAGAGGGGTGTTCCACAGAGCGAGAGTCTTCTGTGTGCCAGGTGAATATAATGTTACAAAGTGAGGTGGATGTATGGATTTATCTTATAGCTATTGAGGATCAATTGGTCATTTTTTATGAATAATGCCTTTTAATACTTGAAATGAATACAGATTCGAAAGTGTAAAAGAAATAAAAAAGATGACTTGCTGTCATGTTTTTTTTTCTTTCTTGATTTTCTTTCTCAAACTGTGTCTGCTGCCAATTGTATCAGAGCACAAGGTCTGTGGTAAGATACGAACCGTGGGTGTTTATTAATGAATGCAAACTGTTCATTAGATCTAAAGTAGAGGTTCTATTTTGTACTCAAGCTGAAACAGTGGGGTTGAGTTTTCTGTGTATAAATGTGTTCAATGACAAAAAAGTTGTGAGGTTACAGGGAAGAGCCCCAGCATGCCAAAGAAGGTAATACATTTTACTATAGGTGGTAAAACAATAATTACATTTTGGTGTTCATAGTAAGTAAGTTTAAAAGTGTATGATGCATGCGTGACTGGTAAATCATTTACAATGGAAAATGCTTTATGATTATGGTGATAGAGCATAGCTCTGCATCGTAAATACGTTGCTGGGGACAAGCAGTGGCACTGTCGAAATACAAGTGTAAATGGTCCAGTGACTTCTACTTCAGGTAGGACCCAGGGTGGAATACAAACATTAGTGTCTGCTCTGTGGGGACCATTGCCACTCTAGCTAAGGAAGACACTGATGTATTACCACTATAACAAAACACCACTATTTTACCACAATAACAAAATGCCAAAACATTAGGTGCATCTCCTCCAGACAAAACCTCTAACAACCCCTAGACTCATGGGGCATTAGGGCTGCCTCAGCTGGTACCATTTTTCACCTGTACGATAATGGTGTGGTCTAGGGGAAGGAATCTTACTTGCTTATTCATCTGAGTAGAGGTAGTAGGTGATACCTACATGTTCATCTGCCCTACTACACTCCCCCTTCTGGTTGAATTTCCGACCACTCCTCCACTGCTGCCCATCCCATTATAGCCATTCTTTGGTAGCCATATTTCCTTGTATCTGTAGGGGTCAACAGGACATTTGAAAATTGTCTCTGGGGTCCAGTAGGATGTTCAATTGGGTACATACAAGGTAGCTATCTATTTGTGTATATCTTTGCATTTGCCACCTACATTTACTATTATTGCCATTTCCAGTGCCTTTTTACTAGCCTTTTTACATTGGATCAGAACTATTTTCAGGACATAGAGAGCTGTTAGTGTAACGCTTACCTGGTGTTGTGTGGGGATGGATGAAGACCTACCTTGTTATCTGGCTCCCTGATGACTTGAGGGTGAGACGATATACCCAACCACTTAACAAAAAAAAAGCATGTCCGTTCGCCGCACTCCCATCCGTTCCCCGCACTCCAAACTGTTCCACGCACTCCAAGCCGTTGCACGCACTCCACTCCGCTCTACATGCACTCCGCACTCATCCGCTCTACGCACTCATCCGGCTACGCACTCATCCACTCTATGCAGCTCATCTGCTCTATGCAGCTCATCTGCTCTACGCATTCATCCGCTCTACGCAACTCATCCACGCTCTCCAGTCCTCCCCACGCTCTCCAGTCCTCCCCACACACTCCAATCTGTTCCACGCACTCCAATCCGTTCCACGCACTCCACTCAGTTCCACGCTTTCAACTCCGTATTCAGCGGTTCTATGTACTCATCCGCTCTACGCTCTCACCCGCTCTACGCTCTCACCCGCTCTACGCACTCATCCGCTCTACTCACTCACTCGCTCTATACACCCCTCCTTTCTTGCGCACTCATTCGCTCATCCGCTCTGCGCACTAATCCACTCTACGCACTCACTCGCTCTATGCACTTACTCGCTCTTACGCACCCCTCCTTTCTTATGCACTCAATCGCTCATACGCACTTGTCTGCTCCATACACTCGTCGGCTCTACCCACTAGTCTGTTCTACGCAATCATCCGCTCTACACACTCCTTCATTCTTACACACTCCTCTGCTTGGCGCACTCTTCCGCTCGGCACACTCTTCCGCTCTGCTCACCCTTCTGCTTTGCTCACTCATCCGCTCTGCGCACTCCTCTGCTCTACGCACTCCTCCGCTCTATGCACTCCTCCGCTCCACGCACTCATCCGCTCCACGCACTCATCTGCTCCAGACACTCATCCGCTCCACGCACTCATCCGCTCCTGACACATCTGCTCTATGCACTCGTTCTTTCCACGAGTTCATCTGCTATATGCACTCATCAGCTCTACAAAGTCGTTTGCTCATACGCAGTTATCCGCTCTATACACTCATCCACTCTATACACTCATCCGCTCTATACACTCATCCGCTCTATACACTCTTCTGGTCTGCACATTCATCTGCTCCAGCGTTCTACACACACTTCCGCACCCATCCGCTCTACACCCTTATCCGCTCTACACACTCATCCGCTCTACACACTCATCCGCTCTACACACTTCTCTGCAATTACGCTCCCATCCGCTCTACACACACGTTCGCTCTACACACTCATCCACTCAACATACTCATCCATTCTATACACTCATCCGATCTCCACACTCCTCTGCTCAATGCATTCATCCGCTCACTGCATTCATCCGTTCCATACGCTTCATCCATTCTAGTAATTTCATCCACTCCATTCACTTCATTCATTCATCATGCATTTTATTGATTTAAATCTCGTTACTGTTTTCGTACGATTTATTCTTATTATCCACTTCACAGTTTTGATCTACTTTACTCATTCTATTCTGTTTGTCCTTTTATTTTATATTAGCGGTTATTAGATGTCAATTTCTCACATCTAGTAGTTTGTTGGATTGGTGTCATTGAGATGCTGTTATACTGTTTGGGTTAGTTTGTGTACGGGTTGGTTTTAGGGGAAGAGCCAGGTTTTCAGTAGTTTACGGAAAAACATGATATCTTCAGTTAGGCGGATGTGGGGTGGGAGTGCATTCCACAGCCTGGGGGCCAAGGATGAGAATGATGATTCACCTAACCTGACTGAGTTTGTCTTAGGAATGACTAGGAGGCCGGCTGAGCTTGATCTTAGAGTTTGTGGAGGGTGATAGGGTTTTAGCTTGTCTTGAAGATATTGAGGTCTGGTTTTATGTAATGCTCGATGGGAGATGCATAAGGTTTTGAAAGTCACCCTTCTGGCCACTGGAAGCCAGTGCAGTGTCTTAAGGGCTGGGGAGATGTGGTCTCTTGGGCCGAGCGCAAGTAGCAGTTTGGCTGCAGCGTTTTGTGCCTTTTGAAGTTTATTCAGTTGATAAGCGTGGACTCCGAGGTAGAAGGGGTTTGCGTAGTCCAGTCTTCTTGGCATTCATTGTAGTAGGTCCTGAGGTCAGTAAATGCTTAAACATTGGTATTGAAAATATAATTAATTGCTGGCAATAACTGGCCTAAGACCTTTAACTTTAAGTATGATTGCACACGGTCCTCGTATGGACATTTCCTGCAATATGTGGAGGTTGGGTGAATGATTTCCCTTAATTCATGATAATATCTTATTTCCCAGGTCACTGTTCCCTTGAAACATTCCAATCTCCAAGGTTCCCATTTTATTGCATGATTGAAAACTCCTAAATAGCTTAAGGCATGTAGCTTACCCTGTGTTTTACTACTGACCAGAATAAATAATAAAACTCTTTTGGTCATGCTCTTAAACAGCAGAAGATTATATCTACTATCTATGAGATTTATCAGAGCATAAACCCAAGGCTATTTCTGCAGATGCTGACCACACAGTTTGAGATTACTCCTGTACCTGCCTTCTATCGTCTGAAAACCTGTTTAGAAGTCAAAGTGCATTTTGCAAGAGAGCCTTAACCACAATGTTCCGATTAATTGTGAAAGGGGCTTTTATATTGTGATTCATGAATTTCCCATGTATTTATATTACGGTACATGTATTTTTTTACATTTGGTAGATTTGATACTTTATCTTCCTGCGTGTGTGCAAGCTAATATTGTATCAGTTCTGAACAAAAAGTAAACCGCACCCCTAGTCATCAATATGGCGCTCGCAACATGAATTCATCATAATAGAAGGGACCCTTCTTGACCACCCTAACACTCGCACTCTTTAAAGACCAGACCAAGGAGTACATCCAATCTCTAGCCACCCCAGGCTGGGACTTGTTAGACCCACAAGAACCACTAAGATGAACCAGCAAGGTCATGTTACTCCCAAGGTATGGGCCACTTGGAGTGTAACAAAATAATAGACATCACAAATGAACTGAACAACGCATTGTTATACTGGACGAATTCTCAATTGCAAAATCTGCAGCAGCCAATGCTTGCTCACATGGGCAATGGCCTTTCATTACTGGATCTAAGATCCTGCTTTAAAATGCCAGTGGTTTGTATCCCATTCAACATTTTTGTGTGAGAACAGCAGTCATCACAACTCCATTTGAATGAGAAAACAGGAAAACATCTTCCTTGTAACCTGGGATCCCTCACACGGGAGCTATGCTTATTGCTTCTTTTAATTCATCAAAAGCACCTATCAGCTCACCTGTCCATGCAATGTCACTTTTGTTTTTTCTGTTCTTCCTTCAGCCCCAAAAGCTGATGTAACTCCTTTATTGTAGCTGGCCGGGGCGTTCTGGTAATAGCTTCTGCCCTTTCAGGTGTCACCTCCCCCTCTGTTGATATTATCTGGCCTAGATATAAAACTTCTTACTGATAATATTGCAATTTCTTCTTGTCCACCTAGTACCCTTTTTCAGCCAATACTGTAAATAGTTTCACAGAGTCCTTCCTGCACTCTACCTCTGTGGTGCTGCATACTATCCAGTCATCCACATACTGTATTAGTGTGCTGTCCTTTTGTACATTACCCAAGTCCATCTGCAACACCCTATTCAAAACACTGAGGGACTCACAGTACCCCTGGGAGTGGTGAATGTGCTGTAATCTGATTCCACGATACGTAAATGCGGTCAAATATTGTGAATCTTCATGAAGGGGGATAGAGAGAAAAGCATTGCTCAGATTGATCACTGTGAAAAATTGAGCCTTAGGTGATATGTTAGATAATATTGTGGCTGGATTTGGCACCAATGGAAATTCTGACCCAACAATATTGTTCAAAGGGAGTACCTCCTGTATAAATATCCAACACCCCGCATTGCCTTTTTCGCTGGATACAGCGCTGTATTGCATGGTGATTCTGAAGGCACTAATATACCTTGTTGCATAAGAATGGCAATAGTTTCATAGATACCTTTGTCAGCTTCTTTTAACATGGGCTACTGTTTTACTCATTGTAAAATTACACGTTTTTCAGTTATATCCTGACCGCGCCTACTCCCTTTAATAAGCCCACATCATATGGACTGCTAGTCCTCGATGAACTCAGCACCTTTACCAAATCTTCAGGCAAATATTATGGTACTTTTCCCACCAGCATTATTGTTTGGGGAACCTCTCTGTAATCTAGTTATAGCTGATAGGTAATACAGATGTTGACCATGACCTCATTGTCTAAATTGTCATCCTCAGTTTGTCATCAGTCAAGTCAGTAAGTCTCTGTGCTGAGTCCGGTGCTATTACTGTGCACCTGGTCATTCCATCATCATCTACATGCAATATCACTCTGTAATTCCTCACGATCGCTGCTTCGAATTTGATTGTAATAATGTGTCCTTCTACCATGTCTGTGGGTATCTGTGGTCTAAACAAAAATTCTGTAGGTAATTTCAACAACTTGTCCTGTATTCTTGGAAGCCATGCCAATAACACTAGTACCCCATAAAGGAACACTTCTGGGTTTAGTGGCACCCCTCTTTGTACTTAAAGGCCATATAATGCATTCATAAATTCTTGCGTGTTCACATTATGAATACCTGGTGTTCAACATATTATCCCTGATTCAGTGAAAGAGATCATCATGTTTAACTTGCTCATCAAGTCTCTCCTCAATATGTTAACCAGAGTTTTCTGAGAATATAATAATGGCATAGCCATCTCATGTTCCCCTATGATTATGGGCAAGTTGTCTGTAAAAGGAACCATTTTCATAGCCCCATATAATCCTTGTGCATCCAATTATATTCCTGACATTGGGATATTTCCCTCTCCTACGCAGGGTCTTGTTGCCCCAGTGTCAACCATGAAGAAAAAGCTCTTGTCACCTACGTTCACCCCCACCCTCCGTTCTTCTTGCAGGTTTGGGATAATCTATAGAATTGGGCATATCAAGTCGCTCTGTGGGCTGTCCTATTGCTGATACATGTTCAGTCCTGCTCCCATGAACGGACCCCCCCACTTGAAACACTTGTGTATAGGCGCGTTACAAATGCCATATCATATCATATCATATCATATCATACTTCTGTCAAGCCCCCTACTCTAGGTGCTGCAATGTCTGTGCCAATAGGTTTGCGTCCAATTGTGCTATTGTATTCTGTGGTGCTTGTGGTTGTCTGTGTGCTTGCTGTATCTGAGGATGTGCCACATGTGGTGTTTGTCGCTCCTGTGTCGGGGTTGGTTGAGATTTTGTATAATATTGGGCACTGTAATCCTGCGATGTAGCGCTATATGGCGTTCGATATGCAAACCCCCTTCTTCGGCTAAATTGCTGGCAATTTTATTGCATTCCTCCCCAACCCCTACAATCCCATGCTATGTGTCCTACTATCCTACATATCCAGCACTGTGCTTCAACTGCCCCAAATCGTGGCTGTCCTCCATCAGAACCTTCTGTCTGTGGTGATTGGAATCCAAACCCTCTTCCTCTCAGTGCAAACCCCCTCTGCTGGGGATAATATTTATACTCTCCTCTTCCTGCAAAATTTCCTTTCCAACCTGGCTGCATTTGTTGTGCTTCTTGCACACTGTAGTTGTCCCCAACATGTGTTGATACTGCTCCTTCTACTTCCAATTTTAAAAATTTCTTTTGTACCAGCTTCTCTTCCTCTTTCTTTCCTTGACCTTCTTTCAGTGATGAATAATGGTCAATCATATCTCGGGCAATGGTTTTGCCTCAATCCCCACAATTTTCATGAATTGCCTTTGTACTTTTTTGGGGCGTCCCTGACATAAAATGTGATACTATATTGTGTTAAACCCAGCCTTGCTGTAATAAGGGGAATTGTGTCAATCTACTTCGGTGCCTGGGTGCAGACGCAACCTTTATCTTTGTTGGTGTTCCTGCCATACAGACCTTTTTACGACCTTGTAGATATCTTAATCTGTTTACATATCATGTCATCCTTTCTGGACTCATCAGACGTCTCTCTTGGAGCAAAGGATTTGTAATGGGTTCTATCACTCTTCCCTCCAAATCTAACAGATCAATCACTCTTCACGTAAGTGTGCCTGTCGGAGGTGCCTGCGTAGGTTCCTCCTCCCCCCTCTCATTGTCAATTTCCCATTCCAACTCTCTTTCCTCTTCCTCCTCATCTTCATATTCTTCCTCAAACTCTACCCTTCTAAGGGGCTCCCTCACATATGCCCCACTCACTATCACCTAAATTACATTCCAATCCATACTTTTAGGAGACGTCCTCCAATTCTCACTTCTACTCATGCTATCTCTCTTGCTCCTATATAAGCAGTCACTGTTCCTTCTTACGACATCTTACCTCTCTCTGTCATTCAAGGTATATCTGCTAATTATGTCATCAACTTTCTTTTGGAGCTTTTCCATATCTCTCTTTTTTTCCTCTGGGTTCCTTTCTCTATCACTTTCTTCTTCCTGTTGTCTTTTTCTTTGTCTCTCTTGTTCTTGCTTTCTTTCTCTTTCTCCATTTCCTGTCTGTTTCCATCTTCTAATGCCTTCTCTTTAGAATCGTCTGTCTTTTCCATCAGGTTTGTGTATTATTTGCCCACCTATCTATTTATCTGACACAATTGTTGTCCCGTCCCATTCTCCTTGAATGCCTCTTGCACCTTGACTTTCTTCCTCTGCTTCTGTTAGTTTCACTTGCAAACAATGCCACACATCATATTCTGCTTACAGCGACAATTCTCTTTGCTTGTCACTTTATGTTCACTTATGCTGTTGTCATCTCTATACACTAGTGTTCCCCTTCCTCATGCTGGTTAAGCATCCATTCTTTGTTGCTCGGTTCTACTACCTCTTCTTCTTTAAACAATTTCCACAGCTTGAGTATACTTTGCTCCGTATTTGTTTTACTTTATGTGTGGCATGCAAATAAGTATAAATGTGTTGCAGCACCCATTTGGAATGAGCACCGTATTGAGGCAAAAGCATAAACATCTTGCCAACCGTATCTTTAACCAACTGAACGTGGTACTTAAGTATCTTTTCTTTGTATCTGGGAATGAAGCAAATGAACAATGGGAGTATCCAACATAATAGCAATAGCAAACACAATTTACCAATAGTCGATAAACATTGCTTCAACACTTGTCTCTCCTTTTTCATAGCCCCTCCCTAAAAGGTTCTTCAACAACATTAACATACCTATGTCTCTCTCCAAGACCACGTGGTCCAAAATCCTTCTACTGAGCAGCACCACAAAACCACTGCTCACACTCTGAATCGCTTTTCCTTATTAACACAAATTCACTCTTCTACTAACACAACAAAACACATATATTTCCCTATGCAATACCACTACAAAACAAAATGGTGCCAGCAAAAATTAACAAACATCAAAATACAGCTGTCTTCCCATTATATGCGTGGCTCCTTCTCTTTATTTCTCTGCCCCCAAAGGGGGCTTACTGCATGGTCCTTTCTGACTCTTGTCAGAAGCTTTCTCTCTTTTCATATCTCATAAACCAATAATAAACAAAACACTATTCTCAGTTTTGCCATGCACAGTTTATACTCACATCCTTGGATCACCTGAGGATCTTCAACGTCGAGGCTCCTCTATCTGCCTGCTCTACCCTCTGTACCCAGCAGGGCGGTCCTGCGAGACCGGTCATGACTTTGGGTCAATGGGGCACCTGCTGACCTCTCTTCTTAGATGCACATTGTTTCTGCTCGCCACAAGCCGCACTCGTCATTCAAGGGCGGCGGCGAGGAATCATTGAAAGTCTGCAAAACTCCTGGGGAACCATCCTCTTCTACCAAATGTAGAGATGGGCCCAATTAGCAGCACTACCATACAAAACAATACTCAATAACGGAGTACTCAAAGTGTACAGTCAATCCCAGCTTTATTCAAAACACAGAATAGCGCCCGTTATTGTTTACAAGTAGTACTCAATTTTACAATCAGTGTGAGCAGATTTTATACTCAAAATATGAAGGCAATGACATCATAATACAATATTAGTTACAAACCATATGAGTGATTAGGATTGGTTAATATATATATATTATATTCACTAAACAAAACTTTGTTAAGGGGATGTTATGCTTAAGTTGCGCTACTGAAAACCTGTGAAATTCACTAAACAAACTTTACAAACGTGCCATAATACAAACATGCCATTATGGATCCAAGTAAAACTGAAAACCCCCTGAAATTCCCCAGTTATGGTAAGCTAAGCAACCATAACTCACACCACCACCGTGCACTGCTAAGACTAACACCCAGGACATCAAAGATGGCATCACAAATATCATTGATGACATCACATGTGCATGTACCTTTCATGAAAAGTCTGTACAAGGGATTCTTATTGTAATGTTAATAAAAAAAGTGTCAAGGATCATTGGAATAAATATCATGAGGTACGTAGTGCATTAAGCAATGCATTAATCCACTTAGCATTGCATTATGAAGTTTTTTGCAATATACTAATGTACACATGTAGTAACATAGACATAGTGTGCAGCAGACATGATGGAGATGCAATGTTAATAATCGTGCCATGTTAAGTACTAAAATTATAAATTATTTCTTATTAGACTTTTGCATACTGTGAATCATTTAATAAGTACCTAATAAAACCCACTTACTACATTATTGCATTACTGCACACACAATACAGACAACAACACATACAAATATGAGCATATACAAGGAAAGTGAAGTAACCTAACTAATTATCATCATGTACAGAAATTATTGCTCTGCTTCAAAGCTACTACTTCTCTATGTATAACTATCACATATTGTGACTAGGCCCTAAGGAAAGTAGTGTAAGTGCAATGTGTACACATATGAACATATCCAGGGAATGTACAGTAGTAAAAAAACAACAGTACTATAAGACAGTGTTGATAACCGTACTAATTATCTTCATACATAGAAAGCATTGCTGTCGTCCAAGACTGTTTTCCCCTTTGTATATGTTTCATGTACTGTAAGTGGACATTAAGTAAATTACTTTAAGAAAATATTTGAAGTATAAGTGTACGCATGCACTACTTTTTGGAATGTTTAGTTCCTCACTGTTACTGAGCTAGATATATCAGTAAAGGAAAAAAGAGTGAGCCCGACAGGTGATGTCATCGGTGATGTCATCAATGACATTTGTGATGTCGTCTTTGATGTCCTGGGTGTTAGTCTTAGCAGTGCATGGTGGTGGCATGAGTTATGGTTGCTTAGCTTACCATAACTGGGGAATTTCAGGGGTTTTCCGGTTTTACTTGGATCCATAATGCCACGTTTGTATTATGGCACGTTTGTAAAGTTTGTTTAGTGAATTTCACAGGTTTTCAGTAGCGCAACTTAACCATAACGTCCCCTTAACAAAGTTTTTTTTTAGTGAATTGTATGGGTTTTTAGTAGGAAAATGTAGGTATATGGTCTTGTTAAGAAAAAAATTGTGTAATGCAGGTCACAGATTTTCAGGAGAGCAACGTAACCATAACGTCCCTTTAGCAAGGGTTGTTTGGTAAACAGTGTACACCTTGCGAAAAATGCCACATGAAGGTATGCTGGCATACTACACCGTGACATGTCCCGGAATCAGTACACACTTAACTGTACGATCTATGCCTCGTGGGCAGTGTGGGAATACATTTTATAATCATGTAGCAATGTCCACCTCCAACATTTGCTGTACACAACGCCAACATGTATTGGTATGCAGCAATTAGCAATGCACTACACGTTATGTATCGGTAGCAAAAGTTGTAGTTATCTGAAAAACACATCAGCTAAAGGCATCCTTCCTCCCTAGGAAACAGCAGCAGTGGTGTAATGTGAAAGCATAAGAAACAGTGGCGCTACCTTGCACATAACAAATGGATAGAATTTGTCGCCGTACATCTACCGACCCATATTACCATTTGTTGCCTTTTTGCTCATTGCCGTTCGCAAATTGCCTTATTGCCTGCCGTGCCAAAAAAGAGAGGCGCCCGTAAACAAAGGAAATAATGCGTTAATAAGCACCTTTCACAGTGTAAGGAAAAAAAAAAAATTGGCATACACTCCAAGTACTGCATATTTCTCAGTATAATACATAGGCTAAATAATCTTTGCCAGTAATAGTCTAAATTAGGAAAGCAGTAACGTGCTACTGAAAACTATGCCTACTTGTTGTAATCCGGGGCGGCTTTGGCAGTTTGGATTACAAAACAAAATCCTCTTTCAAGATGGTCACCATAGAAAGGGAAGACAGTTATTGCATACATACGCCCTCTTCCCTTTCCATGGTAGGCTGCTCAAAGCACAAGTACGTGACGTGATACAACACTTGTAAATAAACATACAGCGACGTACAACCTAATAACTTACATTTGGAAATAATACAGTGGAAGGTAAAAGAAAACGTGAACATTATAGAGTTTGCAAAGTAGGTTTCTTTAACAACAAACTGGCACCACCGGAGTAAGCCCATTTTCAATACGATCATAACAATGCTTGTAAGGACGGCATAGAAAATGGTGAAGAAGATAAGAATGTTGTTTTTTTGTCATACAAAATGTTTTAACTCTTCGTTGAAGCAGTCGATTTGTTTCCACAGTTATTTCCCAGAAGTCGTCATGACCTGGAGCCTACAGCACCATAAATGAAATGACGTTGCTCCGAATAGCGAGTTCAGTGTACGGACAAATCGGGTTTACAGTCTCATTCCACATAATTATTATGGACAGGCAACTGCTCACCAGCAGTTGCATTTGCCGTCCGAAGAAGCCCTCACTCAGCATTTGAAAACCATGGCAGACACAGTATGGCATGATATTCCTACGTGTGAAAAGTTACAGAAAGTACGTGTCAATAACCAACCTCTAACAAAAAATGTAAAAAAAGACACAGAAAATGTGCAAAGTACAACACAAATGTACGTGTTCAAACATGACATGTTAGTAAAATGTGACTAATTTCCATGAGATCCTATAGTAGCAGGCTACAAATGGCGACATTTTCCATGCGCCGTAAGTAGGGTGGCCAACTCTTTGATAGTCTGTCACGGGACACTTGCCCACAAGGCGGTCATGATGTCACGTCATTCACTTGGCCTGCCCCTTTGTAAATGTCATTTTTTTTCAATAGCTTTTAATTCCTGGCTTAATTGAAATGCAAATGGTTTGTCCTTGTGAGGGGATGGTCACGTTTTCTAACTGCAAACATGCCCATCACGACCCCAGGAACAAAGCATTAGCATTTCAATGAAGCCAGGTGTCAGAGCGTTACAATTCCAACTGTAGGCTCAAAAGGAGCCAGGGCTGCAGAGGCAGCGGACAAACAAAGCAGCAGGCGGCAGCGCTGTGCTGTGTACATGACCCCTTCAGTTTGCAGAGTGGCTGTGCTAGAGGCAGGTTCTTCCGACGCAACTCGGGACAACCTGCATCCCGCACAGTCACTCTGCAAATCGCAGGACGGAGCACCTAATTGCGGGACAATCCCCCGAAATCCGGGACAGTTGGCCACCCTAGCCGTAAGAGGAAAATAAATACCAACTACACAGGAAGAGGATAAATCGTTTATGAAATTAATTATAAAGGACAATTTTAAAAAAATTACGTCTCCTCATTTCAAAGAATACCAAAAAAATGTGCAAAGTTACACCCAAAGCTATGAGGACAAAGTTACCATTTCAAATAAAAAATATTAATGCTAAAAAAGGATGAGTGCACTCATAAGCTACAAACGTACAACCTGGTCACTCTGCACCGTTACAGGAAAAATGTAACAGTGCATAAAGATAATACGGCAATTATATTAGCACAATTAGATGTGCAGTAATGGTACAATAAAGCGTGGGTGGCTGTAGAGTGGGCAAAAATAAACTTACATAGTATTTACTGCCTCCATTCTGTTTGTGCAAGTCACACGCCAATGTATTCACATCAAACAATCTTCGTATACTGATATTTCAAGTCCCTTGCAAACATTTTAAAATATAACCTTATCAATTGCTATTTTTTTCAATGCTTTCATTCCGTGAATCGCTACTAACTTTCCCTTTCGGTCAAGGTCAAAAAACAATTGCCCCTCATACATTCACTCGGATGCGCGGGCGTATTGAGCGGAAAACCGAAAAAGCAACTCATGTGGCCTTCACTGAGAAACCAAATACATTCTTTCTTTGAAGCAACATATTGCAATCCAATTATGAGAACTGCTACTCGAATACACCTCCAGAAGCACTGTTTCCAGCAAACACTGCAGATAGTGTCCTTATAGTGTCCTTAGTTTTGTAAACTTACAACGCCAGTCCGACCGCAATTTAATTTAAAAAACATTGTAACTCACACGCCGTAATTAATCGTGGTACAGTGAGCAGAAACTTCCATTTAAACGTATCACTTTGGTGACAAGAAAAGTCCACTTTTTCAGTTTGTACTTGCACATCCCATTATGCCCCCCTCAAAGGTCACCTTCTGAAATACTATTACATGAGTGTGACAAGTCCAATGCTGTCTTCCTTTGGATGAGTTTCTGGCGATATGCGCGTACAGTAAAACATGAATAAAAGATAGGGGAGCCACAAAAGAAAGCTGACGTATTTCACAAGGTTCTACAACCAATCAGGGAAAGAGCCACATGTTTGCAGGCACAAACTTTTCCCCCCATTCAATCTAAGGGGAAAAGAGACGTTTTGAGAACCCCTGCCCCTTATATCTTTCGCCCCCCCCAAAACATCACCAAACTTTCCAAAGAAAGTCAGAGTGTTAGATTTATTTTTTACAACACTGTACACCCTTACACCCTCCCTAAAACATCTAACATGCTAACCTATACTACGGGTGTATGCATTGCTATAATATGATGTGGTGGTTCTGGACAGGGCCTAGGGTTTTAGAAGTATTGTATATGGGCTACAGCATGCAACCATGCAGCCACAACTCTACATCCTGCCCACAACCACCTCAGTGATGTGCAGTGGAAGGGGTGTATTGATAGGAGTGGTATGCTTCACTTGATCTCGCCAGAGTCTCCATGCCTAGCTGTATGTCCATAGATATTGCAATGTGTTGGTGTGCACTGGCTTATACCTGCAGCCCTTATAACTTTGTTTTTGGGTGCATGGCCTTCGGCCAAGCACCCAACACAGCACAAACTCCCCACAACCATGTAATCCATAATCAATACTACAGGTGTATCTATGGTTGTGACATGCTGCGGTGGTTGTGGCCAGGGCCTACAGTTTTGGAAGTATGGCCTTCGGCCTACGGCCTACGGCCATGTATCCAAAACTCTAGGCCCTGCCCACAGCCACCGCAGCATGTCACAACCATGGTGGCATACTAATCAGTAAGAGACCCATATGAAAATGTTTTATGGGCGTACAAATATCCTGAACAAGGCAGAAAATGAGAATACATCATTAACAGTTGCCGCCCAAACAAGCACAGTATTTTGTCCATCTCTTACTCTCTGAACCTGCCCAATCACTAAAGGAGATCAAAATAATTTCCCAAACACCATTTCACATGGCGAACACATCATTAACACCTACCGCCCAAACAAGTACAGTATTTAACCCATCTCTTACTCTGTAATCCTCCCCACGCAGTGTAGCAGAGCAAAACACTTTCCGAAACGGCATTTTGCCTCTGGTAGCGACCGCACTGTCTTCGAATACAAGATGTCGGGTGCATCCACACGTTCTGACGCACATCACGGCCCGCTGTAGCCAATCGGCGAAGACGTTGCGTGTCCGCAGTCATGACGCTACCCCCTGGCCAATCGTATCTTGTCCACGGAGCGAACAGGGAAGTGTAACCGCAGAGCGGACATAGATATCACTAATTTTTTTAGACATATTCTTTGGTCGTTTTAAAGGAAACTACTGGACGGATTGGCACCAAATTTACAAAAGCATGCTTTCGGGACCAATGACCTGCCGCAAATTTGGTAACAATCCGTCTAACGGTTTCACCTGTAGGCGTGCGCAAAGTTTTCCCCCATTCTGTCTATGGGAAAAAAAGATGTTTTGGGACCCACCTATAACTTTTCTCCCCCTGGACCAAACATCGCCAAACTTTGCAAAAAAATTCAGAGTGACCCATATATTTTTCTTTTTAGCTAAGTTTGGTGTGGATTCGTCCAGGGGGAGCGAAGTTATAAGCCGTCCAAAAAGCGCTCTTCCTATGGAAACAGCAACTTAACCATAACTACACAGCCACTACCGTGGCTGTGTAATTATATATATATACATATATATATATATATATATATATATATATATATATATATATATATATATATATATGTCACCTTTGATGTTATGGGTGTTAGTCTTAGCAGTGCACAGTGGTAGCGCGAGTTATGGTTGCTTAGCTTACCATAAATGGCCAATTTCTGATGTATTTCGGTATTACCTGTAACCATAACGTCCCTGCAACGTTTTTCCATTGAATTTTATAGGTTTTTACTAGTGCAACTTAACCATAACGTCCCTTTAGCAGTGTTTTTTGTCAGTGAATTTCATTGGTTTTTAGCAGGGTACCCTTACTGTGTAAAAAAGAACCATGCAACATAGTGCAACTGCTGGCACCATATTAATGCAGACAGCAGTCGCGGACTATACATCTCTTTGCAGAGATCGTGTGGCATCCAACCGGCTGAGTAAGGCAGGTGCTCTCTTACATAGTGGTACCAATCACCAAACACAAATAACATAGACAAACAGCAACATGGGCAAAAATTGTCTGGGAAAATAGAGTAGATTTGCAAATTGTGCACTTATGAAGCAAACAGGACAAAGGCATAGGGAGTACACCATAACAGAATGCATCAACAACAGAAGGGACGTCTGCCTTCACCAATCATACAGCACTGCTACTTTAAAGGGAAAGAAAGAACGAACTGCCAGAGTAACTACTGGAAAATGCAAAGACCTGAACCTCAGAACAATGTAGTAAGTACCCTAAACTTTGTAAAATAATTGCACCGGTGCTGCAGTATGCAATAGTACGGAAGCATAATGTGTCTTGATGTAATGCAGCAATGCCAAGCACCTTACAGTGGCAGGAAGATGACGCAAATACTTTCTATAGTAACCCCATTGGTACGCATAGTGCTGTGAACCATAAAAAAATATAATATATATTGCTACATATACATCAAACACATTTTCTTTTTGGTAAGACAACATATTGGAAAGGAAAGCAAGGCAGTACAAATAACAACCCTTCCACAACAGCATACAGGTGTGGGAAATGAAAGAAAACCTGTACATAGGGAAATGGACAGCGTGGAAGTCAAAGTATAATTTGGACAAAATAACAAAACACGGGCACACCTGCATATGTACTCCTTCCCCATATCATTCCCTCAAAAACTGTTTCATGGGAGACGTTACGGTAATACATCAATCTCTTCCTCCCTTCACAACCAAATTGTGCAAATCCCCATTTCCCCACAATAAGTACTTCTGCTACCCCTCCCTTTCCAAATGGGGTGTATGCATGTGTACAAGGAAACGATAATAATGAGAATGTTGCAGACTGTTTGAGAGGTAATTCTTTTTGTACCTGAATGGGGTTCTGACACAGTGGCACACAGTCCTCGTTGCAATGACCGCAAGTAAGAAAAAGGTAGGTGTCCTACGTACACTGCAGCTGTCCGGCCCATCCGCAATGACAATGGAGGTATCCTTATGCTGCCAGCATGCTCTGCATGTCCGCATGTTGTCCACCACCAATCAATGCGTGTACGCCCGGACATTTATGTGTAGTACAAGTACACGCATGTGTTCCTGAGGACATCGCCACTGTGCAGCATATGCGAAGGAATGTTAATTAGGTCAGGGCGTCCACCCATGTCCTACCGGTAGCTATTCAGATAAACATCCCACCTGCTGTACCTTATAAATATCCAGCGTCTCCCTAAATTGTTGGCGCACGTGTGGTGCAGTTTTAGTCAGTACAGAAAAGGCAACAGTGTGCATAGCACACCCATGCCCGTGTGCACAACGCATTGTGCCCAAAACGTGTGCAGCGGACAGCCGTCCCAAAGGAGAATAGTGGCGACATCACCATGCGACCGCACCCACTCTGGCCATGAGCCCTCATTTCAGGGACAGGAGCCAGACCCTCGAACAGCGGGAAAGTGTCGGGTGAGCAAACTACAGAGTGTTGTTTCGGAAAGTGCATGCATGCCGTGTTCATGTTTGCTCGCTTACTTAAAAAACTTGATGACAGCTGTGATGCAGATATTTCCTACTGCATAGGTGATTTTCTCATCGCTGACACCAAGAGGACATTGGGAGCATGCCGGTGTTTTTTGTCCACAGCCAGAGGTTGGGAGATGTTGGATAAACAGAAGCATGTGTGACTTTATGTGCAGTGCTGGGATGTTCTGCACCGACTATGAAAGCATTAATAAGCAGCAAGATTTCCAGTGGTTCCAAAGAAATGGCATTTATTTGACTTCTATTGGCAATGCTGTTGTGTTTGCCACTCTGCATGAAGCTTTGCAGAGAATCCTGTAGCAATGTCAGATAACAGTTCATCTTCAGTCGACAAAAATGTCAGGAAGAGAAGCAAACAGACAATGAGCAATAGAGAGAAAAGCAAGAAAAAACATGTTTGAATGTGTGTACCAAAAAAACACACGGCAAAAAAAAAAAAAAAAAGTTTTTAGAGAGAATCCTAAAGACACAATCCCCACCCCTGTCTTACATCCCCCTACCCCAACACCCCGTGAACCCCCCTTCAGTTTCTAGCATGGTAATGCCGCAGATTCCGCAGGACTTTGTGGATAAAACATGGCAGATCCGGCTGTTTTTAGGATGGCACCTATAGCATTGGCACTATGGAGCCGAAGCCATTCGGCAATGTGGTTGCTGGTTGTGATGTGTACACAAACACTGTGCCAGAACGTCTGTTTGTACAAATAAATGTAGGAGGCTATGGTGAAAGTGTGCAAGGTAAGGGGCATGCATCCTGTTTGTATGCATGCACTGCACGCACTTGCTGAACATTGCTAATATACATTCCCTGATGCTTTTGTGGGATCCCTTTTCCGACATTTGTAGTACATGCATTACAATGGGAAGAGCGTATTGTGAAGTGTACAAGGTACGTGGCCGGCATCATGTTGCAATGAGTGCAGTGTGTGCATCATATGATATGATGTGCTATGGTATTTTGTGCCATTTGTATCACTCCAACATATAATTCTGTGAAGGTGTGCCAAAGAAAGGGAGCCGGAACCGAGGCCACACAGAGACATTGATTCTTCTAGGCTAGCTGACATTGACAGTGCACAAGTGAATGGGAAGGGGGAGGGCAAAGTGCAGTACATGGGAACAATAAAAAATGGAAATAAATTCAACTACGCCCGGTGCTGGCAAGTGCTAGGCTAAGTGTAGACATCAAGTGGTGGCTGAACTGTTAGCATTTTAGAAAACAGTCCCCAAGTGTGGGGATTGGCAGAAAGACAGTGCAGTGGTAGAACTGTAGGGAGGGAGGTAACCTGGTGCACAGATTATAGGGTGGGAAGGAAACCAGTGCAGAATACCTTTTAGCCAGGAAGTGAGCAGGGGAGAGGAGGGGAAAAGAAGAAGCACATGGAAAGGAATTGTACAAACAGCCCGTAAAAGGAAGTCTGAATGCACAAAAAGTCTGAAAAATGTTACCAGCAAAGGTTCGAAAACCAAAAGTTCAAACCTTTGGTGGTAGCATGCATTGAGGTAAGTTTAAAAGAAAAGAGTGCTGGGGTTGCGGGGGTGCCCCCTGTAACACCCCGCTCACTATACTGTGTGGTATAGTGAGCGGGGTGTTGCGGGGGACACCCCCGCAGCACGCCCAAACAAAATTTTAAAAAATTTAAAACATTTAAAAAACAGGGGCTGTGGGGGTGTCCACCGCAATGCCCCGCTCACTATAGTTTACAGTATAGTGAGTGGGGGTTGCGGAGGATACCCCTGCATCCTTCCGTTTTAAAAAAAAGACGAAAAGGACCCTGCAGCTTCGGTTCCCGATCACAGAAGTGAAATGGAACTGGTGCCACAGGGAGACAGCCTGAAGCAAAGGTAGGTAGGGTTTGTTTATGTTGAGGGTGTGGGTGGGGGGAGTGTTGTGGGTGTGTTGTGTGTGTGTGTTTTGGGTGTGGGTGGGGTGTGGGTAATGTAGTGATGTGCAATGTTTGTTTGCATGGGAAATTTACACACTTTTGGTGGTGCGTACATTTCCCATTCAAACGTTTCCATCACTGACTTTTCCGTGACGGAAGGATCAGGCAGATCCCATGGAACGGTTTTCAGGTGCTTTCAGAGCCTACAATGCTTATCCTCAAGGTGCAGGGAGACAGGGAACGTGTTGCACAGGGAGGCCCCAGCAGAAAAACCACATCTACCACCATGTGGTTGTGTGCAGAAGCAACTGACCAGGAGGGAGTAGGAGGCGGATGAGGGAAGAGCTGGAGCAAGCAGATATTTAGGAAGTGAGAGTTCAAGGTATTCAGTTCCCAGGGACTGTAAGGCCTTCTGCATAATGCACAGGGCTTTTATTTTATTGTTTGCAATCACTGTAAGCTATTGCAGCCATGTTAGTCGAGCAGAGATACTATCCCTGCCGTTCAGGCCAGGGACAAGTTGCGCTCTCCTCTCATGGATGACTTGCTGAGTGCGCAGAGTGGAAGCTGGCAGATTTAAAAAGAGCCTGTGGCAACAGTGCAACATACAAAGCTCTACACTCGTGCACACACTGACCTTTTGGAAAGTGACTGCAGGTTGCTAAGATACATTCAGTGGTGGCTTTAGTGACTACCTTTTACAAGTTATGTAGTAGGTGGGTTAGTGGGGAACAATTTGCGTACCATTGTGGGAAGGAAAGAACAGAGTTCCTGTTTTGCTAATATACTATATGATATGGGTAAATGAAAATGTTGCAAGCACATTCCAACAAATTGCCAGTTCATGGTAGGAGATGGGAAGAACATCAGTATGTGTTTTAAACACGCAGTGGACGCTTAGAGGCTGATATTGTGCGCAGATGCACTTATAACATAGTTCTGACCATACTGCCAAAAAGATTTTCATACATATGTTTTGTGGTGATGGGTGCTTATGTGGATGAATGAGCATGTATAACTCCTGGAATGTTTCACTGAACTTTCCACGGGATGTGCTTCCCGATAACAGCACACGTGCAGGTTGATGTTGTAACGGTACATATGAAGTCTTGTGGAGAACTGTGATTGTAAGATGGTGAAGGTTTGGAGGGCATTGGTGGATGCGTGTGTGAGTACTTACCAATATCAAATAAGGGCGTGGTGGGAAGCGGATACTGGAAAGGGAAGAAGGACTGTTCATGATTTACTGGGATGCCACTCTCACGATACTTTGCGAGGTGCAAGTGCTACATTCTACGCTTTTGAACATGCTGGCCAATGGAAATGCGATTGTTGGAATTGTCCAATCAGGTGATTAGAGTGTGCGTCACAGGAAAGGGCAGCCATATTTGGTTTCATTACTGTGTGTAGTGAGGCTGGCTGAGATGGCGAGATGCACAGTTTTCATAGTGGGTGATCGCTTTGTGCTAGATCTGCTCCAGTATGCCGTGGATGTCATGAATGAGATGTGTGATGGCATCTTTGATGTCATGGGTATTATTCCTTGCAGTGCACACTGGTGGCACGAGATATGGTTGCTTAGCTTACATAACTGTCGAATTTCTGTTTTTTTCGGTTTTACATGTAACCATAACATCCCTGTAACAATGTTTTTCCTTGGAATTTCATAGGTTTTTGCTAGTGCAACTTAACCATAACGTCCCTTTAACAACGTTTTTTTAGTGATATATATATATATATATATATATATATATATATATATATATATATATATATATATATATATATATATTATAAGTGATACTTTCCTCATTGGTTTATACATTTCTGATGGCGCCTCCTGAGCCCATCCCGTCATAGTTAATAGTTTCACTACATCATTATATTGGCCACTAATTGGCAGTCATTATTCATTATGAGCGGTGGGAAAAGAGGGATTTTTATTGGTTGGTACCTTGCTGGCCTATCTATTCCTTTGTATTTGGCCTTATGCATCATCTCATGTCTGTGTGTGTGCTAGGGAGTTCATCAGGTGTACTTGGCTCATAATGAATAACTAGTGTTCTTCATGTCTTGATCATGTGATAGAGGACTGGGTTGGATAATGAATGCATGCCTATTTAATGGGTTAGAGCTAAATCTAACATGCATGTTGTACTCTTTGTTGCCACTGGAGACACACTTCATCTATCAGTGATAAAGTCTTCTGGCATACTTATCTCGTGCACCTGGAAATCAATCACTAGTTGGGCTCCCTATTGAGCCTTTAATTAGTGTGGGAGTCTACTGTTCTCATACTAGAAACTGTTATCTTGTCTCTGAGTTTGCATCTCCATTACGCTCTTTCTTGCATCTAACCTTGGCACTTGCTACAAATTACTCTCTGGGCAGCTTTGAGGCTTCTAAATTCATTAATTCACATCTTGTCTGATGCCTTGGTAACTTCACTCTAGGTCTGCTACAGCCACTGTACTAGACAAATTGCTGTACTTCTGCACTTCTCTCCTCCATAGTAGAGACGTATATTCATGTTTTGTCATGTTACATTCATTGTTGTGCATCTCCCATAAGTTGGTTTCCCTGCCTTTGTATGCAACATCTTCCTGTGCCTGTAATTCCATCTGTCCTATCAGTGTAGTGAGTCCCTCTCTTGGTATCCTGGAATCTTCCTTCCTTCTAGGTTATACTGATTTCTACTATCTAACTGTAACCCCTACTAGTGTCGCACAACTTAATTCTTTATGGCAGAGGCATACCCATTCATTGTTTAGAATATTGTTTCTTATAACCTGCCTTAGTTTGTCTTGTCGCTCCCCTTTGACTCATCGGGTGGATGGGCTGCCTCAGCTGGTACTTTCTGTATGGTAATGGTGAGGGATAGGGGCAGGAATTGGTATTTACACATTCAACTGAGTAGGGGCAGCAGGCAATACCTCAATACATGGTGGCTACACTAGGCCTGAAAAAGCCTAATTGTCAGAACCCTGAAACATCCACATTTTTGGTGATTCAACTAAGTCAACTTAAAAGGAACGTTTTAAGAAGTTTGACCGAGTTCAATTTCATGAACTGTAAAGGGGGACATTTGTTTGGAGCTCAATTTCAAAGTTGAGCAGTTTTTAGAGAGGCAGGAAGTTGTTTAGAAATTTGAGAGAAGGGTTAAGAAATTGGAGTATAGATAGAGTAGTTGCGTAGGAAAGAGAATGGGGAGAGGTAGTGAGTGACTTAGAACATATCACAAGAACAGACCTTTTCATATGGGCCTGCAGGGGTGTGTAACACCATGACACTTCTAAGTGTTCGTAAGAAAGTGTAACATTTTAATTTAGTAACAAACATCTTAAATGTTCAATACATATATATATATATATATATATATATATATATATATATATATATATATATATATATATATATATATATATATATATATATATATAAAAACAATATCACCGAAAGTGACAAAATGTTGCATAATGTTAGTAGACAATCGTTCAGTATTTCTATTGACACTCAGATTACTAGCCTGTGTGTGACATTTAACACGACATAGATACATTATTTCAGGTATGTGTCAAAACTGCCCCACATGTTTCGTCCCATCACAATTATTGATATGGTATGATATGATATGGCATTTATAACTGGCCTATACACAGGTGTTTCAAGTTACACTTGTCAAATGTTACAAGGACTTACTTAGGGGAACAACGGTATATTTAAACAATTGCATGAATTATTTTGTTTACTACGGCAGATCCTGATAAAACATAAAAAGAACTCTCAAGTGTAACAGAACAACCTCTGAGTGTGAAGAGTTGGAATCAGCGATCACGCTGCTGCTTCATATTTGTTTTTTTAAAACATCGTCAGCACACAACATTCAATATTCATGCCTTAGGTTTTAGATGTTAATGTGCGAAGGCTCTCTTGATGTAGACGGCAAGTTATAATAGTCATGTTTTTGTTCTTTACTTTGAATAACCATCAGCAGTGTGCTTCATTCAATAGTAGTGCCTGTTAGATACATGTCACTAAAAGTATGTTAGGGAATGCATACGTTGGTTCTCAATGGACATAAATGTCTCGATTCCGTGCACGGTTGTATGATTTGTGTCAGCTCGCCAAGTGAGTGACTTAGGACATATAGAGTTGGATTCAAGAAGTGTAGTTTAAACTATGTGAAATATTCAGTGATTTTTTGTTGGTGACCAACACATGTGCCACCTGGTGATTCTAGGGAGTCAGAATCCCTGGTTGGGAAAAAAGCTTAGGTGGCCAAGAGAGGCGCACACAAGTGAATTTCGATAACACCTATAAAAGTCTAGAGAAAATACAAGTGATGATAACATTCAGGCACACTCTTTCTTTAAGTGACTGAAAGCGGCACAAGTGACACTAGAAAAAACAATAACGTGTGTGCATCTTGTATAACTTCCGCTTACCATTTCAGGATATGATATGGCATTTATAACGTGCCTGTGCGATGCGGCAAGGGAGGGGGAACAGAGGGATGACTGGGACATTGATCTTACTAGGCCAGGTGACATTGAGATGGTGCAAGAGCAGGGGAGAGGAGGAAGGGGAGAAGTGCGGGGGAAAGGGGAGGGGTCAGCGCAGTGCATAGGATAAATAGTAAAATAAATAAGATAATAAATAAAAAAAGTGTGTCTAGCTGGTGGCAAGTGCATGGGTAAGTGAAGACATCAGGTGTCAAGTGCTGGTAAGGGGCTGTAGGGATACAGAAACAGTCCCCGTGTGCCCAGGAATGCCAGGGGGGCAGTGCAGATGTGCAACTGGCGAGGAAGGGACCTGGGTCCAAGAACAGAGGTTTCAGCCAGGAGATCAGCAGGGGAGAGGAGGAGAGAAAGCAGAAGCAAAGAGGAAGGTCTTGAGGTACTTCCGGAACCAGAGATGGTTCTCCTCAAGTTTCAGAGAGGCAGGGAGGCTGTTCCAGAGGGAGGCCCCAGTAGAAGAAAGAGATCTACCACCAACTCACTGCTTGGAGAAGCGACTGACCCTGAGGGACTTTGAGGTGGATGATCGAAGAGCTTGAGGAGCTCTATGAGTGGATAATCCCTTAAAACGGCTTGTCTGAGCCTCACAAATGCGTTATTATTGAGAGAGGAAGTAGCAGCTATTTAGTGTGGTGGGAGATCCACTAGTTAATGTTGGATTCTTTAAGTGAGCAACAAAGTAAATGAGACACAAGCTATCAGGTGACATGTGGATAGAGTAGCAGTAGAAGCAGGAGGGAATCAGTGAGTACAGCTTGTACAATATTCACTATGACGTGTCTTTTGAGAGGAAAAGTAGCAGAGATTCAGGAAGGCTGCAGGTAATGCTTGTCACTGTCTGTCTCTTGGATTGGGTGAGCACAACACATGCAATCGGGAAATACCTGGGAGGAGGAGGAACAGGGAATCCTTGAGAGCATCTTGCAACTTGACACATGCCGTTCTTTGACAACTGGGACTATGTGCAGTGGGGGCAGCTTGTAAGACTCATGCTTGTTCGCTTTTTGAGGGAGAATGAAGCATAGGCAGCGGACAGTGAAACATTGACCATTAAGCATCAATCTTTTATCACAAGAAATATGCCCCTTGGGAACACTTGTGAGAAGGACTGAAGAAGCAGAGAGTCCTTGAGGGCAACTTGTGTGAGACTCACACTTGCAATTTTTTGTGAGAAAGGAGCAGGGATTCACTGTCATGGGACCTGCACCAGTCGATAATCGATTCTAGTCGGTGAATGGGACATGTACCCTCGGTTGACATTTTGGAATAGAGGAAGGAGAAGGGAATTACTGAGGGAGATTTTGCACAACTCGTGCTTGTGTGTTTCTTGAGGGAGACAGTAGCAGAAATGAATGGTTCATCTGATATACCAGTCAATATCCTTTAATTGAAGCAATTTTATTGGGTGTCACTTTGGATGAAGAACAGAGAATCCCTGGTGACAAGCTTGTACAAGATTAAGCTTGTGTGTTTTTGAGGGAGAAAGTAGCAAAGATTAATGGAAGCCAGAAATACATCAGTCAGTTCATTCTCTTGGAGGGATTGACCAAGACCCAATACCTTGGAGTGAGACTTGGGAAGAGGAGCAGGAGGTGCAAAAGTCTCTGAGGGCAGCATGTTTGATACCCATGCTAATGTGCTTTTGAAGGGAAAAGTAGCTCAGATTCAGTAAGATAGACCAGGCAGTGTCTGTGTCTTGAATTGAGTGAGTGCGAGGCATGCCGTCTCGTGACATTTGGGAGGAGGGGGTACTAATTATTCCAGAGGGCAGATTGTGTAAGACTTACACTTGCATGTTTTTTAGGTTGAAAGTAGCTGAGATTCTGAGAGGTGTGAAATATGGACTCCATTGCATTCATTCAGGTAGCTGTGCTTATCCTATAAGTGGGAGATTGTTTGGTTGCATCCCTTCTCTTGAAACTTGCAAAATTGACCCTCTTTGCTCACTGTACATGCTTTGCCAGGTCACATGACTAACTAAAACAAATTGCAACTTTCCAAAGTGTTTGGTCATCATTTAGGAGATGGAATGCCACCAAGTGAATGTTACCTCTCCTGTGCCCATATTCTATGTATCAGCAAATGACTAAACCTCCCACTAAAATATATGTGCTTCTCTCAGTATGGCTGGTTTCTGATCATCAATGGACGTTGGGCTACTATATTATTAGTCATACTCTTCCGAATCATTTACTATATCCCTTCCCAGAACTCCTTATATATCTAGCTATTCTGCCATTAAATAAGGTATTTGCTGCTGCCACAGCCTTTGGTGGCCGAGATTATGAGAAGCCACTTATGCTCTGCTATGCTGAACATGAATTCTCACTTTAGTTGTATAGGGGAGAATCAAAGACAAACGGAGAATACTTTAACTCAAAGTGAGAGGTGCTACAATAGTGCATTCATCTCCACTTGTATAATATTTATGCCATTGCTGCGAATAGGGTGCACCTGTGAGACTCAGATTGTCACCTGCACACTTGAGATTTTGAATAATTTAAAAGTGACAGCATAAAATGAAGCAAGTTCCAAGGTAAAGCAATTCTCTGCTAACCGGAGAACATGGCATGTAATACAGAAAAATTCATTTTGAAGCAATGTTTCCCTGCTGTATCTGGAAAATGGAGCCAACATAAACCATCACTGTATTAACTTTATCTAATGTAACAGTGTATAATTTTCACTAGCAACTATCTGATTATTGTACAATCTTTATAAAAAATGGTGAATATTACATTATATATCATAGTATAAATATGTTGAAAAGCATTGGTTATTTTGTATTAGTTTGATTAACACATATGTTCATCTCAGGCCTGTATTCTTCAAGATGACCAGAGTTAAACATCAGAGCAGCCTTTACCTTTCGAAACTCCTTGGACGAGGAGAATGTTAGAAATATACTCTAAATATTTTAAAACTAAAATCAAATGTGTGGTCTTCCCGAAAATTATCATCTGTTGGTTTTAACCTGTTTGTTTTAATATTGAGCTTCAAAAGGAAATTCTTCCAGCTAATGTGGCACTTTGGAAATCTGCCTAGCCATAAAGTCAGGCATATACTAAGTTAAAGCAAGGAACACAGGGGCCTGTCATCTAATGTCAACGAATTATTCACTGAACCCATTAAATAGTTTTGTTTTATGATATGATATGATATTTTATTTATATCGCGCTCGTAAACAAGTGTTTCAGAGCGCGACCAAGCAAAGTGAGGGGAACAAGGGAGAACAAAAAAATAAAAACAACAAACTTACATTAAGTGACATTAAGAACGTGCAAGTGCATGGAGAAGGGAAAAGGGGGAAAGTGCATGGAAGGGGAAGAAGTGGAAAGTACAGAACAGAGGAGAGAAAAGAATAAATAATAAGTGAAATAAATAAATAAATACGGGCAACGAAAAGGTGGTAGTGCAGCCAGCAAATGGCAAGTGCATGATTGGTCAGATAGGGTATATCTGATAAGTGCAGAAGAAAGGTGGGGGACTGCATGGGTGCAGATACAAATCCCAGTGCAATGGGTGGCCCAGAGGCAGTGCAGGAGGGAGGCAGGGTGAGCAGGTACCCGGGCCAGAAGGACAGTGGGGGGCCAGGTGCACGGTGCCAAGAGAGAAAACAGGTCAGCAGCGGAGAAGAGGGGCAAAGGAAGAAGTGAAGAGGAAGGTCTTAAGGTGCTTACGGAACCGGAGATGGTTCTCCTCTAGTTTCAAGGTGGCAGGGAGGCTATTGAAAAGGAAGGCCCCAGCCGGAGACAGAGATCGACCCCCAGTTTGTTCCTTTGAAAAACGACTGACCCTGAGGGAATATGAAGTAGAGGAGTGAAGGCACGGGAGGGGGGATATTTACGGAGGGATCGTTTTTTTAAACTTTTATTTTTATTGGCAGAGGTTTAAAACAGACACAAATGTTAAAGCGCAAGATGTATACAGCAATTCCGATAAAAGCAATGAATTAACCACAGCAATACAAGTATGGGACGTGGGGGAAGAGCCGAGTGTAATAGTTCATGACGTGCAAACATTTCCTGATGGGGTTGGGGACGAGCCACTCTCAGATGCCTTCTCATCTTGATTGTTGAGGTAGCTATTAAATTCGGCCCATATGTTCTTGGGGCGGGAATGAGCAGGGAGCATGGTTAGGTATTCTTCTTCACAATTCCGAGACCATGTGAGCAAGCGCAACCATTTCTGAAATACCGGGGGAGAGGGGCTTATCCAACTTTGAAGTATGCATTTCTTAGCTACCATGCAGCTTATATTGAGGATTTTAGCCATACGTCTGGTGTCGTCTGTTTTCCACAGCCCAAACAGGATCCCCAAGGGGTCAGGTTCGATTGTAGTGTCAATTACTTCAGTAAGTGTTTAAGATTCTTTCCCAAAATTCCCCCAGTTTATTGCAGGTCCAAAACATATGTAGATGATCCGCTTTCTCCGCCTTGCAGCGGGGGCAGGAGTGTACAGTGGTATGAGCAAACCTAGAGGTCCTACATGGGGTATAGTACAGTCTGTTCAGTAGTTTGTACTGCATGGCGCGGTAGCGGACGTTGAGGGAAACCTTTTGAGTATGTAAGCACATTTTCTCCCATACCTGGTTGGAGATCACCAGGCACAGTTCCTTCACCCACTCATTGAGTGCCCTGGGAGTTTGAATCGGGATGGTCTCCTGAGATATGTTATACAGAGAGGAGACGACGCCACGGGCGCTGCCCGAGTTAGCAATGTATGTGAACCCCAGGGTATCAGGGGGCTCATTTGGGAAGGAGGGCAATGTAGCTTGGAATGCAGCCCGGAGCCTATAATATTGCAGGGTCTCCAAAGCGGACCCAGTATGTCCCGGCTTCCATGCCTGGGGGTCAATGAACCTGCCATCGGGGTAGAAGTCAGTCAACGCCTGGTAGCCTAGAGCCCCCCAATGTCGAGCTACAGCAATGTCGTGTGTCGGTTCCAGACCGGGGAAGGCCCACACAGGTAGCCATTTATAGTATGGAGGGGATTCTGCTCTTGAGTGTAACAAACGACCCCAGGCACGCACGGTGGCACCAAGCGGGTCGATTGGAGAGTCAGGTACATAGTGCTGGTGTAGTATGAGGGACATTATGTTGATTCCGGCTGCTGCCAAGCTTTCCAATTTAACATGCGGACGGGTTGTAGAGCTGGGGTACTAGTGAGAGGCGTGTTGGGCCTGAGCCGCTATCCAATAAAGTGTTAGATTGGGAGCAGTGAACCCCCCCTTGTTTGTGTAGGAGCGACATATCGGCTCATTTCTTGCACACCACGCCGGAGTGCCACAGGAACTGTGCACGTAATGTATGTAGTTTAGTGAAATTTTTCCCCACAGGCCATATAGGTATGTTACTGAAGGTGTAGAGCAGCTTGGGAAGTAGGACCATTTTGATGAGGGAAAGTCTCCCGGCCATTGACAGTGGGAGAGATTGCCACTGCGAGACTTTCGTCTCAATTAGTCGTGCTGCAGCCAGGTAGTTATCTGCGAGCAGGGTGGGCTTAGTTAAGGATATCTGGACTCCCAAATATCTAATTCTGTCGGGGTACCAGCAGAAAGGATATTCGGTGGCTGGTTGTTGGGTGGAGTTAGTGAACGGAAACACCTCAGATTTCAAATAATAATTATGAACCCTGAGTGTGTGCCTACTCGCGTGATGTTTCGTAATATGGGGTTGAGATGAGTGTTGGTGTCCCTAATGTATAGTAATACATCATCTGCATAAAGGGATATGATTTTGGCGTGTCTTTTAGCCTTATTCCCCTGTGGGCAATGGGTGCTCGGATGTGATCCGCCATTGGCTCTATTGCTAGAGCAAAGAGGATCAGGGAAAAGGGGCAGCCCTGTCGGGTGCCCCTGAAGAGTGTGAACAGATTGGAAGTCAAGGAGTTGGCCCGCACTCGTGCCACAGGGGAGGTATATAATAATTTAATATATCCTATCATATTCGGGCCAATGCCCATTGTCTTCAACACCAGCCACATGTACTTCCACAAGACCATATTGAACGCCTTCTGGGCGTCGAGTGTGACCGCTAAGGCATGCGCATCCTGGTCAATACGGGACATAACAATGAATAGCCGCCTGTGTTATGAGAAGTGGACCTCCCTGGCACAAATCCTGCTTGGTCTTCATGGACCAGGTATGTCATGATTGGGAGGAAAGAGTTTGCTATGACCTTGGCAAAAATCTTAGTATCAAGGTTCATAAGAGAGATTGGTCTGTATGACCCACATTCATCGTCGGTCTTGCCGGGCTTAAGCAATACCATTATGACGGCCTCGCGCAAGGAGGGAGGGAGAACGGACACTCGGACCGACTCATGCCAGACTTCTAGCTACTTGGGAGCCAGTATAGCAATGTGTTCTTGATAGAATTCTGCAGTGAGTCTGTCAGGGCCCGGGGCTTTACCCTTCGGCAAGTCTGAGATAGCTCTGACTATCTCATCCAAGGTGATCGGGGAGTCCAGTTGGTCTCTGGTGGAGGGGAAGATCCATGTGGTGGGTATTTGGTCAAGCAACTCCCGCATGTGTTGCTCAGTGTGTTCAGTGGGTTGGGAATATACGGACATGTAAAAGTCAGTGAAGATGTCTAAAATCTGTTGATCTGCCCACTGTGGAGTGCCTTGTTTATCCTTAATGGAGGCAATCTGGGCCTGGCCATATTCCCTTCTAATAAAAGTCGCTAATGTTTTCCCGGGTCTATCGCCCTCGCCATATTTCCCAGCGGCTAAAGTATTGGACTTCATTGGTGGCAAGTGTGTTGTATGTCTGGAGTTCTTCGCTAATTTGGGCGAGTTTGGCGGGATCAGCATTAGCTGAGCATTCCAGTTCTAGCTGTCTTAACTTGGTTTCAGAGCGACTAAGGGCGGGTCTTATCGCTTTTAGCACTCCCGCTTCCCTGGATATGGACATCCCCCTCATATATGCTTTGAAGGCGTCCCACCTGACCCCAATGGATGTGGTGTGGGGGGTGTTATGCTCAAAGAAAGATTCAACGTAAGCCAGTATGTCAGCCTTGAACACAATGTCCTTAAGGGCCTCAGAGTTAAAGCACCATGTGCTGAATGTCGGGACAGGCACTCCCAGGTCCACCGATATGGTAACTGCGACGTGGTCAGACAATGTGTGTCAAAACCTGTGCTCCCTCTACCCTGCCCATGATTTCACTTGACACTAGGAACATGTCTATTCTGAAGGAGCTATCGTGGACAGATGAGTAATAAGTGTATTCATGGCATTGGGGGTATAGCGTCCTCCAGACATCATGGATGTTGAGTGTCCTGATATGGCCGTGTAGCCTGCGTGCATCGCGGGACAGGGATCGGGTGGTAGTCCCGGTCATGTCCAGGTCAGTATCCAAAATGAGGTTCATGCCCCCCATATAACCTGAATTCACGTAGCCCAGCAGTATGGATGCGACATTATCAACAAAGTCCGGAGAGTCCACATTAAGGCTGTAGGAGTTCACAAGCAGATACTCCCTGTTTACTATGGTGCAGTGTAATATGACATATCATCCATCGGGGTCTATGTAGCTCCTGTGTAATACAAATTTAATAGATTTATGGACCATCGTCAGCACGCCCCTGGCTTGGGTGGTGTAGGAAGTCAAGTATCTGTTGGGGCCCCAAGATGGTGCCATGCTCCCCACCAAGCGGCCATTGGAGTGCGTTTCTTGTAGGAGCAATATTTTGCAGCCATGTCTATTAGCATAGGCCATGATTTTGCGAGCCTTAGTATGGTTACTTAATCCCCGGACATTCCAGGACATTATGGTAGTGGGCATTTCAGTTATTCAGGGCACATCCCAGCACACTTGCCGTGGCATGCATTTGTAGTTTTCTTGGTCACCGCTTTAGCGCTTCAACATAGCGCGTTCTGTCGGTCTGCCTCTGCCTTTTCCAATATAACTTCCTAAACCCCCCATTCCCCTCCCTCACCGCGCAGCACCGGCCAGCGGCACCCGTTCCCTCCCACATCTGCCCAGTCCGACTCCCCTCAAGATAAGGGTGTCAACAGACTGATCCCAACAAGTACCGATCACCCTTTTGGCCCAACAGGGGCCCACATCAACCAAGAATACCAACATAAGGTTGCAACTGCAGTGGGGTGCGCCGTTGCCGTGTTGCCAGTACCACAAAAACAACATGAAGTATTGGGGTACCGCAATGGTACATGAGTTCGGCTTTGTAGGTCCTCAGAATGTAGTTTACCCTTAGAGAGCATATGGGCCAGTGGATGATGTTCGTACATGAGTAACTCAGGTCAGCAGCTCAGCTGGAGAGTAAGGAGATATACAGTAGTGTGAGCCATTGTCTCTTTGCGGGTGAGCTGGGTGCCGTACAGCAGCTTCATGGTTAGGACGCAGAGAGTAATAAATCAAGTGACAAGAGCGAAAGCTATTAGCTTGTTTGAGTCTTAGGAGGCTGATAGGAGCCGGATCAGTCATTGTCCATGTCCATGCGGTCTCCATGAGGGCCGTTGAGCGGTATTTGAGCTTCTATAAACTTCACTACCTCTTTGGGAACTGTAAAAAAAGTACAGTTTCCCTTTAAATGTGCAGGAAACAGTATCGCATAGGGAATGCTTTGTTCTCGCAGCATCTTCTTGACCCCTAAGAACTGTCGTCTCTCCTGCTGTACCGCTACGGAGAAGTCAGGGAAGATCCTGATTGTCTGGGAGTCCAGACGTAGCTCCCCCTTTTCATGGGCCAGGCGAAGGATGAGGTCCCTGTCTCTGTAATTGAGAATTTTTGCAATGATAGGCCTGGGGAAGTCACCGGGTGCGGGGCACGATGTCAGGGCATGGTGAGCACGCTCCACAGTGAAGAAGGGGGACAAATCGGAGTTATCTGGGAGCTTTTTTAACAGGTCCTCCACCGCTAGCTCCATGCGGCCCTTGAGTGCATTTTCGGGAACACCAATTATGCGTACATTGTTCCTGCGCAATCTCGATTCCAGGTCATCGCATTTGGCCTTAACCATTTTCATGTCTCGACTAAGGGAGCTAACAGTGTCTTGAAGGATGTGTAGGTTGTCTTCATTGGCACTTATACGTATTTCCCCCACAGAGATCCTGGTGCATGGTCTACTTGGGATTTGAGCGACGCGACGTTAGCATTAATATCATCGAGTTTCTCATGGAAAGAAGCAAAGTTCTTGATCATGGAGTCTAGTATTACTGCCAGTTCAGAGGCCAGGGCCAGCGGGGATGAGGTGAGATCATCTTGAATAGTGGATGCATGGCCATCGTCTGAATTAGGCGTAGCTTTGGCAAATTTATCCATAGATCCCACTTTGCTGGCGCCTGGGATCTACTTGACATGGCAGTGTAGTTTAGGTGTGAGGTGTTTGCCACTGGAAGATATCAAGTGTTGAAGCGGGCCGGCCACACTAATGGGGTTCAGGAATATTACAAGACAGCGGTGATGGTGGAGCACACAACGCCGTAGGGGTGCAGATGTATAGTGGTGATAGTTGAGTTTATGCGCTGGTTCTGCACTGGCAAGAGGAGTGATAATTCAAGCATTGACTTGCCAATTAGGTTGTGGTCCACGGAGCCCCAATGGCGGCAGGACAGTGGGAGTTGGAAGGGGAGAGGCGTGGGGGATCCCGGCCCCAGACCCGCACAACAGGGTATCCCTTGGTAGGTGAAGTCTCAGTTGGGGAGACACATGTGTAGAAGCAGGGTTCGGCACCCTAGGCAGCAAGGTGTAAGTCACTTCCCCAGATTCAGGGCCACCCCTGTGAGGGAATGGAGGCCAGCGCCACAGCACGGGCCCATATACAGCAGATCATGGGGTGGTCGTCACAATATCAAAATGGCCTCTTCGCTAAGAGGAGTGGATGTTCCAATGCCGTACTGCAGGCTCAGCAGAGGCTCTGCGCTCAAGCGGTGGTGGTGTAGATGGGGGCCAGCAGGGAAGAAGTATGGGCGAGCACGGCACCACCCCACAGCTGATGGAGTCACAATGGGGGAGTCCCTTGTGCCAGTAACAGGATGAGGATCAGTTCCCCAGGGTTCAGAGTCCACCACAGTGGGGGAGCTGGAGCTTAACACAGGCGGCCCCCCAGAGAGTCAGAAGAGGATGGGCACCCACTGCTCAGTAGAGTTGTGCAGGGAAGCAGCAGGGCTAATGGGCGTAGGGGCACAAATGAACAAATCCCTGCAATGTTCTATGTCTGGATCCCCAGCACCCACTTCGCAGCCATCAGGGCGGCTTTGCCCATGTCACTCCTGGCATCCGGCGGAGTTGCAGGTGAGCGGCCCCCCTTGCCATGGTCCCCCAGCCGTGTCCGCTCGATCCTCACGGCACCAGTTCCAAGGAAGGGGTAATGCGAGGGAGCAGCCCAGCTCCCGCAATGGCCCCCTACCCACGCAGTGGCCGTCTCCCCCTGCGGCGGTGGGGACCAAGGCAACTAGCAAGTCGGATCCCCAGGGGAAGTCGCAGAGGCGGCGTGTGCAGAGGGAGCCACAGGGAGGCTCCAGCGCTCCCCTCGAGGTGTTGTAGTCAGCCAGATCAGCGGGCCTTGGCGGTGGAGACAGCAGGTGAGCATCGCGGGTCAGCCCCAGGGCACTGCGAGTTGAAGGATGGCTCTGAGGTGGGGGCTCCTCCCAACACCGCCCCGGTGGTCACGAAGGAGCAGGCAAACGGGCTCAGCAGTGGCCCAGCTCCAGGGTGCGCTCTGCAGCCCCTGCGGGGGCGAGGGGCCAGGAGAGAGTGTACAGGCGAGCGGGTGCCCGCAGGGATGAGAAGCAGGCCAGTGGGCAGTTTTACCTGCGAGACCACACGGGGCAGGCCACACAGCAGGCAAAGCATCAGGCGGCCACAACTCGGACCCCCGCCGCCGATTTTGCCCAGAATCACGGGCACATGGAGAGGATGGCGTCAGCAGTCAGCCCGCAAAGTGGTGGTCGGGAACTCAGCAGATGTCCGCCGTTGTTTGCAGATGGAGGCAGGCAAACACAGAGCTCACGGGCTAAGCGGCCATTTTCTGGGCTGCTCAACAGCGCTGCCCTTACAGAGGTATAGTTGAAGGTATTTTGGACCCAGGCCCCAGAAAGCCTTGTGGACAATGCAGAGGGTTCTAAATGTAATCCTTGCATCCACTGGGTGCCAATGAAGGGATTTCAGAGCTGCAGAGATACGATCCGAGGGCTTGAGGCCAAGGACAGGTCTTTCAGTCCTGTTCTGGATTAGTTGTAGAGAGCGAAGAGTGGAGGCAGGTAGATTTAGAAAGTGGCTGTTACAGTAGTCCAACCTGGAGAGAACCAAAGCTTGGGAGACAGTGATTTTCTGGGGGAAGTAGAGGAAAGGGAGACTACCTCTGAGCAGGTGAAGTAAGAGGTTTGACTTTTTAGAGACATCTGAAATGTGGGCAGAGAAGTAAAGTTTGGAGTCGAAGATGACTCGGAGGTACTTAGCCTCGCAGGTAGGGGTAGGAGGAGGGCCAAGGGAGACCGGCTAGAGAGTGAGGGGAAAGGATGGTGAAGGTATACCGATGAGGAGGATCTCAGCCTTGTTGGCATTTAAGCAAAGATTGTTGGCAGTACACCAATTTTGAATGGCGATTAGGCAATCAGAGATGAGGGAGGGCGAGGAAGTGGCTGAGGGCAGCCTGAAAATGAGTTGAGTGTCATCAGCCTAGCACTCAAACTTTGAGCAGAAAATTGAAATACAGTATGCAAGAGTTGCCAGGTACTGGTTGAAAAGACAGGGCGAGAGGGTAGACCCCTGGGGAACACCACAGGTAGAGAGGGAGATCGATGAAAGGAAGGACCCAAGTTGTACCTGGGAAGGTCGATCAGAGAGGAAAGAGGTCAGCCAGGCCACAGCCTCATCAGTGATACCCAGGTTGTCACGAAGACAGTTGAGCAGGGTGGTGTGGTTGGCCGTGTCGAAGGCAGACGAGAGATCAAGTAGGAAGAGGACAGAGGGAATGTTAGAGTCAAGGTTGGAGAGCAGATAACAAAGGTTATGTGCTGTAACATGAGATGGTATCCATATGACAAATGTAGGGCATGATTAAAATATTACATTGTACATAACAAATACTTTGACTCATTACTTTGAAATCATACCAGTTACAAACATGGGTCTGTGTGTGTTTTGAAGCTGAGAGTCCCCTCTTTAATTTGATAACATTCGGTACAATTAGTACAAATTATTACAATTATTAATGTTCATAAATGTATGAACAAATATGCTGTACATTTGTGTCACATACCCAGATGTGTATCTTGATGACACATTACACAAATCCACATCTTAACAAGGTGCATATTGCTACCATGAATAATGAAATCAACAACAATTTAGTATTTAAAGTAGTAAGAGCAGATTGGGCCCCTACATGTTTTCTGGTCTCAAATATATAAATTATAATCATTGAATAAAGTTTGGGAGTGTGCATTCGATAGGGCCTGCTAGACACCCTATTCTATATTTTCTGCTCAGTCCCAGATTATGAAGTGGTCTGGGAAGGTGATATCAAAATACAATGATTAAATGGGAAATGTACAGTGCGTTCTCAAAACATTAAATATTAAGTGAGATGTCATTTGAATTAAAGCAAAATACATTTTTGAGCTGTGTTTTCTGTGGTAAAGATAGCATTTTATGCCGTGTGCACACAATTCTTTGTAAATCATAATCTCGTTAAATTGTACCTAAAGGGTTTTCACAGAAATAGTTAACATCAAGCTCTTATTTGAAGATGTATGTTCCATAGCCTAATGATGATCTGCTTGATAATGTATGTTCTGTGAAGGGTATAGGTATTTACTAAGGAATGGGAAATGGGAGCAAGTTTAGCTGTGTCATTTCTACTCTCATAAAAATGATGTGAATGTAAATCCCATATTCCACTTATTCTTTAAATTCCCAACCGGGACTCTGCTTGTGAGGTGAAAGGGGAGAGAAACTTTAAAGAACTGTTTACACATTGTAAACTGATAATTTTACTTCCCTAATCAAAACCTACATGATGGAATGTATTAGCGCATTTTGAAGTATACATAAAAAATAAACAGCCATAGCACCATACTTACCTGGGATATGTGAGATGTGCAATAGTTCTCTGATTGCATAAATTGCTGGTGTTATTAGGGAAATCAAGTTTCTTTGATTCATTTGTAAATGTAACTTTATGGGCAACTTAAGGCTGTCAAGTAGCAGAATTAAATTTAGAATGCTTAGTGTTATTCAGAATTACAAATAAAGATGTGATTATGTAAAGCAATGTTTGAAAGTGTGATTTAAGCAGGGAGGCTATTTTCATTTTTATAGACAATCTGCCTGTGGTTTTGTAATATTGTGGTGACTTCTCCTGTAGCCTGGGTAGCTTGGGGGCCACCTTCAATTCATGTATTTAAGTACATTTGATTTGAGAGCAACTGCATATTTCTAGCACATATTTGGTGGGTTGGCACTGAATTTTAAGAGGCTTTAGGTCAGGGGTATCCACTTAATGAAGATGCCATACATTAACCAAAATTCATCTTAAAATATGTGCTCAATCAAATGCATGGTGATGCCATAGACTAGCAGCATATTTTCAGTGCCTCTCTTGAGCCAGTGGGATCAGGCATCTCTCCCTCTTTATGTGCAGTATCCACTACTGCAATATGACTTGAAAAATCTGAAACACTCGTTTTTGGCCACTCATGTACTGTCTCTGTACCACACTCTGAATTTGCTCTCCTGTTAAAGACCAAAATTCAGCACATGACTAATGCATGTTCTCCTAAGTATTACAAAGTTTTCTTATTTACTTAATATATTTATTTTGCTTCCTGTTATGGTCTTAATCTTGCATCTCTTTTCCCAACTCCCACACGTGTTGCCCACCCTCTTAATGTTGTTACTCTTAACACAACACCCCACTATGATTTGAAAGATGTTTATCTTCAAATACCTGCTAACATCTTCTTTGTAGATGGTTCTTGTCCACATGATTTCATGTGTTTTTGCCGAATATTCTGTTTGTACACTTTATTCAGTTATTGAGGCCTATCACTTACCAATGTTCCCTCTGCCAAGGTAGCTGAACTGGTTGTACTTAAACATGCATGCATTTTTCTGAAGGCATTTATGTTACTATATTTACAAATCAATTGCTGGTATGCATTTGGGGTCATTCACATCTTTGG
This sequence comes from Ambystoma mexicanum, assembly GCF_040938575.1. Classification (NCBI taxonomy): domain Eukaryota; kingdom Metazoa; phylum Chordata; class Amphibia; order Caudata; family Ambystomatidae; genus Ambystoma; species Ambystoma mexicanum. The sequence goes on along the minus strand of NC_090933.1, from coordinate 224,307,563 downwards.
AATCCTTTGCAAACAGAGAATCTATCTCGCCTGTCAGATTAGCCCCATTTCTAATGGTCATTTTGCAGATGCTTGTTACTTTTTTCAGCAATATCTATTGTAAAGTGTAAAACACACACATGCAATTATGATGATGTCACTATTGGAAATAGCCTGGTAGACCATTTCAGCAGATGAGTTGCCCTTTCAGGACCCTTCCTGATTGTTCTTCTATTTTTGTTATTAATTTCACTGATCACATAGGATCTCTTTCCCACATGGCAGACTTCAAAGTTGCTTCCCACAGCTAGAGATAAAACTCTGGACGAAGAGGGGCTGTTTTCAATGTTCAATCTCTTGTGACCTGCCAATAGAGCTAACTCCTCAGGCCTCAAATAAAATCCTAACCTACCCTGCAAGAGTGTCACACACTGTCACATACAGCTCCAGAGGAGAGATGGTTGCTGAGGTAAATCATTTCTGTTTGGATGCTAATATTTTTTCAATTACCCAGAAGTATTTCTCACCTTATCAGTCAATTTATAAAAACCAAAAAGAGAGCCGACAAGTAACATTGAAGCCTCTTTTTCAATGTTCAATTGGACTTTGTTCAGATGCTCATGTATGCAAGGTTTGAGTAAATCCTTGTATTCATAGACATGTTTACATGTTGTGTAACAGTCAAACTGTGCCAACTTGTAGATTCTATAACCGTTGTAAAAAAGCTCTTGAATTATTCTATCTCAGTTTGGACTTGCATTGATTACTGAAAGTGATGGGGACCCAGGTCATAGGTCACATTGTTTCAAACATTTACAGTGCCCTCAACATTACACAAATATTTCACGTTGGGCCTCATTATAACTCAGGCGGTCCGGCAATAACGGTGGGGGTAAACCCGCCGCCACCGTTGTTTCCGGACCGCCTGATCCTGACTCCTGCAGGCGGGAGGTGATGTTCCCGCCAGGTCTGACCTGGCGGGTTTAACACCGCCCGCCTGCAGGCGGCCGAGGAAACACCGGCAGCATTACGAGATGCTGCCGGTGTTTCCATGATCCCCATTCCCATCGAGTCCCATAGGACTCGATGGGAATGGGGATTAACACCATTCCGCCTCCGTGATTCCCGGAAAACCGGGGTTGTAATGCCCCGGTAATTCCGGGAATCACGGAGGCGGAATGGTAATACGAGTCCAGCGGTAACCAGGCGGTTATACCGCCGCGGTTACCGCCGGACTCGTAATGAGGCCCTTTGTCTTTTAACTTTTGTCTTTTAACTGCAATCAAGCTGCTAAGTCTCTCCATGGGTAGGCCTCTGCAGCACTCCCTGAAGCACTCAATGGCCCATGTCATGACATCCAACCCAATGAAAATGTCATGGTGAAACAGAAGAATGCTCTGGTACTGCGCTGGTTGGCACTGTATTAAGTCTTGTTAACCAGAAAAAGTACTGTCTGCTGTAAAGCCTATGATTCCTGGGTCCAGGCATCAAACTTGCAAAACCACTGCAACCCACAACCATCACCTGCTCTATGGCAACAGGAAGTGCTGGGGTCTTAGAAGAAACATGACACAAAGTAGGCCGAACACCCTCTAACAGAAACTGAAACAGAAAGATGTTAAACTACTTTATTCCACTGGTATGTAAGTACATGCTGGAGAGAGGGAATAGCAGCTGAGGAAGGAGGAGGGTGTGCAAAAACATGACTACAACTTAAGTGTGACAAATTGGATTATGCCCTGCGTAATTACCATGATGAGGAAAGGCTATAATGCCCACTCAGCCCTCTGACTGCTACAAACCAAGAGCCAGCATAATCATAAAGTTAATACCGGCACAGCTAAGAGATATACCTCCTTTTGTGGTAACATGAGCTCGGAGAAAGCTGGCACTTAAGAGGGGTGTGAATGTGATTCAGTAGCGACCCAAACAGCCAAGGCCAACCGTCTAAAATAAAGGGAATGTCCAATCAAGCTTCTATAAAAATAAATATATTTTCATAAAACACACCATCTGCAATGTAACTAGATAGAAACACATTGCACAAAAACCTAATCCTGGGGAATGAATAGAGAATAAGCAAAACAGCACTATACAACACTCTGACTAATGCATCAGGGGTGTAAGGCAATGTTCTTTAAAAAGGATATGTTTGCTGGATGCAAAAAGTAAATTAGTGAACTAACCACTCTCTACGGCTCAGAAATAGATCAAAGGAGCAGTTAATAGTCAATAGTACTGTTTTGCAATTCTCTCAGGTCCAATGGCATTGACCCTGGCTTTGTGTACATTTATATTTATTATGTACATAACGGTTGGGGTTTAGACGCACTCCCCCCCCTTTTTTTCTGTTTAATACAACAGGAGTATCTAGAGACCAGCCCAGTGTGGCGTATGGATCTCTAATACAGTGCCTATCAATTGTTACATAGGTAAGATGTGTGTTTTCTATTTTGTGACTACACATTTTTGATTCAGTCAATTTAAATTAGTTCTGCGGCTCATACACCCACCTGATTGTGATTTCCCTTCCCCACAGCTTAGACGTCCCGTGCACAGAACCTTGTCCTGATGATGGCCGTCCCAAAGATGAGGCTCATTTAGCCCAATTCTAAACGGCCGAAACACCTGGTGTAGACATACTACTCCCCAAATTCACAGCACATGGATTGCTGTTCACACATGAAAAATCTTATTTGTTGCCTCTTAGTTGTTTTACGTTGTCTTTAGAATTCCGCTTTGAATTGTTTCACAATTGAACTGTGTCTGTTTGGACAAACCTCCACAGAGGTTGGGTTTGTTGCACACACACCATTTTCAACTTTGTCCCAAGCATTGGTGGTAAATGGTGTTTTAAAGCATTTCCGTTTATGTTCTGTTATGGTCCAACAAACCATTGATGATGTCTATTCTCTCTCTGTAAATTGTGTTGTGTTTTTGACTCATGCAATTACAACATAAAAAGTCCTCTAGAGATCTTTCTCTATGATAACAATTTCGAAGAGTCATTTTTTCAAACCAATTGTCGGAGCCCTTCGTGTATGAGTACCCTTGAACCTATGCATCGGTGTATTTTGTTTCTGATTTAACCCTCCTGGGTAGAATAGGTTCCATACCAGGAGCCCACATTTTTTGATTATATTTAGAGTATACAATGCCACCAGCATGGGGTAGTCATAATCATAATATTTTGCAACAAGAATGCATATCTTAAAGACCACCCCTGTGGTGCAATATTTTGGCTATAGCTATAGTTGCCAAGAGGGCACCTGTGACCTGAACCTGCTATGTGCCACTGTAAGGCAGGCCCTACAATCTGGCTACTGATGCAGCAGTGCACAGGTGTACATTTTGCTTTTGGCATGGAGTTTATCCATTCCGACATGGAATTAATCACATCATTTTATTAAATTAATACAAATTTAAAAAGGCCAAGGCTTCTCCACCCTTTCCAAATGCGAAGGAAGGAAGGAAGGAAGGAAGGAAGGAAGGAAGGAAGGAAGGAAGGAAGGAAGGAAGGAAGGAAGGAAGGAAGGAAGGAAGGAAGGAAGGAAGGAAGGAAGGAAGGAAGGAAGGAAGGAAGGAAGGAAGGAAGGAAGGAAGGAAGGAAGGAAGGAAGGAAGGAAGGAAGGAAGGAAGGAAGGAAGGAAGGAAGGAAGGAAGGAAGGAAGGAAGGAAGGAAGGGAGACGAACGAACGAGGGAGGGTCTGTTGTGGCGAAAATTACACTGCTACTGATTGCATAAAATTATGTGGTATGGTAAGGTTAAATCTCCCTATTTATATTTTACCTTATTCGAAGTTTTAAATCCCAAAGATATACAAGTGTGCTTCTCCTTTGCATTGCCAAGGCTCGCTTTCAGCGCAGCATTATTCCTCACAGTCCCTATGTTATGATAAGCACTCTGCATAGAAAAGGACCATAACAAGTCGCCCCGACCCTGGATCTAAATCTATTCGGAAAGATTGGAACCATCAGATGTACTTTGTGTCAAAGCTGTGCCTGCCAGGCTGAATCTAAAAATAAACACCTTTGCTCTCCATCATTACTGTTTCATTAACACCTGGGCCAAGTTCTTTGGCCAGCAGGCTGCAGTGCTGTATGAAGTTAAATTGTTCCAAGCCTAATGCAGTTTTCGATAATATTGTCAGGTTTGCTCCCTCACCAAAAGCCCTGTTAATTTACGTGCCCCACGCCGTCGCCCTCGCACGCAGCCACGCACTCGCGCATACGCATTGTGTTCACTAAGAGGAAGAAAGCTATTTCGCGCTCATTTCTCACAGGCTTCTCGGCGAAGCAGTTTAGCTGTAGTTAGCAAGTGCTTAGTGTAATCTAATAAAAGTCATCCTGCAATATTAAGCAAAAAACATCTGGTACCCAGAATTCCCTGATCATTTTTAACTAGATGCAATCTCTTTCCCGCTCGCTGTCTCTCTGTCGCGCGCGCGCTTCCCTATTTTCTCTTTCTGTTACAGACACGTGAAAAATGGCCTAATAAGGGCCCGTGTGCTAAAATCAGCTGGAAAAGGAGGAGGCAGAGTTCCAGCGTCTTCCCCGGCAGCTCGTTCGAAGCGGCTCCTCCGAGTTCCACAATAATAATCAGTGCTGGCCCAGTGCCGGCGGATTATTTTGTATATTCATGAAGCCGCTCATCAGCCGTCAGGAGGATGTGCAGTAATCCTTGGATGAAATAAGGCCAATCAGTGGAATAATGAGGAAGGTAATGTCTCCCAAGAGGCCTGGAGTGGGTTTTCATCAAACTGGGCTGCAGCGCTCTAACTATTTGCTTTACAAATGCAGCCTTTGATCTTTGATTTTGGGAAGAGCTAGGGGGCGTGAGGGCGAAGGGCATGTTCTCTTATTGTCCAGTGTGAAAGGATAACAAGCTAAAACGGCGGGAAGGGGGAGGGAGTCCAATAGGGTGCGAGGGGAGCGTTGGCCTTTAAGCACCAGTCACTTCTTATTAACTAACACCTCGTAGCTTTTTTTTTTATTTACTACGCTTTCACATACTGTATTTTGCAATCCAATTATAGGCCATTTTCCTGTGTGTGCCGTCTGCAGCCTTTGCGCTGCTCACTATTTGAAGACGCTCTTGACAAGAAAAAAGTCGATTTGATTCCTAAAAATAAAGAGTAATCATATTCAATTCTTCCTAACTGCACGCACAACGAACGGGCTAATCTGTTTTCTCCTTTTTATCTCCTGTCCAGAATCTCTTGAAAAGCTTTTGATTCGTAATATGCAGACACCATGAGCAATACACACATTATATCATATTGTTATCCAGCACTCACAAAACCGTTCTTAAAAGTACACACTTTATCAAGCTGAGAAGGCTGCATGTGTTGTCCCTTCCAGCACTCGGACCTGGGTGCTGCATGCTGAAATACGGTAAGAAAGTGTGCAAGCATTTATTACAAATAGCCCTGAATTGAGGGTATTTTCTTTTGTGTGAGGCCTATAGAAATGGTTACAGGCAGGAATGCAGATTGGCATGTTTTTACTCAAGTCCTGCATCAAGGTTTCAGATTTAGAAATCAATGCAGGGTAGGTTAGCATGAAAAACACAACAGTAGCACTTTTGAAAAAAAAATAGACATACCATTTGTTTACATACATACAGCGCCTGCAGACCATGCAAAAGGCAGTGGTGTGCTGTACAAATAATGATAGCATAACCATCACCCCTGCAGGAAAAATAAGTTTGCTTTTTCAGAAAATATTTTGCAAGCATTTGAATGGGATTATGCCTGAAGTTCCTTAGCACCATTTCTACAGTTCTCCATCTTGGCAACTAATAGCAGAAAGTTGAAGGGGGTGAGTCTGATTTACAGGAAAACAAAATCTGAATTGCACAATGCACATCTTTAGCTGCTCAAAAGCTGTGAAATTGCTATGGAAGAGGAACCAAGTGCGTTCCTTTAAATTGACTCATAAGACCCATTGACAACAACTCAGATCTATTTGCATTCTTTACAACCTAAAACCCACATTTCTGTACCTTTTCTTTAGTCACGTTGTCCCCCCACTTCCATTATGGGTAGGAGGTCCTCCCAACCCCATACCTTCCACCACAATCAACTTATATGCCTATCCCAAAGACACATCTATTTTTTAAATCTTTTTATTGTGATGTCGGCTGCACATACTCAACGTTCCACACAGTATAAATACAGTCCACGTTACACAATACAATAGTCTTGATTTTACAAAAAGAGGTTACAATACACAACAATTCAACATCATAAAAACTCAATTCACATCACACTATCAAAATACACATTTTATAGTTAAAGTTTAAAAACTGATCGAATTAAAATGGCAATGTAGCTGACCATAATAGCATAACACCACCTCCTTAAGTGCAGTCTTATTGCAGCAATTGTCATGGTTGGCTCCTCACCAGTCCACAGTTAGCATGAAAATCTGCTGATTTCCAGTAATCAGGATTGTGTACATATGGACCCAGCCACTTGATCGATGCACTAACAAAGATGGACAGTCAAACAAAATGTGGTCTCTGGTCTGCACAACTTCATTGTTCAGACACAGATCACAACCTTGGAGCTCCCCGCCTGCGGATGACTTAATACACATAATTTCACCCGTAGATAAGAAGTTTAACCTGTATTTTAGAAATTGGGTTCGTCGATAGGCGTTCACTGACTTTTTTTTAATACTTTGGAATAGTACCTAATAGCTTATCACCCAATGATAGGGATTGGTAAAGCTTTGAAGATCTCATTTTGGTAAGTGTCTGCATAGAGTCACATTCAAACAGCTTTTTTTTGTACAGCAATCGGGTTACAGACTAAATCATTGGCTGTCTGGTTACAACTTTCCAGCACCAGATCATCACACCTTGACAATGGATAATATTTCCTACAGCTCTTGGCTGCCCAAAAATCCACATATAAAGACCCCACAGGGGGTCCAGCAAATGTCTGTAAAGATTCATACTCTTCCTATCCATCTGACATTTTAATGGTAACAGTCCTAACTCAAATCGGGGGTCTGAAATCGATATCAGCCAAATTGAGTGACCTTTTCCATACTCTAGATTTCACCTTATCATAATCCAGAGCTCGAGTGCTAGCACCAACTTCCATATCATACAGCAAAGTTGGTGTTACTTTCATCTTGTAGTACCTTATGATAGAGCAGATCGAGAATTGACCAAACTTCTAACCTATTTTCCTCACCTGCGATGCATATTGAGACGCCTTGGACATAAGACGGGTCATTAAGATACCAGCATTATCCGAAGCGTCTAGAGCCAAGCCCAGATAGGTAATGTTCTGAGATTGGATTACAATCTGAGTGCCCATTACCCATGTAAAGCCCATTCTTTTGTATATAATTTTGATAAATCTAATAATAGTCATCTTGTTCTCATTGATTCCCAATTCATTAATCAGTGCTTATTCTCGCATGAGGTTCAGCTGCCTCTGTAGGCCCACCTCTGCTTTATCCAGAAGGATCATGTCAAATGCATATGTGAGGTACTGAACCATCAAAGTGGCGATCCTGGGGGGTGCAAAAGATGATTGCAGTAAACATTCTTCCAGATCTGACAGGTAATGGTTGAACAGGCAGGGGACAAGCACGTACCCTGGTGGAGCCCTCGTTTTGTGTGGAAGCTTTCCGTCAAGCTGTGCTGCCTGTTCAACCTAACCTGTAGAAAACTTCTCTCATGAAAATGAACCAGGACCGAGAGTAATTTAGGTGTTATTTGCCACTCCCAAAGCTTTGACCAGAGTCGTGAACGATGATGCAGTCAAAGGCTTGAGAGTCTTAAATCGCTGCCATATGTATGGGGGAATTTCCCACCTGCACTGTCTCTTCCCTCAAACAGCTCATGACAAAGCCATATAATGTAGTGCCGAGTCCCTTGCGGAAGCATGTCTGATATTTTTGCAGGTGACCAGAGAAGGTTGCCCAGGACACCAACTCCTTCTACACAATAAGGCCGCAAAGATCTTGCTTTCATAAATGAGAAGGGAAGTCGGGCAGTAATTAAGCAGGCTGCTCCTGTCCCCCTTTTTATATATAGGTAGAATCACAGCGTAACTCCAAGAGGGAGGAGTAGTTTTAGTTACTAAAATGTCCAAAAACAGGATATTTAAGAACTTAGCCCACAAAACTGAAGAATTCTTTAGGATTGTGTTACAGAAACCATTGGTGCCCCGAAGCTCTCGAGTTAGAGACTTTCTTAATTGTTGACTCAATCATGTCTAGTGACAGGACTAGTGACCAAGGGACATTGAGGCAGTCATACGGGAAAGTACACTTTGATTCCCTTTAAAGATGTAAACATTGTTTCACCCACACACCCTAAGGTATAGGCTTACTTTGCAGTCGATCCTGAATTGAGGTCATGCCATTAATCACCTCCCAAACATTTCTGGCATTGTTCTGTGTTAGTATCTGAAGTAACCCCCCCCTCTTTTTGAAACTGAATAAACCTATAACCCTTAATCCAACGGTTGGGCCTTTGTTTAGAGATCTAATGTTCTCATTATAATCAATAAGGGATAATCCCTTCATAACCGGGTGTCTAATGTCATTCCTTAATGTTTTCTACCTGCCCTGAATAACAGGATCAAAAGGGTGAGTGCTTGGTCATCTAAAATTCTTGATGACTAGTCGCATGCTCTCAAACCTTTCAACAAAAGCCTGGAAGAGATTTGGTGTAATAGCTTCCTTTTTGTAATACAAATGAGTCGTCTTGAGGAAAGTATACATTGATGTATTATATTTGCCAATATTTGATATTCGTCTAGCAATTCCATTATCTTTCAGGTTAACTTGTAAATTACTTAATACAGCAGATACACTGCATACCACTTCCATTGTCATGTTTGCTATTATCATATTATGGTCACTCAGAACAGATTACAGACAATAGTGTAAGGTGCACACCAGATTATGGAATATTTATCAATCAATTAACTAATGTAGGGTGCGGGGGAGAAAGACAACCCTGACACAGGGTCGAACATAAACAAGACAGACAAGTAAGTGTCCCAAGGATAAGGACATTTGCGTCCCCTGCACCCACACTGTACTGTACAACAGTCAATCATTCAATACATTAAAAAAATGTGAAGAGAAATATTCAGGGTACAATAGTTTGAGGAAGTATTTCAAATACAGTAAGTTTAAGTAAATGTATTTAATGTAGTACAATCAATGTCACAATAAAAAAATCACAACAAACGATTCTGCTCAGCGCGTTTCAGGCATTGCCCTTCTTCAGGAACAATCAAAATAAAAGTCTTCATATGCTACTCAACATAGAAAACTGCAGACCAAGTGAAAAATAATATGTATAGTTTTCCATTCAATCCAACTATTTATTTATCAGTAGAAAAAAAATGAATGCATACAACGCAGCACAGTATCTCCCATAGCTCATTTACTAATCATTCACCTGGAGGCACTTTTGGCCTGGGACAGAACAGTCCGAAGGTTCTGATTAATTTTCAGGGAATTATATCAATCATTCCACAGCAGAATCCATCCAACCTGGTGAGCAGAAAGATAAATGGGGTAAGACCACTGTGTGGAACCCTATATTCAAAAACTTACAAGTACTATCAATTAATTATTTCTCAATCTCGAAACAGGCAATATGCCTTACCTCCTAGTAACAGATTCACGGCAACTTTACCAGCACCATTGTTTCTGGGATGGAAAACTACGAGTCTGCGACCAGGTGCCGTACCGCTCATCATTAACGGTGCCTGTGCTTCCGTGGTCTGCATTCCCATAGAGTCCTATTGGACTTAAATGAGAATGGGGATTTACTAATACCGGCGCCTGACTTACCGGACTGCCGGGGTTGTAATGCCCCAGCGTTTCTGGCAAGTCAGCTGCCAGAAAATCATTATGGATCTGGCAGCTACCTGCTGGTTTTACCGGCATGGTTACCGCCGGACTCGTAATGAGGGCCACTGTCATCTTTTCACATAAATCAAACAGAGTGGGCAAAAGTACCAGATAATGAAGATATGATGATTTTGTCCCAATTGTCCATCGGTTTGGGCAGAGCATCCCCAGTAATAGACCCGTTAGCAACCTTCAGGTCCAGACATCAAATACATCACTCCAGTATTGAGCATCAGAAACCGGCCTACACATCAACTTCCCTAGTCGACAAAGGGATAGACTGTCCTCATTCAACACAGCAAAACAGTCAATGTTACAATCTCCCGACATCAGAATAGGAAGCCCATTCTCCTCAGCCAGGTAGGTCTCACATATGGCAGCCAGTTTTCCCAAAAACCCACCAGATTAATGAACCAAGTGTTCCAATATATATTAATAAGGAGCAGAGGCGTGGCTATAATTGTTGACTTTAACACAACCTTGGCTACAAGCAAACCATACATTGTGTCAGAAATAACATTAAGCTCTGTAACATAAAGTTCTTAACCACTGTTAATAAGCCCCATGATGGTCTACCATAACCAAGGACTCCATTTGCTGTATGACTGTATATCCATCCAGTATTATCTGCTGAATCAACCAAACCTCTTGCAAATGTATTATATCATGGGCATGCATAACCTTTGTTCTATCGGCGGTGCCTAAAAAAACTGTTAAACCCCATGGAGTTCCAATCAAGGTGGCGATTTTCTGTGACTTCTCTGTTTGATGTAGAACCCCATCACATAGTTGCCCAGCATTTTAAATGAGCTGGCCAATGAATGAAATAACAATTGCTACTCTTTAGAATCCTTTTTCATGGCCTCCATAACAGGCTTCAAAAATTCCATAACCCTCTTGCTCTGGTTCCCCATAGTGCAGAGGACTTTCATTGGCTCCCAAGGCCCTGAGAGACACAAGTCGTGGCCCGATGTGGCCCCATCCTCTATCACCTCCCGATCACCAAGTCGAACCAATAGTTTATCATAGCCCAGTGCTCTAAATGAGTCTATTTTGGATAAAATCATCTGGACCACAGAATGGGATTTAATGTCCAGCTGGATCAAATAGGTCCTGTCGTCATAGGGGAAGTAGACTCTCTCAATGCCCTGTGTTTCCAGAAGCCTTAGCTGTGGAATTTCACTAAGCAGTTTGATCACATTGGTTCTGTTCAGCAAAATTAACTTGTCCTTTTCCGACCTTTCCACGATTAATCTTTTGGAAGAGACACTTGAGGTTGATTTCATAGTTTTCATCAGACAATGGGCAAGTAATTGCATTAAAATGTGAGTGAAAACGAAACCCACTCTTGATGAGGGGCAATTGCACGAATCTGAATGAAAGTTCCCCTCTTTATTCAAAAAGTGAACAGGGTGTCCAGAGGCAGCACAGCTGAACCCAGGCTCTTTGTCGTTCATCAATGAGGCTTGGTCGTGTACCACTAAAGGCCCCCCTGAGCCACAACCGGGAAAGTAGGGAATACCCATCTATTTTTTCTTCCTTCCCTTTTTTACTCAGAGAAATGGCAATTTTAGCTGAGGGTATTTTTGCTTTCTTTTGGCCAATTGCTTTCAGGAAAGAGACATACACATGGAAAGTCATTAAGCAATGCCCCCCACATTGTGGCGGCCTTTTTATTTGCCAATCCGCCCAGAAGAGCCCCCGACTGCAAGTCACGAAGCCACTCCTCCCATGTTTCCTGCATTTTCCGATTGTAATGATTTCTGCCTTTTGAAGCAATTCTGAATGTAACTTTTCTGTGTTTCTCTTTAGTATTCCACACCTGGTTTTCGACACTTACTTTCATTTTCAATACATTTCTTGTTAGATGTAACATTTTATGTTAAGTATAATCAGGAGAAAATATCCACCAAACACAGAAGCACTTACTGCTTCACAGCTGTTTATTGAAGCAACTCATACACAGCATGAGGATACACCATAAGATTAGAAAAATATCATTAATAACAGCACGAGCCTAATAAAATAGCATCTGATTTACAGGCGAAACACCAAACACAGCAGTAGCAGGAGGCATAGTATGGCATACTCAACCACCAAAGGGGCCTTAAAGTACCCTGCTTAACAGCCAACAGACCCTAATAAGCCTACCAAATATTTGCTGTGTGGAAAGTGTGCTCCCTGGCACCGACAAAGTTAAAGCCAGGGCCACCTGGAAAGCGGTGTATTTTTGGCACTGAATAGAGTTGCGAATGATTGAAAACAATGGGCCTCATTCCGAGGTTGGTGTTAGTCATGGTGCTATTAGCGCCGTGACTAGCACCATTACCGGTACTATGTCCGCCCTCGTTCAATGGGGACTTACCGGTCTACTCCGAACTTTGCGGGAACGGTAAGTCCCCATTGAAAATGCCAATCCCCATTACCATTTGAGCCCCCATAGGGCTCAATGGGAATGGGGAGGGTGCTAATAACGGTACCGTAAATTACGATACCGTTATTAGCTCTGAAGTCCCTTTGTGGATCCTGTCCATAACTCCTGGTAAAAGCAGGCGTTAAGGACGGAGCCGCAAAGGGACCTCGTAGTAGGGCGCAAAGGGTTTACCGGCACCAATGTCCTTAACGGTGCCCGGTATCACTTTGCGCCCTACTCGGAATGAGGCCCTTTTTGTTGAAAGCTGACACCTGTATGTGTTTAGAGGCACATTTTGTAGGTTAAGGTACAAGGATGAACAATGTTTTTTAGACACAGACTAGAGTTGCAAATCACTCTCTTTCTCTCTGTCCTTCTCTCTCTGCATCTCTCTCTCTCACACACACACACATGTACGCACAGCCTTTATTTATCGCAAGTACAAACATTGTACACATTGCGCAAAAAGGACCAGGGACTGACAGGTGAAGGGGACAACCCCCATCATTTACTCAGTGCCTTGCTGGGAGTTCTGGGGGCATGGACGTTAAGGCTGATGTTGACTTTGAAGTTGAGAGAAATGGCTCCTGGGGATATGAAATATGCTGGCCATTAGTTCTTCTTTTACGGTGTGAGTTGGAGAGAAAAAGCAGTTTGATGCCTTGCAGTACCTTGCACAGGTGTAGTGCCAGTGGGAACTCCTTGGTCTGCAGGGCAAAGAATGACATTTGTCAGGCAAACAGGGGTGTGGCCTAGTCTGCAAGCATTTTTCTATTAAATCTGCCCCAGTAATACCTTCAAACTCGGAGACTCTGGGGTCTGAAATAATAGCAACACAATGTATGCAGGGAATGCTGGCAAGGGACAGACGGTTTGCACAGGTTTGCACGGATGGTTTTCAGGAGTTGGGTCTGCAGGATTTGGGTCTGGAATCACAAAGAATTAGAGTGCTTATTTATGCCCAAAGGATGGCCTTCATGTCCAAAATGCGTCACTCTCAGACACAGCTGAGGCACCCACTATTGGAAGTGCATGCCACCGCAAGGCCAGCAGACCCATCTTCCCTTTCCAGGTTTCCCCAACTCACCTGGTTTTGATGTGTCTCCTAAATTACCAAATTGCACATGATGGACTTTTGCTTCAGCAAGATGGGATCAGGCAGGCTGGACATAGAGAGACAGAGGGAGGCAGGAGTTGGGAACTCATGGGTTTGGGACAGATAGGCTCTATTTGACCATGTGCTGGTTTTTGCATAGTGCAAACATAACCGTTAAGAAATGGAGTGCTGTACAACAAGGGAAAACAGTAACAGAGTACACGACACATCCCAGATGCGTAATGCTGAAAACCAACACACCTTAACCGCATGTAAAAACGATTTAAGAATACTGTTTTTAAAGACTTATGAAATCAGAGGAATCTAGGAAGTGCCTATCCAGCAACATTGCACATAACCTGGATTTGAATATTTACTGTAAGAATGCATTTGCAAATCCGTTTTGCAGCACCTTTTCTCAGTAGATACCATACTAATAAGGTATGCTTTGAACCCTAGGTGGGCCCTTTTAAATCAATAAAACGTCATACAAGGATGGGGATGCAGAATAACTCTTTCACCAAATAATAAGACTGCCTCAGGAAGTTGGCAAAATGTCTCCTACGACTGTTTAATTTTCTATTGTCTAAAACAGGGAGTTATAACAGACATCAACAGACGTTCGATTGTGCTCCCAATCAACACACCTATATAACAAAAATGTGTCATACATGGCGCCATACTATGTGGCAGACTAAGAAAAACCTACGGGGGATTGTGGTTGGCTCAAGGGGAACATCTAAGTATTCTTTCTTTAAAGGATCGGGTTGTGATTGTGTCTCTACAGTCAGGTGGTCAACTTATGCCCAACCCTAGTGCAAGTCATCATAATCAGTTACTAGATACACGGCACACCATTGGCTATCAAACTATAAGGCCCTTTGTTATATGGCCTTCTACAATTGATTGCATGCTTGTACCCTTCTGGAACATTCAATTCACCAGCAGCACGTAAGCTTTTACCCCAAAATGCCAGAGGGTGGACTTGACCGTTTCTCCCCACCCAATTAGCCGAACATCTCTCATTGCTCATTGTACACCATAAATGATGTGCAGGAGTTCATGCTGGAAACAATCATTTTTTGTGGACAGCGCTCGATTTGACTTTTGTGACCCTGTTCTGCAAGAGAGAAAACCGTATGTCAATCAAGCTCTATCACACTCGATTAAAGACAATACAGCCTGAACTGCTAAGTCACATCCACTTCTGCGCAGATTCACTTTTCAGCATCACCACCTTTCACTCTCCTTCACCTTGATATTTGCGAACGTGTCTCACATTTAAGAATCGTGGTTGATTGCATTGCTCACTTTTGTACGTGGATTGAAAACACTTCTTATTCTTGTGCAGTGCTGCCCATTAGCTAAAATATAATTAGAATCTTTTCAATATTTTTTCTTCCATATGCTGAGCACCTTTTTTCTCTAAATTCTTTATTGTAAAAAGTTTAATTAAAAGCAAACAACAATATATAATTGAATAATATACTTAATTTATAAACTCCCCCTTTAAAATTATAATAATTCCTCTGCTTCCTTAAAAATGTTTTTTATATACAATTTCAATCATTTATGTAATCAGTATCATATAAAATCCTTATATGTACATAATTTGCAGAACCATTTTGTTCCTAAATATCTCTATCTTGTTCACTAAGTGATTCAAGGGCTTAACAAGTGATACACACGTGCAGTTTCCTCATCCTCTCTACAAAGACAGCAGAAATGTGAGTTTTTCAGCAAGCTCTGTAGTATTTCAGAACAGGTAGCATTTCTAATATTAGTATAATTATGACATTTCTATATTCACTATCTGTCAACTCAATCTATAAATGCATTTCTGAGGGCATCCTTTTCCTGTGTTAAAAAGGTAGGATGGACCAAGCAATATGTGAGTACCTATCAGTCATTCTGGTAGCCCCATAATAATAATAATAATTTGCATTTATATAGCGCTACGAACCCTCAGGCATCTGAGCACTGCTTATTCCTACCCACAGTGTGTGGTGCTCATTTATCAATCTCACAAGAATGAAAGGCTGAGGGGATTCGAACCTGCATGTCAAAGCGAGCGATCTAATCGCTGTGCTATCTTACAGGCATAACCTACTCTTGATTTGAATTACTTATTTCTTTATTTTCTGAACCCACTGTATTATCTAATTTGAAATCTAGCTGATCATCTTTGATGGTTGTCAATAATATCTATAATTGAAACCCTGGGCATTGCGAATTCGAGACACATATCGGGTCATAAATCTGTTACTGAGGATGCGTTTGCCACAACCGAAATGTGAGTGTTGAAAAGTTTTAGATCAGTCATACCTTAGCCTGTGCAGAATTATCCAAATCCTGAACCAACTGAACACTTACTGTATTCAGAATGTGCTGAATGTATTGAACGTTTAAGAGATTCAGGTAAACAAGTTTTCCAGGCAGATTTCCCTGGCTATAAATGAAAAGCCCTGCTGAAGCACTTCAGCAGTCACTGGGGATGGTTCAGCGTGAGAAGAGGGTAGTGACCACTAGCGCATGTTGCTGTTTCAGAGCTGGAGCATTTCACTTTATTTTTAATGTAGGGCTTTTTTGACTTTTAAACAAAACATCATTGCATGTAGTGTATTCAATATGCAGAGAACACTAGAATAGGGTGAATTCAGGTTGTGCTCAACATAACATAATTTTAATTTTTATTTGTGCAAATACCATTTAAAAGCAATCTGCATTTCACAGAAAGGCAGGCTAGAAACGCAGATTGTATGTTGTTGTTGAGATTTTGCTTTCTCTGCCTGGCACATGAACACTGTATTTTGCATATGTGAATTGAGGCAGCTTGATTGAAGATGTGTTCAAAAAGGCAGGTCAATTGAATGTATTTGCCACAACTTTGGGGGAACAGAACAAAAATGGTGGAGGTGATGATCACACGCAGTGGCAATTAGTATCAGGTTGATTGACTGTGTGATGCACTGTTGTTGATTGACTGTTTGAGCACTGAGCAATAGGACAGAGGAGGATTTTCACTTAGCAGGATTTTTTAAACAGGCACAATCACGCACAACACAAGCAGATAATTTGCTTCTGTGGACTAGGTAAACATGTAGGGCTCCTGGAGAAATTGCTGGAAGTGATGATCAGTACACACCTGTGAAGACCAATAGTATCAATCATACAGGGGATCTGTCTATAAACCTACTATATCACCGAAGGGGACAAGAGCACCCACGTCTGCTACTAAGCCAGCACAGTCACATTTACTACTGCCAAACCTAGTTTATTGAGACACGAAGGGCTCAAGAAGAGTCCAACTAAACAGAGACAGAAAGCAAATCTAGCTGTCCCTGTTCCCACCTCCACGTATTTTAGGCGCCGGTGGGGTGCCGCCTGTCTATGAATGGACAGAATAAGGAAAGTATGCTGCACGCTAAGGACCTGATTCGCAGAAGCATTTTATAATGGCGTAATCCCATTGGAAAATGCTCTGTGAATCAGGCCCTAAGTGTCTCAATACATGTACCTCAGTCTATATCTCTGGAGGGCATTTGTACAACAGTAATAGACACAAACAAAAACACGTATCACTCAGCCATGTTTAAAAGGTGTATTAACACTCAGATACTAGCACGTTTATTCATCCTGGAATGTTAAACACTGCATTAAAAAGTGCAGCAGAAGCAACTATAAAGCTGCACCATTTACTACAGAGATGTAGTACCCATCAAAGATAGTAGACATTGGTGTCAGGGTTATTGAATGTGTGGTGCAATACACCACCACCTGTGCCAGCAATGAGCAGTAGAATGGAGGAGACATTTGCGCTGGGTCAACTTGTCTGAAAGGGCACACTCACTTTAAAACAAACGGGTGAATTGCTTTGGGGAACACAAAAACAAATGTGGGTTGCTGAAAAAATAGCTTGAGGTGTTGATCTCAGGTTGTGGGTATTAGTGACAAGTGTGTTGGTTGTGTGCCACAACACACCACAGCCTACTTGAGCACTGAGCAGTAGGAACTGGCACTGGATTAGCTTTTTTGAATGGGTGCACTCACACATAACAGGAGTAGATGAACTGGTTTGGCAAAACAGAAATGAATATTGGGGATGCTGGAAAAAGTGTTGGAAGTGATGATCATAGGCAGTGGGCATTAGAGGCAGGTTGAATGGTTGTGTAGCACAATACACCACTACCTGCTGGAGCACTGACCAGTAGGAGGTAGAAGGACATTTTACTGATCCTGCTTGTTTGAGGGAGCACACTTACATACAACACAAACATGTGAATTGTTTTAGAGGGGCAGACAAATAATTGGGGGTCCTGGAAAAATGGTTGTTGGTGGCGATCGCACACAGTGGGTATTAGCAACATATTGATTGGCTGTATAATGTGCACACCAAGCCCTGCTTAAGAGCAGTAGGATTCAAGAGACACTTGGTTTAATACGTGTGAACATTTGAGCTACTTTGAGTTGATTTGAAGTCAGATGGAAAAGCATACGTATAGCATTACCTCTCCTTGAAAATGGCTCCACCAGGGCTGACAGTGTCTGTGGTGATTGAGGCAAAAATCAGCACCAATTAAGATTTCCTCACAGCCAGCAGCCAAACATGATAGTGGAGAATAAGATGGTGTGTAAATGTGGCCGGGTTCACTTCAGAAACAGCAACTGCTGCAAGTGCCCGGTGTGCACAAATTGTGAGTAGTAGAATAGTACAGCATCAGTCGCTAACCACAGTTTTCAAATCAACCACTACTACTGGTCGTGGACGTTGCTACTATTCCTTCTAATGCCATCTCTGGAATAGCTGTTTTTGCCACTTTGCTGCAGCGCCAAAACTCAAACTTTCCTAAGATCACAGTTTGACACAAGTGGGGTTGTATCCCATGCTCTCTCATTGCCACAGACTAGTATATGCATACAATTCTTCAAGACTTTGTTGTAGTGCCAGCTGAAGACCCTGCCACTGAAGCTGTGGCAGAAGCATGCAATGTTTGAGGGGGTTTGGATTTGCAGCAGTAAGCAGTAGCTAAGGGGCAATAGAGCTGTTCCTATTTTCCCATGTTAGAGGAGCAGAATGTTTCTCAGCCTAGCACATCCACTGCATCTCCCAATCCTTGCACTCATTTAACTTCTCAATTTGATGATGGCAATGATGGTGATTAGGGTGATAATGATGACCAGGAAATTGACTACAGCCCCCTTCACGTAAGAGAACAATGGGAGAGATTTGTATGACTATGAGCACTGATACTGAGTACAACCCTAGGAGTGGCCTAGATGGAGGGTTGGAGGAACAAACACAGTCACAATGTGCACCTCTTACCACCACATCCCTGAATGTGTTTAGAGTGTATAAATACTACCAGAAGGCACATGTTCTGTGTACACTCTATATGCACCACTATGTGGTGGCAGACAAATAGCATTTGGCTTTGTGGCAGCAGAGAATGGCTTCAATTTCTTTGCTGCAGTAAAGCTGGCTGTAAACACTGCCTGTGTCATGCTTTGTACATGTTATCCACCTTGTGGTGATATGCTGTGTCAGTGATTGCACCCTGTACATGATATGCTTGTTGTAACACACAACATCTACTATTATTTAATCTGGTCATGTAGTGCCAGAAGTGCTTTGAGTGCTTTGCTGGCACAGTACAATCTCCCACATGACCAGATACAAAGGCCTGTGCTGAATCACTAGAATTCAACAATGCATGGGCTTAAATGTCTGTGTGAGCAAAGCAATTCTGTAAGTGACAAGAGCTACAGTCACAGCCAATCATTGGATGGGGCCGTCTGCAACCAACCTAGTGCCAACTCATGTGCAATGCTTGCTGTTTGCTACAGCTCTTTGAGGAAGTCATGCAGCATGTGAGCCAAAGCTCTGTCTCACTGAGTGAGATCCAGTATAGTGTCCCTCGAGGGTCATGCCTATCACCAGCACTATACAATGTGTGCACGTTGCTTTTGTTCCAGCTACTAGATGACAGAGGGATTAGTTAAATCAACTACGCTGATGATACACAGCACCTAATCTCTCTGTCTGGTGTTTATGAAAAAGATCTTGAGATGATCAATTTGGCATACTTCTTGATACAGCAATGGATGATGTCTAATGGTCTGGCATTGAACATGCTAAAACAGCGTTTATGGTTATTGGCACATCGGATAAGCTCAAGAAGCTGGGATCCGGGTACCAATCCTTTGAATTATCAGGATGTAAATTGAACACCTTGTCTAAAGTTAAGCCTCTGTGGGTCGTTTATGATTGGCACATGGACCTGAGATCTCATATTAACTTTCTCATTGCCTCACAGCTCAATATATCAAGCTTCTGACCCAAATGCAACCTTTTCTCACTAAGCATCACTGTGCCATGGTTGCTAGAGCCATTATTGGAAGTGAGCTTGATTACTGGGCCAGCCTCTTGTATGGGATCTGCAAGAGCGATATGAATCTGCTCCAGGTAATTTAGAAAAGCTTGGTTTGGGTGGTACCTGGGCTAAGGAGGCAAGATCATGTCTTGCAGGCTAGAATCGACTTACATTGGCAACCAGTAGCTAAGATAATCTCTTTTCAGCTCCTAACAATAACACATAACTACTTGTTTGGCATTAGCCCTGCATATTTATCCGAATGCCTGAATTGGCTCCCGAATCGTAGAACGTTGCATGCTAATAACAGCCAACTTTTGGCAGGTTCCAGAACCAAGCTGACTTTGGTTACTAAAAGTGCCTTTTTTGCTTATGCTCCCAAGCTTTGGAATGTACTGCTCCCCGATTTAAGAGGTATCTCTTCACTAGATCTCTTTAAACGATCTCTGAAAACTCTCATCTTTGCATGAGCTGCCTACATCTTTTTTCTTGTTCTTGACCTGTATTCCGTTACTTGACCTGTATATTGTGTCTGCGCCCCTAAACCAGTGGGCCTTTTTTTTGGCGCTATACAAATAATATACAATACAATACAATGCTTCCATTGATCTGCTTGCTAAAAATTAACCTGTCTAGAAGAGCAATGGAACATGATAAGGCAGCCTAGTCAGACATTGCGCAGATGGCAAGGATTATCAACATTAAAAAACATGGAAAAAATGGAGTATCATTTGGTGTCATTCTTTGATCACTGTTTTAAGTTTGAAGTGGCTGCATTCTAGACTGTGGGAAAAATGATGACATATACAGTTGTAATGTGCAAGACTGTGCTCAAATGTTGTTTGCAAGATCACTTGCTTTAAGAGCAGAGGTTTGATGGACAGGATCCCCAACAGCCAGCAAGATCTATATCTTCTTCTAGACACACCATCACCACTGTCGCTGTGTCAGGTGCAGGGGCACCTGATTGTAGTGCGTGTGCAAAATGAGCCAGCAAACATGCTGCCGATGTGCGGCCATCTTGGATTTTCACTTCCATACACCGCAAAGAAACAGTAATAACAGCCTACATTTTCCTGGGCTCTGGGCTCAGCTAGTAAACATGTATTTCTGCAGTGAAGACAAGGTCACATATTTATGTCAGATGACCAAGCCAGGCAGAATAGTTATTGTATTGTCTGCCGAAGGGCAAGCTAGAAGGGGAGTTTCTCTGTTTGCCCCTCATGCGTATTGTCTGCTCTTCGGCTGAGAGCAGCATGATAACCTATGAGAGGCGGGGATCAAAAGCAGCCCCATAAGACACAAGGGTTTTCCTCTTGGAAAACAGAGTTAGAATTTGGACATTGGGTGATGCAGTCTCACTAAGAGGGAGGACGCTCCGCTCCAGATCCCGTTGGAATGATCAATCTCTTTGCCTACCTGCTGTGGGACTAAGCAGTGTTTTAGTGGCCGAGATTAAGGTGTATTTTGTGGCGATCATAATGGTGAAGCATTTTGTCTTTGTCTACATATAACCGATTATGTGTTTATTCTTTCTTTCTGTATGTTATAATTGAATAATGGGCCTGTAAAGCACAATTTTTCTTATAACGATAACCAATGTGTTATGCGTATTTTTTTACCAATATGAGTCCAATAACTACTTTTGCAAAGGTTAGGAGAACGTAAGTACGAGATCTCCACAGGTGACCACTATAAAGCAAAACACCCATTTAGGGTGTGCAACCTTCACACATATGCCTTTTTGGACTCACTTCCAGATTCTGCATTCCTTGAGGTGCCTGGTCTTGGGAGAACAACAGGTAGTAGTAGCAGGCATATAAATACACAGTAGCTGGATACATAATTTAATGACATGTGCCAGCTTGTCCAGGATGCCGACTAACACAGTATTAGTTCTGCATGGAGTATTTTTGGCCAGCATTAGTTGTCAGTTTAGCCATTACATCCTAAGCTCACCTTGCCTATTGCGTGAGAGAAAATGAGCTAAATAACATGACACCAGTGCGCCGCCATTTTGAACATTCACTTCCAAACTGCAATGAAAGTCTAAATTTTTGCAAGCTCAGTTAGAAGGCAGACATGATTTGTGCAAAAGTTGCGATATTGTAGCATGAAGCAGATGAGCTCACTATAGAGGATATTTATTGGATTGGATGTTCAAGGAGGAGCTGAGAGGGAGTCAGAGATGTGCATGTGCATTGATAAGGGGTGCTGGGAACGAGAGCGTGGGAGAAGAGCTGGGTTTTTCCACTGTCTGGATTTTTCAACTGTTGCCTCCCATGCTTGCTGTCTGTCCTTCAGCCGGGGGCAATCTGTAACTTTAGAGGGGAGGGGATTTGTCCCCAGAAGAAGAGATGTACAATCCCCATGAGGTGAAAGAGATTTGGAAGCCTGGGTGTTAAAGTCTCACTGAGAGGGTGGACGCTCCGCTCCAGACCCCGTTAGTTGATGCATGATCTCTCTGCCTACCTGCCTCAGGACTGGGTAGTTTTGTCATGGCCGCGATGAAGCATTCTCCTACAACTGCACTAATGGTGATGTATACCCCTTGTGTTTCTTCTTGTATTCATGTATAATCAGTTGCATTTATTTAGTAGCAATGTATACACTAATACAAAGTGAATAGAGGGCCTATAAAGAGCCATTTACTTTCCAACTAATGGTCTACGTGTACATTATTGCCTTCCTGAGATCAAGAACTTTTAGTCTGTGTAATAGGGTAAGTGCTGAGATCATAACACTTATCTGAAAAACAAAACATAGTGGCGCTGTGAGCAGGGTATTTGTGATTACATTAGTTCCAAATACTAAACAAATCTGAGGCCTGGACACAGAAAGGCAATGCCTTGAGTTTTTTTGCTTGAGTTTGTGAATTGTGTTTGATTGTTGTTGAGGTTTTGATGTGGGACTTGGAAAATCCATCGTAATCATGAGTTCCTTATTTAGGAAAAGGGAAGTTCTGCAGGTGGGGATTGTCCCGAAGTGATGATTCCAGGGTGGACAAAGAGCCCATTTGACAAACTTGCAGAGACTTGGGCATGTGGTGCAGGCTTGAGTGAGACCTGGGATATGAGTATAGGAGAGGCAAGTCCAACCAAAGTGGCAGGTGGCAGCTTGCTTGCAACAGGTACTCGCAGAGAAGGGAAAGGAGTGCTCAGAGTTGGGCAGACGTGGTTGGATTTTGTTGCATGCATTCAGAAAGATTCATCAACAGAATGTAGAATTGCAGGCAAATGCCTTGAGGTTTGAAAAACAGTTGACTGCTGAGAAACAGATTGCACTAATGTAACAACTTCAGATGAAATTTTATCATGATAAGGCAGACAAATATCAGGCAGTAGCTGAGAGAGCTGCTGTAACAGTCGTCCGTACAAGTATCGAAATAGGAGAGGGAGAGTGAATACCCACAAAGTTGCAACAGTACTTGCCACCGCAGGGGTTGATTGGGATCTCGACCAATGGGACGGGGATGTATTTGAAAGCACTAGTTCAGGGAGTGGTTCAGAAAGAGAAATATTGTCTAACCCGGAGCTTGATAGGAAGGAAGTGACCGTTAAACCGGTTACGCATAGACGAGCTTGGCCACATCTGAATATTCCTGGAGGTGGTCTGATTGATGTGACAACAATGGAGGATTACTCTCAGCAAGAGTTTGGGGAAATCATTAATCGGTTGAAACAGAGGGCTGGTATGGCTCTGTTATCTTCGATGGTCAGGTTATTTGATGGAGGTGCGGCAGGCCTTCTTGTGGATTCAACCGATTCTCTGAGGTTCCTACCATTGTCCCATGAAACCCATATTCAGGAGGTATTGCGTGCAGGACCACCTTCTGATGCCCAGGGGAGAGAGTCGCAGGTGTCCTTGTTACAGTTAACTGCTCAAGGATGTAATCGCAAGTGTCCAATTACATCAGATTCGGATTGGCCTGGCGATGACAAGAAGTGGTACACACTGAGAGAAGCAACCCAAAGGCTTATGGAGCATGCTTTGAAAGAAGCCATCCATATTGATGATCCTGAACATATGGGGGTGGTGGCATTATCAGTTTCTGCCCGAAATACAATTCTTTCGAACTGGTCACCAGCTTATAAAAATGTAATCGTGACTTTGCTGGTGGGAATGACAGTTAAATTAACATATGAAGTGGTTGATGCTATCCAACAGTTAGCACACCTGGGGGAATGGGAAATAGTTGAAGAGAGACACTGTGAGACAGAGAGGGAGAAGGGCATAGTGACAAGCAGACTCTTGGAAAGAGATCCAACAGTAGAGACTCTTGTGTGTCGAGAAAAGACATGCTCTTGGTGCTACTAAAAGATGGAGTGGCACAAGACATTGATGGGATTGAGACTCGGGAAATGTACCAGCTATATAAAAAGCAAAGGCTTGAAGGAAAAGAGCAGTACAACCAGGTGAAAAGACAAGATGTGAACAAGCAAGTCGGGGAAAAGTCCCCTTCTGCCGACTGAAGAGGAGGTGGATGAGGAGTCCATGCAAACAGTTTACCATATCAGCCAACTTATGCTGACTTGCGAAAAGTGGTGAGTGCGATGTCTGAAACAGAGAGAAAATACACATGCTCAAAATACAAATATGATTGTTGTCAAACTCCGGTAGCATCTGCCCAGATTAAGGTAGACAGACGCCTCATGTGAATGTGAAATTATTTTGACAATAGGGGAAATAGACAAGAGGTTTGAGCTTTAATTAATACCAGGGTGGAGGCCTCATTGATCCATGGTAATCTTTCGAGGTTTAATGGTAGACATTTTATCATAACTGTACTGGGAGGGAAAGAGACCCCTGCAGCTCAAATAAAAGTTGATGTGAAAATTGGTAACTTGAAAAGGATTAAATATCAAGTGTTGATTGTTCCTATACCTGAATATATCAGTGGCTTGCCTATTCTAGAGGGATTGACTTTAGGTCTAGGAGGTAAAACATATCAGTTTAGAGTAGGGGTGTACCGAACTTCGGCTTCAAGTAAGTATTCGGCCGAATTCCGGCTGAAAAAAGCTATTCGGTTGTGGCCGAATAGTTTCTAGCTATTCGGCTCTTGCCGAACACTTTGACATTCTCATTTGAATACAATGCAACATGAATTCAGAAAGGCAAATATAGACTTCAGTTTGCAAAACTCAATAGAATTAGACCAGACAAATTGCTATCACACACTGAAAAATATCTTATATTGTAATCTGCTCTTTAGTACATGTTTTGTTATGGATTCTTAGACATAAAAGGTGCTCATCTTTTATACTTACAGGCCGATTCATGGAATTAATGTGCGCTGAAAATTCCCGCGCAAGCATGCGAAACCGTGCAAATCGCAGTGCAAGTGCGAAAATCGCAGCAAAACCCCCGCACATCAATTGATGGAAGTCCGTGCGCGAGTAAAATCTGGGATGTGCGCTGAAAATCTGCGTGGCGCATGCCGGCGCACAGGTCATCTAACGGTGTGCGCTGCGGCCACAGCAAAAGCGCACATAGCGCGGCGCACATAACAAAAGTAGGCTTAACACGGGGCGTGACACGCGGAATGGGGAACAACGTGTGAAAATGTGGGCGTCAAGGGGGAAGTACAGGAGGCAAGTGCGCGGAACGCCCACACGCTTGCCTACAACACGTATTCATGGAATCGAATAGGGCAAACCAGAGCACGGGCGAAGACGCGCACAGGCCTAAACACGTACGCCACACGAAGGCAGGTGGTAGCGTCCCTGCGCATGAAAAAAATGTGCGCCAAAATGTGCGCTAACAAA
Organism: Ambystoma mexicanum; assembly: GCF_040938575.1. Taxonomy (NCBI): domain Eukaryota; kingdom Metazoa; phylum Chordata; class Amphibia; order Caudata; family Ambystomatidae; genus Ambystoma; species Ambystoma mexicanum. The sequence continues at coordinate 224,282,045 of NC_090933.1, read as the reverse complement.
AAGCACGTATATACAGCTCTGATGATTGTCCCATACTGTGGCCCTCTTGGACAAATGACGTGCAAAGGGGTACGTGACAAACACGAACACCCGCTGTGTCAAAAATAGTGTGTGTGTGTATTTCGGGGGTTCACGTGAAGTTTCAAACGCGATTGGCCTGGGTACGTGTAAATCTGGGGTGCGCGGGAAGTTTCACACGCGATTGGCCTCGGCGAGCGGGGTGCGTGTAAATCTGGGGTTCGCGGGAAGTTTCACACGCGACAGGCCCTGTGCCGGTGGGGTACGTGTATATCTATGGTGCAGGGGAGTCCTACACGTGAATTGGCAGTGTGGGTCCTCCCAGGTGTTCCCTCTACACCCTCTACGACCCCTGCAGGCAGCCCACACCACAGGGGACTACCCAGCACCCCTGGTCATGTCCCGCAGGCAGCCCATCCACCATGGGCATGCCCCCCAGCCAAGCCACATGTCAGCTTGCACTACTGATCAACAACGCATGACCCCTTCCACCCCCACCCCCCAGCAGTGCAGGGCACCTGCCAGCAGGCCCCCACTCATGTCCCACTCATTTCTCCTTGCACCCCCAACCCCCAGCAGTGCAGGGCACCTACCAGCAGGCCCCCACTCATGTCCCACTCATGTCCCCTTGCACCCCCAGCCCCCAGCAGTGCAGGGCACCTGCCAGAAGGCCCCCACTCATGTCCCACTCATGTCCCCTTGCACCCCCACCCTCCACCAGTGCAGGGCACCTGCCAGCAGTCCCCCACTCATGTCCCCTTGCACCCCCACCCCCCAGAAGTGCAGGGCACCTGCCAGCAGGCCCCCACACATGTCCCCAGCACCCCCACCCCCCAGCAGTCAGGGGCACCTGCCAGCAGGCCCCCACTCATGTCCCCTTGCACACCCACCCCCCAGCAGTGCAGGGCACCTGCCAACAGGCCCCCACTCATGTCCCCTTGCACACCCACCCCCCCCAGCACTGAGGGGCACCTGCCAGCAGGCTCCCACTCATGTCCCCTTGCACCCCCACCCCCCAGCACTGTGTGGCACCTGCAGCAGGCCCCCACTCATGTCCCACTCATGTCCCCTTGCACCCACATCCCCCAGCAGTGCAGGGCACCTGCCAGCAGGCCCCCACTCATGTCCCCTTGCACCCCCACCCCCCAGCAGTGCAGGGCACCTGCCATCAGGCCCCCACTCATGTCCCCTTGCACCCTCACCCCCCAGCACTGAGGGGCACCAGCCAACAGGCCCCCACTCATGTCCCACTCATGTCCCCTTGCACCCCCACCCCCAGCAGTGCAGGGCACCTGCCAGCAGGCCCCCACTCATGTCCCCTTGCACCTCACCCCCCAGCACTGAGGGGCACCTGCCAGCAGGCCCCCACTCATGTCCCCTTGCACCCCCACCCCCCAGCAGTGAAATGGCGATCTCATGACACAAACCAAAAGTCAACTATGTACATAAACACATGTCCACCACACAAAGGCAGGCGGTAGCGTCCCTGTGCTAACAAAAAGCCTGTATATTCAGCTCTGATGAATGTCCCAAACTGTGGCCCTCTAGGACAAATGACGTGCAAAGGGGTACGCGACAAATACGGACACCCGCTGTGTCAAAAATAGCAAGTATTTCGGGGGTGCGCGGGAAGTTTCACACGCGATTGTGTCTGGGTGAGCGGGGTACGTGTACTTCAGGGGCTCGCGGGAAGCTTTACACGTGATTGTGCCTGGGTGAGTGGGTTACGTGTACTTCAGGGGCTCACAGGAAGTTTTACACGCGATTGAGCCTGGGCGAGCGGGGTACGTGTACTTCAGGGGCTCGCAGGAAGTTTTACAAGCGATTGGGCCTGGGAGAACGGGGTACGTGTATTCCTGGGGTGGGTGAGGAAGTACAGGAGGGAAATGCGCGGAACGCCCACACATACGCACCAAAAAAGTTGCGCTAATCCGGAAACATGTACGCCAGCAGGAAGCAGGCGTACGTGGACCCACGCAGCATAAAAGTGCACGCAAACAACAAGCAAGCTCAGATGCCAGGATGAACATCCCGTTCCTAGCTGCAGTGGTCGTGGGATACCGCAGGAGGAGGAGGAGGAGGATAGTCAGGCCCAGAATTTTCACACCCAGAACCAGCCTTTTTGGCATGCCTGATGACCAGGTGTATGGGAGGTACAGGTTTCCACCTCACATAATGCTCGACCTGGTCAGTGAGTGGGAGGATGACCTCACATCACCCACCCTCTGCTCCCAAGCACTCAGCCCCCTGGAAAAGGTCCTCAATGTACTGCACTTTTTGGCCACCGGATCATTTCAGCGGACAAGTGCCATAGTGGGGGGGGTGTCACAGGCCACATAGTCACGCTGCCTACACCAGGTCTTGGCCATCATGACTGCACGCCCATCAGTCCGCAGGCACATATACCTGCCCAGAACACCTGCAGAAAGGCAGGCTGCCGTCCAGGATTTCTACGGGGTGGCACAATTCCCCAAAGTCCTAGGTGCCATTGATTGCACCCATGTGGCTCTACGTCCCCCCAGGGCATCAGAGCACATCTAGAAAAAACCGCAAGCACTGGCATTCCATCAACGTCCAGGTAGTATGTGATGCCAAGGGAATCATCACCTCAGTATATGCCAACTATCCAGGGTCCACCCACGACAGTTTCATTTACAGAATGTCAACCCTAAACCAGGACCTAGAAGCTGGGCGGCATGGCGATATATGGCTGCTCGGTGAGTATAAATGCCACAGCACATGCCTGCATGCCAGATACTGAGTAATGTCACAACCCTACTAATGATACCCATCACCACCTCCCCAGGGGACAGTGCCTACCCTCTGAGCACCCACATGATGACGCCAATTCGGAACCCCACCAAGCCACCCGAGGTAAGATACAACACAGCCCATATTGCAACCCAGGGCATAGTGGAGCACACATTCGGAGTGCTCAAGTCACGCTTTCTCTCCCTTGACCGTTCTGGCGGGCAGCTGTTATGCGTTCCCCCAGTAGTCTGTAGGATCATAGTGGCAGCATGTGTCCTGCACAATGTTGGAACACGCCGGGGCCTGCCGGTGGACATGGTGGTGCCCCCACACCCACAACCATATGCACGCCCGCTGCGCATGGGAGGGGAAAGGGCATGGGTGAGGCAGCCCGAACGCAGCTGGTGGCTAATTACTTCACTTAGAATCACACCCCTGTGGAGTGCACACAGCCCTGCCACATACCAGCTGACAATCGATGATGACACAAGGGACAGTGAACTGTCACAACCATACCAGCCTGAGATTGGTCACCTGGAAGTGTCACAATGTGTGCATCCCTACCTACAGAAACACCACCAATGCTGTGTCATCAAAAGACACATATGCTGCTAAGTGCATTACCCACTTGCAAAATACAACATGAGAACAGTGCCATGTCACCCAACCCCTCCCCAGCACCACCACGCAATACACCATGGCATGTCATGCTATGTGAGAGCAAACAATGCAATCCCGAAAACCTGACACAAGTGTCACAAAGTACAGTGTCCCTAATGGAAACTGGCCACACACAATATGCTCCCAGTAATGTTGAACTAACAACACACATGGCCAAATACTTATCAACAATACAATGCAGCTACACAAGCTCAAACATAACTAAAACATGACAGTACTAAGTTAAAGTAGTCGTAGTCATACAACCTGAATATACCACCACATCGCCCCCTTCCAACTGTAGTCTTGCAGGCTTCAAAACTTGTCTGTGTACTGCATACAACATGAACTCCATCTCCAAAGTAGACGGCCTTGTGAAGACATGAGGAATGAACTTGCAAATTCAGAGGGAGACATGGAAGCAGAAGCATACATAATTCCAACATGCAGTGTACAATACAACAACAATATACACAAGGAATGTCTACACAGTATTGACTACAGACTGCCCACAAAGCTCATGGGAGCCCAACATCACTGTGTACATCACTGTCACTTGGTCACACCCTTTGCAAGCCCATGGAAACGGGAAGCAGGAGGGGTGTGTGTCTTACAAACCCAAGCATCGAACCCAAACTCAGGACAAGCCTGCATGTGCCCAGCCGGAATACAGTGGATGCCCACGGGAGCCACACAAGGCAACACACTGTTAAAAAATAATCAAAAATCAAAAAAGCAAAAATCAAAAATCAAAAATGGCCATGTGGGGACCGGGAGGGTTTGGGGGGAGGCCACCCAGGAGGTCCGAGGACAGGGTGTGCACCGACAGCCACCTGTGTGGATGTTGGGAAAAAAAACCACCTCCATGGGCTCATGGCCTGCACGGCTATGCCAATGTGGGAGAACTGCTGCTGTCGCTCTCATTAAGCTCTGCTGCTGCCACAGGAGGTGGTGGTGCTATGGGAGGCAGCCCACACAAAGCCCTGGTATGGTCCTCCATGGCAGCAAGCATGCGGGTGTGGAAGGTCTCGTTCTGGAGGATTGTAGTGCGGAGATCCCCATGCAGCACCTGACATGATGCCCGGATCTCCTCCTGAGTTGCCTGCATCTCAGCTGAGAGCGAACATGTGAGCCTCTCCAGCTGCTGTTCTGTCCTCAAGTTAGTGGAAGTCTCAAGGTCAACAAGAGTCTCCCTGAGGTGATGGAGTTCTACCCTCAGGGCTTCCCTGTGGCCCTGGGACTCTATTGATATCGATTGGCCTAGAGTCTCCAGTACCGCCCGTCTGTCCCTGTTGGACGCCAACATGTCCTCCCTGTGTGATTGGCAAATGGAGTCTGTTGCCTGATGTGTAGCTCCATCTGCCTTTCAGGGGGGACAATGGAGGTGGCCACCCTCTCCATTGCTTGAGCCATCATCTCAACTGATGCTGCCTGTTGGGTTGCCATACCGTAAATGGATTGTTCCCACGCGGTATTGCCTGGTGGCGTACAGCCACCGCGTCGGCGGGCACCACACCTGTTTGGGGCAAGGTGATCTGCGCCTTGCTGTGCCGGCACTGCCTGAGGCTGCAGGACTGCATTCCCCCTCTGATCTGCTGGCCCAGGAACAGGATCAGATGTTGTGGAGTGTGACCCTGCATCCGTAACCGCCAAAGGCTGACTAACCAACACTGACATCCCCATAGAGAGTTCTACCCCTGGTGCAGGTGGGTTGGACAGAACAGAACCCCTTCCGGAAACACTTACCTGCGACGCCACATATTGATCATCATCCGAATCAACACCTGAATAGAGGTCTGGGGAGGTGCACCCTGAGGCACCCCTGGACAGAATCGTCTGCAGCAAGAGTTGGTTCTCACCCACCACCACACCACATACCCCACTGGTGGCTGGTTGTGCCTCAGGTTCCTCCTGGGTCTGCACCATCTCCTCAACCTCAACAGCATCAAGTGCGTCATCCCCTGCAAAAACATGAAAGACAAAAAATGGAAACAGGCATTAGCACCATAGCACACAAATAGGCCTGACAAGCTACGGAACCAGTACATGATTTACACATGACCCACATGACTATAACCCTCCCATGCATGCACTGTCACAGAGTTGGAGGGGGAGGCAAAAGTCTGACACTGATGACACCAAGATGGAAGAGCAACACATTTGCTGCATGCGTGAGTGGCATGTCCTATACACATAAATGACACATGCCATCACACAGATGGCATGTACCATAGCCATGGTACATTCCACAAGTACATCCATATGTCAGTGAATGAGTACTGTCACCCATCCATGTGAGATGGACATGAAGAGATGAAAAATGCCACATAGTGTGAAAAGATATGCCATGTGCCACACACTGCAACACATCCAGTGTACAAAAATACAGTGATTGCAGGGCCATGTACACATCAATGGTTGTGCACTTCAACATGACAGGAAACAACTAGCATGTTCCACATTCAAACAGGCCCAAAAACATCATGTGATCAGGACAATACTCATTCAGCCTGAATGGTCAAATCATTCAACTACCAAGGTGACACATGTGGGCCAATGTGGGGTTCCTCAATGACAGAAGCATGTCACATATGTCACAATAGGGCTGAGGAATGTGTTGCAAAAGTGGGAGAATTGAAACAATCAGCCTGAAAGAACAATGAAAAATACAAACAATGTTGTTGCATGATGCCACCTCAAGGGCAACTGCGTAATGTTGCGCTAAATTACTACTGTGGCCAGAAGGGATAGTGTCACACCCAAATTCAAGGCTGCAGAATGTTTTGGATGAAGCACATGGGTGACCCATACTACTCAGTCACACACACCCTCACCTGGCACTCAATCAGAACCCGTCACCCAAACAACATACACATGCATTACACACACACGCATGGGTACTCACCGGACAATGTGCATAATCGGATAGTTCTCCCACACCTCGGATCTGTTCCTCTGTGATGAAGGTCCCAGCAACAGACTCATGTTCAGTGAGTTTGTTGTCCTCTTGTGGAGACCCACCGTCAGTCACCAGAGTAGCTGCATGACTTGAGGCCAGCTTGTCCTTTGCTCTGCATTTCAGGTCGTTCCACCACTTGTAGCAATCATCAGCTGAGCCCCTCACAAATCCAAGGGCACTTATGTGGTTGGCGATGGTCTGCCAGTGTGCCTTACGTTGACCAGGTGTGGTCTTGGACCCTGCAGTCACCACCATTTCGTGGCTATGTTGCAACACATAGCTCACAAGTGCATTAAGTTCCGAATCATTGAAGCAAGACTTCCTTGAGGTACCGTAGTGTGTAGCCGTGCCTGGGGTTTCAGCCTGTCGTGCCAGAGCACCCTTCTTCCTCTTTTTACAAAGTGGCGCGGAGCCAGAGTGGCTAACGCCGCTCTGGTCAGTAGGGGCAGAATCACCGGTGTACTGGGTAGTAGGAGTGTGCGAATGCACACTGACCATAGGAATTGGTGCAGGCATTGTCTGAAGTGTGATGTTGGCAGGGAGAACATCAGTATGATGGACCAGGACCAACACTGTCCTGGCTGGGAGAGTCAGAGCTGGGGCGGATGGAGCTGCAGCTGCCCCTGCAGCCTCCCCACCCTGCATACTTGGGGCAGCAGATGACATAACTGCCCCAGATCCACGTGCCTTGCTGACAACTTGCACGCCACACGTGGCCTAGACTTGCTGACCTGGAAGTCAGCCAGGGAGTCATACTGTGCCAGGTCAGGTGCCACAATGGGCTGGTCCAACAGGGGCTGAGCTGGGATGGTCTCGGCCACGTTTCCCTCAACCATGGGAGGGGGCATGGGTGTCCCTGATTGGTCCTCCAAACATGGGGGTATAGGGGCACCCTGCAAATCCAGGCCACGTCCCCTACCGTGCCCACCATGTCCACCTTTTGAAGGTCGGCCACCTTTGCCTCCCTTACCGCTTGGTCGCCTCCCAACCATGGCACTGATGTTGTTGTGCGTATGAGAGTAGCAGTAAACCATTGTCCTGGGCAATTAGGGGTCAAAGGGGTAGGGTACTAGATGGAATTCGTACCCTAGTGCTCTAACAAGGCTGTCTGTGAACCCTGGGGGAAGATGACGGGTCACGCAACGAACAGGCAGCCCAAAAACAAAAATAAACGTGCATGCAACCCCTCGTAGACCACGTGCATGGAAAAATGAACCCACACTTCGCTGTGGCACCCAGAAACACAGAAATAAGCGTACGCGTGATACACGCAGCCTACAATGACCTCTGAAGGGGTATGCGACACACGGGGCAAGCACAGTTGCTAAGTAAGTGTGGAACTCACCGTCTGCCTGGAAAAAGAACGTGAAAAATATGCGCGTGTGCGCGTTGGCAACACCCCCGCCAAAAGAAGAATTGTACTCTGTCTGAGGAGACAGGACAAAAGGAGAAGTGAACACTGTTTGAGGAAACAGGCCCAAAAAAAGTACAAAAATGAAAGCTGTCAGAGGTAACAGGGAGTACGAACTTGAAACGCTGTGAAGTAATCGCGTGTGAACCGACAAGAAGTACAGAATCCACCCACTCGCTCTCCACAAAAAGCACGTACAAGGAAATGGCGTCCTACACGTACCTTTTAAACCGGCCCACACGTACACGTCACTTACACGTGTACGCGCCCTTTCCTCCAATTACACTCGCTGACACTCGGACGTGCAGCTTTTCCATGTGTGCTCTGTCATCACGTGCTATGAGGGAAACACCCGCGCGTGTCACGTCACAGACGCACTTACATGTCAAGGGCCTTTGCTCCAATGAAATCGCGTACGTGCGCTGACGCGCTTTTGCGCTAAGGGCCTTTCCTCGAATTACACGCTGACGTGCAAGATTTTCACGTGCCAAATCACTCCGTATCAAGCTGGCCACACGTTCACACACGGAAGACCACGCTCCTGCCCAGAAGGCCGAATTACTGCGCCCCAGAGCCTCGAGCATGCTCCCACCTGCCATCTGCTGCTGCCTGATTGCCTGCTGCCCACGTGCCCTGCCATTTGCTGCCTGCACGTCAGCCACCGGTGCTGTTGCTGTGACCACCCCTGTTGGAACCGAAGACTCCCGACTGGAATTCCATTGCTCCACAGTCCAGCCCCAGGACCCAGTTGCCCACCCACTCCTGCCTCTGGGGTTGCCATGTCCAGCACTACACCATCTGGCGGCACTGGCAACCCCCAGCCAGAGAGGCAGAGGACCACCAGCTTCACTGCCACCGAAGTTGGTGTCCTGATGGAGCAAGTCCTGAGGCAGTATGATGCCCTCTTCGGAAGGTCGCGCGCCGACAATGAAGGACGGACCAGGATCTGGACAGACATCATGACTGGCATCAACGCGGATGGGGTGGCAGTCCGCGAATTCCATCATGTCAAGAAGCGCTGGGAGGACTTCAGATCCAGGACCCTCAACAAGGCCCGGCGCCTCTTGAAGGCAGCGGATGCTAAGGGGTGCCGGGGCCACCTGTCGGAAGACCAAATGCGGGTCCTGGAACGCGTATGCCCAGCGCTCCACGTCCAGGTCCTTGAGAGGCAGACCCGTCTGGAGTCGAGCGGTAAGTGTACATGCATAGTGATTGGAAGCTCTGCGTGTTGTGGTGTGCCAGTAGTGTGCAGGTTGCACATGTGGTTTTGTAGGGCCATGTATAGATGGGTATGTACAGGGCTGTGAGGCTGACACATGCGAGTCCTTTCATGTGTGAGACACATGGATGGTGTATTTGTGGGTAAGCATGCAGGCCAAATGCAGATGTGTGAGCACACATGTTTGAATGACTGTGTATGTCAGTTGTCAAGGTTGTGGTGTCACACATGTATGTTGGTTCCAGCTGCATGTATCTGCACTGTGTACATGTGCATGTATGTGTATCTGACAAGTGTGCAACTGTCATGCAACATGGATGCATGTGAGACTGATATGTAGAAGACTGATTGCCAGATGTGACATGGATGCCGATCTCATCACTGCAACACTTGGTGGAGATGTACACATGCATGTAAGTGTGGTGGCGTGTGTGCATGTCTAGTGCACTCCCTGTGTCTCATGTGATGTCTGGCTCACCTTTGCCTTCTCATGCTGTTGTATGTGTATGGATGGTGCTGGCTGTTGCGATATGGCTGTAGAATAGCTCATGTGTGTGATTTGAAATTACATGTATGTTGGGGATTGTGATGCCATGTCTGAAGTTTGACAATGACACTCGTGTGAAACTGTCATGTGTGTATGAGTCCATTGTACAGTGCCCTGATGCCTGTGTCCTATCTCTCCCTGTCTGCAGTGTCAACTGATGCAGAGGGCGGAGAGGGTGCTGTGGAGCACAGCGGCAGGGATCGCACCACCAGCCGGAGACGCAAGGCCCGGCTCCCCTCCCAGGTTGTCATCTCGTCGGGGAGTGAGGAGTCCGGTGCCGCGTCCCAGGTCGCAGCTGCCGAGGGGAGGTCCAAGAGGCCGAGGTCGGAGTTGGATTCCTCGGCAGCCGAAGGGGCAGCTGAGACCCCACAGGGCCCGATGGAGGAAGATGGCACGGAGTCATCCAGGTTGGTGTTGGGTTTGGTGGAGGAGGAGGCCGTGCAAGGGACAGAGACGGGGTCTGGAGGTGGGGATTCCACTGGTGCTAGTGGTGCAGTGCATGGGCAGGGACAGGAGGCAGCACAGGCCGCCGCGGAGGTGCCTGTGTGTAATCCTGTTCCCGATCATGTGACTGCATCATCTTGCACCAGCAGGGATACCTACGTCCAGACCCGTTTTCAGGCAGGGAATGAGCTTACGAAAACTGGCCTTCCTCTACCTACGTACGTGGCTATCCGGGACCGGGTTGAGCCTGTCCTGGGCGGTGTGGCATTGCGTCAACGGGCCATGCGAGGCGAAATACAGTCTTTTCATGGGGAGACTGCATGTCGTCTCGAATGGCTTACTGACCTCGTCGACCTACTGGGACAGGTCACCAGGGCCAGATTCCTCTGTTTGCTGGGCCCTGTTCCGAACCCCTCCTCAACTGAACCCCCTATGCGCCAGTCGTGCTCCGTGCCATATTCCCACACATGTGTCACCTGGGTGCCCTGTGGAGCTGCCTCTGACCCTGCAGCCAGGCTGGTGGAGGACACATCCCTGCCACAGTCGGGAGTCGGACGTCCAGCAGGGGTGGCCACCTCAACAACTGCACCCCAGCCGGAGGAGGATGTGCAGGCAGCAAGAGCCAGGGCACGGGCATAGGCACAGCAGCAGCAGCAACAAGGTGGGAGCCATGATGGCTCGGGGCCATCGTCATCAGAGGGGCAGTCATCGGCCAGAGGGCAGGAGGACCCAGGACGGGGAGTGTCTTCTGTGTGGCAGCGTTTAGGCCATGCCATAGATGCGGAGGCACGGCTCACGATGGTCAGGGCAGAGAACACCATGCGGAGGGCCCTGAGGCGGGCCCAGTGCCTCGAGGCAATTCGCAGGGAGTTGGAGGAGAACATGTCGTCGTCCCTCCGAACCCTCGGGGCCATGGAAGAGGACCGCCTCCGGGACATTGAGCAGGAGTTCGATGATGCCCTGGCCCGGGACATTCAAAAGTGAGCCATCGGACTAGCCCGCTGCCATTGTAAATAGTTAGATAGTGTTAGGTTTCCTTTGGTTTTTTCTTTATTTTGGTTGCGCTTGGACAATGCACCAAGTTTCTGTATATAGTTTTTCATTAGGTAGCATTTTTGATAGGTTTCATTTCTTCAGTTGGGATCATGGACCCTGGATTGTTCATCTTTATATAGTTCACTATTGGATTCATTTTTTTTTTTGGATTTCCCCATGGAGCAATGGTTTTCACTTTTGTTTTTCCCTTGGATTTGCTTTGCTGGACTGTGACTTTGGACACCTTTCCTTTGGATTATGATTTCTTGTTTTTCATTATTTTACGAACATGCAGCTTTTCTTTTTTTATTCCCATTGTTGTTTGTTTGATTTAAATTCCATTCATGTTGCTTTAAATACATTTTTTTCTTCATACTTCGATGTGTGGTATTATCTCATTGGTTTCATGCATGTCATGATATGGGTTTTCACATTCACTTGCAACCGTTGTGTGTGTGTGATGGACATGTGTTCATTTACATACTTGCCATTGGGGTTGTATCATGTAATTGCCTTTTCTATGTGGGTAGATGCAATACTTAGTTGGGTCTTTGGGCTGGGGAGGCTGGCCATAAGGGCCATGATTGAGGATCGTCATGACCTGGGGGCAGGGGGACATGAGTGGGGGCCTGCTGGCAGGTGCCCTGCACTGCTGAGGGGTGGGTGTGCAAGGGGACATGAGTGGGACATGAGAGGGGGCCTGCTGGCAGGCAGGTGCCCTGCACTGCTGGGGGGTGGGGGTGCAAGGGGACATGAGTGGGAGCCTGCTGTCAGGTGCCCTGCACTGCTGGGGGTGCAAGGGGACATGAGTTGGACATGAGTGGGGGCCTGCTGGCAGGTGCCCTGCACTGCTGGGGGGTGGGGGTGCAAGGGGACATGGTTGGGACATGAGTGGGGGCCTGCTGGCAGGTGCCCTGCACCGCTGGGGGGTGGGGGTGCAAGGGGACATGAGTGGGGGCCTGCTGGCAGGTGCCCTGCACTGCTGGGGGTTGGGGGTGCTGGTGGACATGTGTGGGGGCCTGCTGGCAGGTGCCCTGCACTGCTGGGGGGTGGGGGTACAAGGGGACATGAGTGGGACATGAGTGGGGGCCTGCTGGCAGGTGCCCTGCACTTCTGGGGGGTGGGGGTGCAAGGGGCCATGAGTGGGACATGAGTGGGGGCCTGCCGGCAGGTGCCCTGCACTTCTGGGGGGTGGGGGTGCAAGGGGACATGAGTGGGACATGTGTGGGGGCCTGCTGGCAGGTGTCCTGCACTGCTGGGGGTGGGTGTGCAAGGGGACATGTGCGGGGGACTGCTGGCAGGTGCCCTGCACTGCTGGGGGGTAGGGGTGCAAGGGACATGAGTGGGGGCCTGCTGGCAGGTGCCCTGCACTGCTGGGGGGTGGGGGTGCAAGGGGACATGAGTGGGGGCCTGCTGGCAGGTGCCCTGCACTGCTGAGGGGTGGGGGTGCAAGGGGACATGAGTGGGGGCCTGCTGGGAGGTGCCTTGCACTGCTGGGGTTGGGGGTGCAAGGGGACATGAGTGGGACATGAGTGGGGGCCTCCTGGCAGGTGCCCTGCACTGCTGGGGGGTGGGGGTGCAAGGGGACATGAGTGGGACATGAGTGGGGGCCTGCTGGCAGGTGCCCTGCACTGCTGGGGGGTAGGGGTCCAAGGGGCTAATGCGTTGGTGATCACTAGTGCAAGGTGACATGTGGCTTGGCTGGGGGGCATGCCTATGGTGGATGTGCTGCCTGCGGGGCATGACCAGGGATGCGGGGTAGTCCCCTGTGGTGTGGGCAGCCTGCAGGGGCCATGGAGGGGGTAGAGGGGACACCTGGGAGGACTGTCAAAGGTACTGAAGCAGTAGGATCCTGCAGGAGTGAAGCTGGCCCACCAAACCCCCTAAGTCTGCCTGCTCAACAATCTTTATTCTATTTAACTATTGGCCAGGCAAACCCGAGGGGAAAGGGGAATGGATAAAATAACAAAAGACAAGAACTCCCACTGCAGGTACTTCAGACCGTCTTCTCCGGATGGCTTTTAAATCATTGGAGTTCCTAAAAGGAAAATACAACCTAAAGTAAATAATATAAACTTCTTTTCTGACTCTCTCTATCTCTTTAATATTTTTCTAGTTACCTGTTGCCTAAGCTAGATTTGCTCTTAGGCTGCTTCAAAGCGAATGCTGTTGCTACTTGAAATGCTCTGTACGAACTTCTCTTCTATGTACATCTTCTTTCTTTTCAAAACTGTGATTTTAACAAAAGATATCCAACAATGTAGTTATTCCTAAAGCTAATGTGTATCTTGCTTCAGTTTATTTTATTACACTAAATAGATATTAATGTATGTCAAATACCTTCTACCTCTGATGTGTCTTTTATGTTCACTGGAAATTTCATACTCTGCAGGAGTTCTTATTTGAAAACTTCCTCAACGCTATATTTTTCTTGAAGAAAATTATTTACATCAAATCACGCTCACTGGGAAATCGCAACTGACACACTTAGTTTTCTGAAGTGCTATCTTCAGACGAATGTCTTTGAAGAAATACTGTCCGTAACACTTCACGACGCATTAAAAAATAAATCCAAAATGGCCGCGACGTTAACGCCACGTCGAAAGATCCTTTCTTCTAACCGCGCTGCAAAAATACGATAGAAGCCAAGCACAACGAACTAAAACATTGAATAATATTTAGAGGGTTAGAAAACAGGAATTAAAATTAGTAACTCGGCGAAATAGATCCGCGCGGCTGGTTAATGCCAAAAAACCCTTTTAAACATCAAAAAGAAAAATGACTTATTTTTCTATTGTTTTAAACAAATAGTTTTTCCTTTTACATAAATTTGCACTGCATAAAAGATGTCTAATATCGTCTTCAACTTAAAAGTCTTTGAATCTTCTCCCTTTTAAACAAAAATTCACTTAGCTTAGTTCCGTTCTTCTTTTAAGCTTCAGCTGCCCAGCAAACAGGTTCTGGTGAAAATCTTCAACTTTAGATTTCTTTCTTGCCTCTTTGCTTATTAAATTAGATTTGGAAACTACAAAAGATTCTAGACTAGTAAATGTAATGTATACTTAAATTTACTGGAGCTAAAAATTACATGACCTAATCAGATAAAAACTTTAATGAAAGGCAGTTTAGAATTATCAGGAACATTCTAAATGACTACACAAAGCTGCCTGCATCAGAATAAACCAATAACTGCTGGGAAAGTGTTCCACCATCTTGGCTTGGGAGTGTTTCATCTTTCCACATGAAAGTGAGTTAAGGAAATATGAACTAGCTAAAATGATTCATTAAATACTTCTATAACATCCCTTCTAACTTTCTTGGAATAGCCTTTGAAACACCCCATTCTCCAAGGAAACTTGCCAATGTGAGATACAAATTGTGAGATCCTGACAGTACCCCCCCCGTAAAGCCCTGTCCCAGGGCCTGGTTTAAAAGGCTGCAAACGATGAAATTTTTTGGTTAATTTAGGCGCATAGACATCCTCACTCTTAACCCAAGATCTCTCTTCTGGACCATACCCTTTCCAGTCCACTAAATATTGCAAATGACCTCGAACAATTCTAGAATCCAAAATAGCTTGAACTTCATATTCAGAATCATCATCAGAAAACACTGGACCAGGGGCTCTCATCAATCTAGTGTCTTTTCCAAATGGCTTCAACAATTTAACGTGAAATATAGGATGTATTTTAATACTAGATGGCAAATTCAACTTCACAGTCACGGGGAAAATACCTTTTCAACTTCAAATGGTCCAATAAAACGGGGACTAAATTTGTTTTTTCCTTTCAAAGCTACATTTTTTGTGGACAACCATACCTTATCCCCTTCTTGATATTTAGGAGCCTCCCTACGTTTCTTATCAGCAAATTTCTTGTAACTCAATTTGCTTACTTTCAAAGCTCGAACTGCCTTCTCCAAATTTTGTCCCATAATTCGCAATCTGCACTCCACATCAGGAACCTCCACCTCTTCAAGAACCACTCCCCTAAGAAAACGTGGATGAAATCCCTGATTTACAAAAAATGGTGACATGGAAGTAGAATCCTTTACAGTGTTGTTATAGCAGAATTCAGCCAACCACAACAATTCCACCCAACTGTGATCAGAACCCAAATAACAACGAATGTATTTTTCTAATTCTTGATTTACTCTTTCAGTTTGGCCATTACCTTCGGGATGATAACTAGTTGTCAAGTTAATTTCAATTCCCAATTCCTTACAGAATGCCTTCCAGAATTCTGAAACAAACTGTGTGCCTCTATCAGAAATTACTTGACATGGTAAACCATGAAGTTTCACTACATTCTGCAGAAAGGCCTGTGCTAAAGACATAGCTGTGGCAGCTCCCTTAATGGGAATAAAATGTCCTGCTTTGGAAAAAACATCTACTACTACTAAAATTGTAGAGCATCCTTTGTCAATTGGTAATTCAACAATGTAATCCTTTGATACTGTATGCCATGGACGAGGCGGAATTAGCAGAGGTACTAATAATCCAGCAGGCTTTTGATGATCTGATTTTGCTCTAATACAAACTTTGCATGTTCTAACATAATTTTCTGTGTCTTCACGCATCTTTTCCCACCAAAACTCTCTTCGAAGAAGTTCCAAAGTTTTCTTAACTCCTGGGTGACCAGCCAATGGTGAATCGTGACAGTTCTTCAATGCTTCTTCTTGTAATTCCTCAGAAGGAAGGTACAATTTTGCATCTACATAAGGTAAACCTTCTTTAATACTTCGCACCGGATCTCCAGCTTCCCATTCTTTCAATTCTTCTTTGGATAGTAAACGATGAATTTGTTCTCGAAAATCTATTTCCTTATGCACTTCGCCCACCACAAAATTCTTCTCAGACAAAAGTGACACTGGAATACCTTCATCAGACTTCAAACTTCCAGGAAAGCATCTAGACAAGGCATCTGCCTTCCCATTCAAACGTCCTGGCTTAAATGTTATTACAAAATCAAATTCTGCAAAAAACAGTGACCAACGAAGTTGTCGTGATGTTAAGGTCTTGGCAGAACGAAGAAATGTCAAATTTCTGTGATCTGTTAAAACTGTAACTTGATGACGTGCACCCAACAGATAATGTCGCCATTCCTCAAATGCTGACTTGATGGCCAAAAGTTCTCTGTCAGTAATTGTATAATTCCTTTCAGCTGAAGTGAATTTCTTTGAAAAGAATGCTACAGGATGAAGCTGACCTGTTTCAGGATGACGTTGCGATAAAACTGCTCCCATGGCACAGTCAGAAGCATCTGCTTCCACAAAGAAAGGTTGATTCACATTCGGATGCAACAAAATTGGTCCTGAAATAAATCTTTCTTTAAGAAATTTAAAAGCGTTGTCAGCCTCTTCGCTCCAAACAAATTTCATTCCCTTTTTTAACAATTTAGTAATGGGAGAAACTACCTGTGAAAAGTTTTGAATAAATCGACGATAAAAATTTGCAAATCCAATAAAACATTGAATATCTTTTACTGACCTCGGTTGTGGTCAATCCTTTACTGCTTTTACTTTACTCGAATCCATCTCAAGACCTTCTGGAGATAACACAAAGCCCAAAAATTCCACACAATTAGTGTGAAGCTGACTCTTTTCCAGTTTTGCAAAAAGATGATTTTCACGCAATTTCATTAATACTTTCTTAACATGTTCCAAATGTTGTTTCTCTTCTTTAGAAAAAATTAAAATATCATCAATGTACACCACTACAAATACATCCAGATATTCGCAAAGAACTTGATTTATAAAAAATTGAAAAGCCGCTGGTGCGTTACACAAACCAAACGGCATCACCTGGTATTCAAAAAGTCCGTAACGCGTTCTAAACGCGGTCTTCCACTCGTCCCCTTTACGAACACGAACCAGGTGATAGGCTCCTCGTAGATCCAATTTAGTGAAAATCTTAGCTCCTTGAATCCTGTCTAACATTACTGATATTAAAGGTAATGGATAATGATTCTTTATAGTTATTCTATTCAAAGCTCTGTAATCAATGCAAGTTCTCAGGGTTTTGTCTTTCTTGGGAACAAAAAACAATGGTGAGGCTGCTGGTGATTGCGAATGTCTAATAAAACCTTTAGCAAGATTTTCTTCTAAATATTATTTTAAAAACTCATTCTCTCTCTCAGTTAAAGCATAAATTCTTCCACAAGGAACTGGTGCTCCTACCTCAAGATCTATCTTGCAATCAAATTCTCTATGAGGTGGTAATTCATTAGCTTCTTTTTTGTCAAAAACATCCTGAAACTCCTTATAACACTCAGGTAAGACTCCAGCTACTGCCCCCACAATATGTTCCTTCACTAATCCTGCTGCTAAACATACTCCTATCGGTTTAGAAATTTCTTCCTGACCATCTTCTGTCAATCTTGCCAAACATTGTTCTTTACAAAAACCTGACTTGAACTCTACTGTTCTCCTTCCCCAATCAATCAAAGGATTATGTAGAGATAGCCAAGGCATACCTAAAATAATCCGTAATTGTGGTGCATCTATTAATTCAAACTTGATTTCTTCACTATGTTCCTCCCCAATTTTCATCTCCAATTTAGTTGTTGTCTGAGTTATCAAACCAGAAGTTAGGGGAGATCCATCTACAGCTCGTACTTGCTCTGGTATTCCCTTTTTAACTACTGGAATTCCCAATTTACCTGCCAAACCAATATCAAAAAAAATTCCTGTTGCCCCAGAATCAATTACACATGGCCCACCACATTTTGGCTTATCTTCCCAAGTAAAGGATACGTTTAATGTGATGTAGGGAACTGCTGTCTGGACTGTATTCGCCACCTGTTGACCTTTTCCAGAGAATGGTGGAAAACGCTTGGGCGCTCGTGGACATTTACCAACAAAATGAGTACTATCCCCGCAATAAAGACATACATTTTCTTTTCTTCTTCTGTCTTTCTCTTCCTTGGTCAATGGAGGTCTAACTAAATTTACTGAATCTTTCCTCAAAAAACCCTTAACTTCTTTAACAACTTGTTCTGTTCTGGGACGTTCACTTCTGAACCAAACCCTATTCTCAGGAAAATGTCTTCGCTTTTCCAACCTCCTCTCACTCAACCTCATATCCAATTGCATGACCAAATTAATCAAATTTTCACTTGACGTGGGTCTCTCTACAATATTTGATAAAGCATCTTTCAACTCATCACGCAGACCTCTATAAAAAATGGAAGCTCTTTTTTCTTCAGGCCACCCACTTTCTAACACTAATGCTCTGAACTGTGTGATATAAGAAATGAGCTCACGATTTCCTTGACGTAACTCTAAAAGTTCACCATCAACACTTTGAGTATATGTCCTTCGATCAAACATCTTTCCAAAAACCATCTTAAAATCCAACCAACTATGTAATTCTTCAGCCCTTCGCTCTACATAAGGCACTGACCAAGCTGCTGCTTCTCCAGTTAGATAAGAGATTAAAAATGCTACTCTGGAGGTGTCTGTGGGAAAAGCCTCTGGTCTGCACATGTAGTGTAATTCACATTGCATAATGAATGATTTGAATTTTCTAAAATCTCCTCCAAATCTTTCTGGGGGTGCTAATGGAGTGGAAATCACTGTACCTCCCGAAAAACTATTTATTCCTCTCCCCTTTACGGTAACTTCTCTGGCTTCACTAATACCTTCTTCTTCTGGATACAAAGTAGGTGGTTCTCTTTCAAAACTAAAACTCAAACCTGATGTTTTAGCTGAATCTCCTTTTTTAACTTGGCTATTCAACTCCTCCATCTTAACTCCCAAGGACAATGTCTCCTTCCTAGTCTCCCTTAATTCTGACTTTAATTCTAACAGAATCTTTTCCAATGCTACTAAACTCAACCCGGATTCGGCGTCCATCTTCACTCAGGCAGGATCAAAAACGTGGGCCTTTCATTCTGTCAAAGGTACTGAAGCAGTAGGATCCTGCAGGAGTGAAGCTGGCCCACCAAACCCCCTAAGTCTGCCTGCTCAACAATCTTTATTCTATTTAACTATTGGCCAGGCAAACCCGAGGGGAAAGGGGAATGGATATAATAACAAAAGACAATAACTCCCACTGCAGGTACTTCAGACCGTCTTCTCCGGATGGCTTTTAAATCAGTGGAGTTCCTAAAAGGAAAATACAACCTTAAGTAAATAATATAAACTTCTTTTCTGACTCTCTCTATCTCTTTAATATTTTTCTAGTTACCTGTTGCCTAAGCTAGATTTGCTCTTAGGCTGCTTCAAAGCGAATGCTGTTGCTACTTGAAATGCTCTGTACGAACTTCTCTTCTATGTACATCTTCTTTCTTTTCAAAACTGTGATTTTAACAAAAGATATCCAACAATGTAGTTATTCCTAAAGCTAATGTGTATCTTGCTTCAGTTTATTTTATTACACTAAATAGATATTAATGTATGTCAAATACCTTCTACCTCTGATGTGTCTTTTATGTTCACTGGAAATTTCATACTCTGCAGGAATTCTTATTTGAAAACTTCCTCAATGCTATATTTTTCTTGAAGAAAATTATTTACATCAAATCACGCTCACTGGGAAATCGCAACTGACACACTTAGTTTTCTGAAGTGCTATCTTCAGACGAATGTCTTTGAAGAAATACTGTCCATAACACTTCACGACGCATTAAAAAATAAATCCAAAATGGCCGCGATGTTAACGCCACGTCGAAAGATCCTTTCTTCTAACCGCGCTGCAAAAATACGATAGAAGCCAAGCACAACGAACTAAAACATTGAATAATATTTAGAGGGTTAGAAAACAGGAATTAAAATTAGTAACTCGGTGAAATAGATCCGCGTGCCTGGTTAATGCCAAAAAACCCTTTTAAACATCAAAAAGAAAAATGACTTATTTTTCTATTGTTTTAAACAAATAGTTTTTCCTTTTACATAAATTTGCACTGCATAAAAGATGTCTAATATCGTCTTCAACTTAAAAGTCTTTGAATCTTCTCCCTTTTAAACAAAAATTCACTTAGCTTAGTTCCGTTCTTCTTTTAAGCTTCAGCTGCCCAGCAAACAGGTTCTGGTGAAAATCTTCAACTTTAGATTTCTTTCTTGCCTCTTTGCTTATTAAATTAGATTTGGAAACTACAAAAGATTCTAGACTAGTAAATGTAACTTATACTTAAATTTACTGGAGCTAAAAATTACATGACCTAATCAGATAAAAACTTTAATGAAAGGCAGTTTAGAATTATCAGGAACATTCTAAATGACTACACAATGCTGCCTGCATCAGAATAAACCAATCACTGCTGGGAAAGTGTTCCACCATCTTGGCTTGGGAGTGTTTCATCTTTCTACATGAAAGTGAGTTAAGGAAATATGAACTAGCTAAAATGATTCATTAAATACTTCTATAACATCCCCTTCTAACTTTCTTGGAATAGCCTTTGAAACACCCCATTCTCCAAGGAAACTTGCCAATGTGAGATACAAATTGTGAGATCCTGACAGGACCCACACTGCCAATTCACGTGTAGGACACCCCGCGCACCCCCGAAATACGCATTCCCCGCTCTGACAGCAAAATCGCGTGTGAAACTTCATGCGCAGCCCGGTAATACACGTACCCTACTCCAATTGTGTGTGAAACTTCCCGCGCACCCCTAAAATACACGTACCCAGGCCAATCGTGTGTGAAACTTCCTGCGCACCCCTGAAATACACGTACCCAGGCCAATCATGTCTAAAACTTCCCGCGCACCCCTGAAATAAACGTACCCTACTCCAATTGCGTGTGAAACTTCCTGCGCACCCCTGAAATACACGTGCCCAGGCCAATCGCTTGTGAAACTTCCTGCGCACCCCTGAAATACATGTATCCAGCCCAATCGCGTGTGAAACTTCCCGCGCACCCCTGAAATACACGTACCCAGGCCAATCACGTGTGAAACTTCCCACGCACCCCTGAAATACACATACCAAGCCCAATCGCGTGTGAAACTTCCTGCGCACCCCTGAAATACACGTACCCAGCCCAATCGCATGTGAAACTTACGGCGCAACCCTGAAATACATGTACACAGGCCAATCGCATGTGAAACTTCCTGCGCATCCCTGAAATACACATACCCAGGCCATTCGCGTGTGAAAGTTCCCGCGCACCCCTGAGATACACGTACTCAGCCCAATCACGTGTGAAACTTCCCGCGCACCCCTGTAAAACACGTACCCCACTCGCACAGGCCCTTTCGCGTGTGAAAGTTCCCGCGAACCCCGTAATACACGTACCCTTCTGAAATCGCGTGTGAAACTTCCCGCGAACCCCAGTAATACACGTACCCCACTCGCACAGGCCCTTTCGCGTGTGAAACTTCATGCGCACCCCAGTAATACACGTTCCCCGCTTGGCGTTTGCTGTTTGGCAGCCCTGTAAACTGGTCCATGGTTAGCACAGCCCTTTGCGCTGAATTTGGAATCTTGATGGCTGTTCCTTGCGCGAGGGCGTTCTTGGGGGCATAACTGGCGCTGCTGCAGGGTCGCTGCGCCACTCTGCGCCACGGCTGGTTTTGGAGGCTAAAATCCATGAATACGCTGTGCGTGGAAATCGATTTTAGATCCCACGGCTGGCGCAGACATTCGCATGCGCACACTGTGCGCCAGCCGCATGCGCCACTTTTGTGCGAAATTCTATGAATTACCCTGTTAGCTTCCAACAATACCGGAAAATCTTTTCTTTTGGCAAATGTTTATATGCAAGGTGCACTTTATACTTTCAGTATCTTCCCATTGCGTACGTCATAGTCCCCCCTTTTTGAAGGACTTGAATCATGAGTTTAACATTATCTGATATTTTATCAAGAATTATAAGTTGCATATGTTTGTCTATTGGCGAGAAGGAGTGGCTAGGATAAGTGAAAAGTGAGCAGCATTTGTTTGGGTAGGGTCAATAGTTGTGAGATGGAGTTCACGCATTTCAGATTTCCTCTTGACTTGTGTCCTGCATGAGCCGACATGAACCATTTTATACATTTCTATGTGAGCTGCAAAGAAGTTTCTAAACTCGACCGCATCGACTTTGCAACTGGATTGAGAATGCAATGCATCTGATTCACAAAGGCAAACCATTTGCATTTGTGAAGCCTCCTACTTTAACTGGCACTGAATATGCAACAATCTTCTGTACATAGTGTGCCTTCATTTTGGTTAAATCTGCTTTTTTCTGACTTTTATACTTTAAATAAAGATGCTACATTAATTACAATGAAGAGAAATAAAAGTACAGAATGCATTTAAAATGGTGCTTTATTTGTTTTTTTTGTAAGTGTGTTTTTGAAGTTTGGAACATGATTTATTAAATAAAGCAACTATTCGGCTTCACATTCGGCTTCAGCCGAATAGTTGACAAACTGCTTGGTATTCGGCCGAATACTAAATAAGCTATTGGGTACAGCCCTAGTTTAGAGTGAGTGCATTGACGTGTACCCCTGTCATTGTAGGAAAATTGAAGATGCCCCCAATGCAGGTTCCTTTGGCCACAAAACGTGTGTCGATGAAGCAATATTGTATTCCTGATGGGCATAAGGAAATCTCAGATACTATCAAGGGATATGTTGAAGCGGGCGTGTTACATCCTATAACAACAGCTTGGAATAACCGGGTCTGGCTGGTTAAGAAGCCAGGTGGAAGCTATAGAATGACTGTGGACTATCGTGAACTGAATAGGTACATTCCTCCATTAGTATCCACAGTCCCAGATGCCTTTACACTGATTGAGAATGTGCAGAAATTTGAGGGAACTTGGTACGCGGTGATATGTTTGGCAAATGCCTTCTTCACTGTGCCAATTGCTGAAGAGTGTCAAGAACAGTTTGCATTTTCTTGGAATGGGAGGCATTATACGCTTAAACGTGTGCCCATGGGATACATGCACAGTCCAACTATTTGTCATGGGCTGGTGGCAGAGCACTTGGATAAGATACCGTGCAAAGCCGATGTACAGATTTCACACTATATTGATGACATTTTGATTCAGGGTAAAGATCAGCACAGTGTGCATATGTACCTCAAAGTAATCATCACGGGAATGAGACCATGATTATTCTGGGAATTCAATGGCATAATGGCCATCTTGAAAGGGTACCAAAGGCCAAACAAAAGATTCTTGAATTCACTACACCTGTGAGTAAGAAACAAGTTCAACAGTTCATAGGGCTGTATGGGTTCTGGAGACAGCACATACCACATTTGGGGCAGATTCCAGCACCTCTTTACGAAGTGACATGAAAGAAATGTGACTTTGAATAGGGTGAAGAGCAAGAGAAAGCCTTCCAGCTGGCAAAAGATATGATTCAAAAAGTGCTTAACCCCGGCTTAACCTATGGCAATTGAGGGCAGGTGAAGTTGAATTGAATGTGTCTGTACATGAGAATTACGCCATTTGGATTTTATGGAAAAAGCAGGACAGGAAGCGTGTTCCTTTGGTATTTTGCATTTGGAAGTTACACGGGGCTGGTGACAGATACACTCCCTTTGAAAAGCAATGCTATTGGGCTCTTGTGGATACAGAGCAAATGACTGTGGGTCATGATATATTGATTCGACCAGAAATTCTCAATCCTATCTAAATGTGACGCATGCTAAAGTTAAGAATTCCATATAAGTGTGGTGCATGCTAACATTCACAATCCTATCTAGATGCGACACAGGCTAAGGTTCAGAATTCCATCTAAGTGTGGTACATGCTAACATTCACAATCATATCTAGATGCGACACAGGTTAAGGTTAAGAATTCCATCTAAGTGTGGCGCATGCAAATATTCACATTTCTATCTAGATGCAATGCAGGCTTAAGTTAAGAATTCCAGCTAAGTGTGGCAGATGATAACATTCACATTTCTTTCCAGGTGCAACGTGGGCTAAAGTTCAGAATTGCATCTAAGTGTGGCACTAGTTAACATTGGCAGCTATGTTAGTATGTAATGCAAGGCAACATTTTCAGTCCAGCCACATGGCATACATTTCCATGGTGATTAGTTTATCCCCAAAGGGCACTAATAACACCACTGTATGTTGTGATTTCCAGTCAGTTTTCAAAGGCTTCTAATTAAACCATTGGGACAAAGGAGTACATGCACTCCTGCACCAAATGGGGCCCACGCACAGCCAACATGGAGAATTTCATTTTGTTACAAACATGTAGTTTCTAAGAGAAAGAGAGAGAGAAAGAGAGAGAGAGAGAGAGAGAGAGAGAGAGAGAGAGAGAGAGAGAGAGAAATAGTTGTCGTGGGAGTGAGAGGTGTCAACAGCAACACGAAAAGAGAGAATTTTAATGTTAATGTTAAAGGATATTTTTACCGTGCACTATCACCACCTGAGTGGCCCCCTGGCACCCTGGCAGCTCTGAAAAAAGGGGAAGGGGGGGAGTTTGTGGGAATAAGCTGAAAAAGAGAGCAGTGATGTGCTGTTGGCAGCCTCAGCCCTTTGGGTCCGTTGGCTGTGCTTGGGGTGTTTTACGGTCGGTAGTCTTCGTGTGCTGTTGTGCAAGTCTATGTGTGGTTTGTTTTGTTGTTGCAGTGTAGTGCAGTTTGTGCGGATTGTTGTGTTGTAGGCTTGTGGTTGTGTTTGGTTACAGTTTGAGAGGGGTATGCAGAGGGGTGAAATTGTTAGTGGATTGGTTAATTGGAATTGCTGTCCTTGCAATTATGTCTAGTTGTGATGCGTGCTATCATTCAGTATTCATTCTGAGTGTGGCACGTGCCAATCTTCAATATCCTAACTAGATGTGAGGCAGGCTAGTGGTCACGATTCAATCAAAGTGTGGCGCTTGGTAACATACACAATTTTATTTAAGTGTGGTGCATGCTAACATTTATAATCTTATCTACATGTGACGCTGGATAAAGTTAAGAATTCAATCTAAGTGTGGTGCATTCTAACATTCACATTTCTATCTAGATGCAATGCAGGGTAATGTTAAGAATTCCATCTAAGTGTGGTACATGCTAACATTCATAATCCTATTTAGATGCGACACAGGCTAAAGTTATGAATTCCATCTAAGTGTGGCACATGCTTACATTCACAATCCTATCTAGATACGATGCAGGCTAAGGTTAAGAATTCCATCTAAGTGTGGTACATGCTAACATTCACAATCCTATGTAGATGTGACGCACGCTAAAGTTAAGAATTCCATTTAAGTGTGGTACATGCTAACATTCATAATCCTATCTAGATGCGACACAGGCTTAGGTTCAGAATTCCATCTAAGTGTGGCACATGCTAACATTCATAATCCTATCTAGATGCAAGGCAGGCTAAAGTTAAGAATTCCATCTAAGTGTGGTACATGCTAACATTCATAATCCTATCCAGATACTATGCAGGCTAAAGTTAAGAATTCCATCCAAGTGTAAAACATACCAACATGCGCAATGCTATGTAAATGTGACGCATGCTAAAGTTAAGAATTCCATCTAAGTGTGGTACATGCTAACATTCACAATCCTATCTAGATGCGACACAGGTTAAGGTTAAGATTTCCATCTAAGTTTGGCGCATGCAAACATTCACATTTCTATCTAGATGCGATGCAGGCTGAAGTGAAGAATTCCAGCTAAGTGTGGCAGATGATAACATTCTCATTTCTATCCAGGTGCGACGTGGGCTAAAGTTCAGAATTGCATCTAAGTGTGGCACTAGTTAACATTGGCAGGTATGTTAGTATGTAATGCAAGGCAACATTTTCAGTCCAGCCATGCATAGATTTAGGCTGGTGGTCACAAAACTCTCTAAGAATGCATGATGTAAGTCTATGGCAGTCTACGTTATGGAAAGGTAAGGTAGAGTGGCGGGGGCTTTCTGGAGTAGAGTAATTGCTTTACACCCCACCCATGCCACACTTACAGTTTTTGTTGGTGTCTGATGACTGCTGGCTTAATTGGCTTCCCCTGCGGACACCTGCAGACAGCCCCCAATGTAGGATCGCCCTTTGCCTTGAGGTCCTTAGTTGCAGGGGCAGCCGGGCAGAGGGCTGCGCCGATTCAGTCCAGGATAAGGAATTATTTGGCCAATAAGGGCAAAGGGGAGGGGGCGGGAGGTGTTACCTGGCGATTGGAGGCTACGACATAGCTGGGGAGACTGCGAGGGTCCCGAAAACAGCAGTGCCGCCATGATGGTCAAAAAGGGGGCAGGGGGTCACTAGCACAAGCTTACTTGAGGTCAGGATGGAAAATGGGCTAGGGAGCGGAGGTGCATCGAGTCAACCAGAACCAACATGCTGCTTTGGATTGGCCAATAAGGGCCAGGGGGAGGGCGCGGGAGGCAGGACCTGGGGTTTGGAGGCTATGACGCAAATGAGGAGCCTGCGAGGGTCCTGAAAACAGCAGCACCACCATGATGGTTAAAATGGGGGGCAGGTTGTCACTAGCACATGCTGACATGAGGTCAGGAAGGAAAATGGCCCAGGGAGTGGAGGTGCAGCAAATCAGCCAGCACCAACATGCTGCTTTGGGTTGGCCAATAAGGGCCAGGGGGACGGCGTGGGAGGCAGGATCTGGGGTTTGGAGGCTACGACGCGGCTGGGGAGCTGATAACAAATAACAGTTGTAACAGCTCCCATGTGTATCACCGCCATTCCCCCTCCTACAACACATGGAGCGACTTGCTGTGATGGTCTAAGGTGGAGAGTGATTCTCAGTGACCACCTTGCATGACATATATGCATGTGATATTTGTAGACAATGAGTACTAAGTAAATCCCAAAGTTGATTGGAGGAAGGAGAATATCTTCAAGGGCTGTACCTGAGTGCACCATATATATGCTCACCACTTGCTACTAGAATATGCAAGACACCAGCTTGTTGCTGTTACTATATACACCAAAGAAATTCCCAGTCACCAGTTTGTAAAACAATCACACAGGATGTCAGATGGGCATTTTCAGGTCTGTCGAACTGCCCTCGAGATTCGAGGGTGCTGGTTGGCAGACAGATCTATCTCAGAGATTATGTGGTACTGCTTTGCCCACAAAGTTGCATACACCACAGGACACACGTGCACGTTTAAGAGGGTTTATAGTCATAATGTCGACAACAAAAATGTCGACAGTCTAAAAGTCGAAAAAAAAATGTCGAAAAAAAAAAATGTCGACTTTTTTTTCAATGCATTTTTTTTTCGAAATGGGGTGTTTCCCCCCCAGCCCCCCTTTTATTAATTTTTTTAATTTTTCCCTTTTTTTTTAGTCCCGAACCCCTAAAATAAATATATAATTAAAAAAAACGAAAGTCGACATTTTTTTTTCGATATTTTTTTGTCGACATTTTTGTCTGTCGACATTTTTTTTTCGAAATTATGACTGCCCACCGTTTAAGAGTGATTTGAGAGCCCTGGCATGTCTCACAAGAAGAAGTTGGCTCAACCTCAAATATAGTTCAGATAAAATCACAAGTACGGCAAGAGGGCAGTTCATCCACGGATATTTGTAATTGCTTGTGACAGGGTTATAGTTACATCTGTTTTTCTAGGGAACATTGTTCCATGGTCAACATCTGTAATTATGTTGAAAAATATCCCTTTTGTTCCACTATTAACTGTGGTATTACAATCATTGTATATGCCAGGCAGTTCTCGAAATGATAACTACATTCAATTTGTATCCTTATTTATGTGGTTATGTTATCCTAGATCTAACTATTTGGGAATGTATTGATCCTTTTTACCTTACTGAGTTTTAAAACTATTATTTTGAAGGCTTCTTTGCTAAAATGGCGTTCTGTATTTTGTTAATAGAAAATCTGTGTTTGTTTTTCAACTTAAATACATTTATCTAATCGAATAACATGGAAATCAAAGCTGTCTTTAAAGGCTGAACATGCTAAAACATTAAATGGTATGGCCAAACCTTTTCTGTGAGTATTTGTTTTCGACCTTGACAAATGCACCAAGATCCCATACACACCCCTCCTACTTTTTTTTGTAACACAATCCACCGATGTGTAAATAACATGTTTTTAAACCTCTACCGTTTCCTACAATTAATGTTTTAACTTCTGCTAACTTCTGGGTAAAAAACTATTTCCATCTATTTTATTGTCACCTTTTTAGTAAGCATTGTTCTCATGCAGGCTGTCCTCCATTTTGTGAACTGCTATTTAACTCTAAAAAAAATGAAGTACAATTAGTTGAGGAGGGGATGTGCAGGCTGCAGATCCATAACCACTATGCATGCAGTGCACAATGTTGTATTTTGTTTTATTTTCTACCAACGAAATTGCATAATTCCTAGTCATTCTGTTTTACTAGTAGTAGTGTACTAGTACTTCAAGTAGTAGTATACATACTCTCAGTGGTATTAATAGTAGTAGTACTAGTGGTAGTAGTAATATGAGTAGTAGCTCTAGTACTGAGACCTGCAACCTTTGGCTCTCGAGATATTTCAGACTACAACTCTCTTCAGCCCTAGCTCACATTGTCAATGGTGAGGGATCTTTCAAGTCATAGTCGAGCTGCAATTTGCACACGCCTTGTCTAGTGCCATCAGTAGCAGTGAGAGTGCTACTGATGGGGCATAACCTAAGAAGGAACATGCGTCCAGAAATGTTAAATGTAATATAGAATGGAGAAGGCATTGCCTGGTAAACCAGCAGATGGTAAAAGGATAGCGAGGAAGAGCATTTTTCTGTTTGTAAAAACCCTATGTCCTCATAAGCCTATATTTTTCACTCCTTTCCCTATCTCTGCCCTTTCCCTGTAAGTTATGTTCCCAAATGCAGTAGCCCCAAAGCATTTTCTATATTATCTTCCTCCATTTTAAGATTTACAAAAATGTACTTTAACGTAATTATGGTTGATTTGTCCAAAGTAGGTCAGCACTGAAGACTGGTAGCCATAAAGGGTTATTAGGAGAAATTGAAATATTGAAATATTAATCACTTTTCATTTTGCTTTCTTGTTACGCACAGTTCAAGAGATCGGTCTTTCACATGGTTGCGCTTCCTGGGGTTCTCCACATCCCAGCCCCAAAAGAAAAAGTAAAGACCATGGGATGTCTCTTTAGTTACAACATCTTCTTCTCTTGCCTCTCCCTCACAGCCAGCACGATGATGAAAGGAATGTATAACCTAGATAAATGTGCTCATGCACACTGTCCTGTTACTGCAAACTATTGCATTTACCTTACTAGGGCTTTAGTTATCCCTTGATTGGATCAATGCAACACACTCTACATAAGCTTCTGAAAATAGCATTTTCTCAAGAGGATAGAGCCAGCCCACCACACCCTGGCAACAGAGAGAAGGAAGAGGTGCAGAGTGGAAGCGCTGAAGACTCAGTGCACACAGCTCTGGAATGATCTGTTACTGACTGAGACAAATACCCACATATTTGTAAAAGAAAAGGCAGGTGTGTGCTTCCTAGAAGCTCTAACCAACACTTCTCTTCAGCGAGATAATCACCATCTCAAAAACTCCTCTTTCTATGGACCCAAATAAATGAACTGACCTAGGGCTCTAATGGTCAAATAGGTTCTCCTCTAAGTCTGTCAATCACCCACACTGCCTTGGGCCAGATATTCTCTATCAAATTCTCCCAATGAAACTGATCTAAGACTCTACACTTGTCAACAGAGTGTGGACTTTACGATTGTTGCTCACAACCAATGTTGTCGATGACATGCAGTACACAGGGCAAATTCATATAATTATTAGGAGTGTGTGAGCCCTTATACTGGGAATTAACATGATTCAAATAACCTGTTATATTGACTTTCTTCCACTCGGGAGGGTCTACAACCACGTTTTAGCTCAGTGCACCATTCACAGAGGAGAATATAATTTGCATATCACTCTATTCCCACCTACAAGACCAATCCAGCAATGAAATCCTAGGCAATTCTCCTATCAACAAGAGTACTGTGAGCAACCCCAGATGCAGGCTTAGGCCTTGTTGGGCCTCCTCAGTGAGGTGAAGCTGAGTCTCTCTGAGGCACAGTGAGCAAGGATAGAACATATTTGTTCTCGGTGGAGGGGCTCTCATATTCTTGTTAAATTCTTCTAATTGTACCTTGAAGTGGCTAAAATGTGACATGTCCAGGGCAACAGGAAGCCTTAATTGAACACATACAAGCTGCATTGGTACCAGATTGAAAATCGAAAGAATAGGAGGCAAAACAAAGAGACATGGAATAGAAGAAACCAAATAAACCCCACAACGTTGAATTCAACTCTGCTGATGCTCAAATGTTGGGATTGTGATATCTGACTTGTTTGCCAATCTTTACTTAATGACATGTAAAAGCTTACTGTACAATATGCATGGGAAGCCTACTATCAGTTATTCATAATGTTGTATCAGGATGCTAGATAGAAACATACCAACATGGGTGACATGATATAAAAAGATGCTGGTGATGACTAGAAAACACCAAACAAAACCACATTTCCTAACCCTTGTTGTTTATTTTTTAAGGAATCCATAAAACATGCAAACTCCTCTCTAACAGACCAGTTGTAGCAGGCATTAGTCCACTGTTTCAACGTTTACCAGAATACATTGAATACTATATCGAAAATTCCCATAAAGAAATACTGTACTTCTTTACATGAGCCCACTGATGTTTACGATAAAGTACAGTACGTAACATTATATTAGATAGAGATATCTTTTCATAGTGTAGATGTTAATAACAAAATACTTATATTACCCGGATAGAAGGAAAGTCAGGAGTTGAGCGAGTAATACCACATATAATTTGAAAACAGTTTTTGACTAGAAGTTGTACAGGGGAATCCGATGAGAGCAGATGCAATTTCCACTCGACCCAAAGGCATCCAGGGAATGTATTTGGTCTTGTGTTAAGTGGTTGATCTGTACAGGCCAAGCAAAGGTTAAAAGGACGCCACACCTACAAGGGCAAGGCAAATCAAAGAGTATTCCCTTCGCATAGTGCTTGTCTCCACAGGCCTTCACTGTAGCCCACCTTGCAGACCTTGGTAGTATTAGCATGGAAATGCAATTGTTGGCATTCGGATCTCCGCCAACACCCCTGAATGTGCCTTGTCATCTCCTTAATCAGGAATATTCCAGGGCATTGCTTGTGGAGTAGCAGCAGTGGAAGAGATACTTGGGCAGTATGTTGTCGCAAATAAAAGGTGGTCATTCCTCATTTTCAGGCCTGTGGAAATTGTTGAGGATCCAGAAAATCTCCATTACATCCTTTGGTAGAGTATGTGGGATTGGAACGCCTGTAGTTTGCCCCTCCGACTGCTTTGGCTGAAAGCCTTAACAGGTATATGTCTAAAAAGCTGTGCACGTATTATGGCTATGGATTATGCAGGTTGAGCAAATGACACTCGGCTTTCTGCATGGCGTGTGTTTTGTTCAGAAAAAGCAATCTTTGATATATCTATATATGCACCAGTATGACCTGTTTTTATCATTTATAAGCCAGAAAACATGGTTTATCCTTTTAAATGTGCAAGGTGACGTCTCCTACCAGATATGTCCCTGGGTTACCTATGAATGTGTTCAATAACACTTCCTATATTAAAATTATGTTAAAAATCTCATAGATGCAGACAAAGATATAAAATGCAGAATTATGTGAGCCAGAGCTCTAATATTTCTATCATGAGTCATTTCATCCCATAAATTACATGTGGCCTTGCACAGAATCTTACAATACTAGAGAACTTGGCGTAAAATAACTGCAAATCAATAACATCAGGGTTTTCCACATTACCATGCCGTTATGTTAAAATGATGAGAAAGTATTAAGTATAATGTTATGGGAAATACTATAATGTTCTTTTCATAGTCTTATATTTATATCACTATGAAAAATGATCAATTTCATATGTCAGGTTTCTGTCAATTTTCACACACCAATGTAGAATTTGTCAACAAGAGACCATTCATTTGTAAAGATGTTTGTTCAATGAGGGATTCTCACCTATTTTGTGCAGATTTTCTCCAAAGCTCACATTTGTTTTATTAACATTAACACAAGAATACAATAAAAAGTTTTAAAGAAAGTGGATTTGTGATTATTTTCCAAGGACCTTCTAAAAAATCCTATAATATGTTGGGGTTCCTGTAATTTACTCAGAGGGGATCTGTTATATTTACACCCAGGTGCAAACAGGCTCTTTTTGCATAATTGTCATCATTTGCAGGTTGGAGTTCAAAAGGCAGGTGTAAAATTGAGACGTTTTCACCTTTATGCCGCTCTTTTGCACTCTGCCGTGAAAAATGAGTCAACTCAAATCTACTATTTACGCAAGTCATGCAGTTCATAGAATGGGTTCCTATGGAATCTGCTTGCTTTTTGTAAAAAACAGGCAGTTTTCATAGGAATCCATAGCATGTATGCTAGCATAAAAATGGCATGCTGCCTTAAATTCTGGAGTATTTGTATGATGATGAAATGGGGAAATCATAATAGAAAAATGCAATCAGTGGGCCATTTCCACCATACAAATGAATGAAACATGGCGTGGAGTAACATTCTTGCATAAAATGTTTCTGCAAACATTTTATGCAATCTGCTCCATATTGAACAATTGAACATGAGCCCCATTGGGCCCGATTCATGGAATATTTGCCAGGTTCAAATTGACTTTGCACTGCTTAAAAGTGACTTTGCACTGCCGACACAAACCCTGATTAATGGAACCATGCAAAATGACATTGCACGGCAAAAATATACTTTGCACGGTGCCATGAATCAAGGTTTGTGTCGGCAGTGTAAATTCACTTTTCAGCAGTGCAAAGTCACTTTTCAGCAGTGCAAATTCACTTTGAACCAGGCAAATATTCCATGAATCGGGCCCAATTGTGTCTTTCAAAACCTTTTGGATCTGATTCACAAAGCTTTCTTACCGGAGTAAGTATGACTTAGTCTTCGAAAAAGTCAAAACTTTTTCATGTTACACCCTATTCACAAAGCCATTTAAACATTAGTGACAAAACAATTTATATCCGTTGAACATACATACATTACTCAATTATCGAAGCATGTGTAACTGATACAAATGTTAACTGATTAACAGAACTGCAAAGGTGGGTGTTCCAAGTGCGTTGCAAATGGGCAGCTATGATGGGAGCGAAATGTTGGTAAACACTCTTGGCAACTTGCACAGGTACTTTACACACATTTGCAGATCCATTTCCCACAACTACCCGCACAAGTAAACTTAACCTAAGCGGTAATTGTGCAATAAGTGTGTAAAAGGGCATCAACTACTGACAAATTGACCACATGTGTGTAATAAGTACAAATTGTCATGGGGAAATTTTGAAATTATTTCAAACTGGGCCAAAAAAGAATTAAAATTAGTACTTTGGAATCCTCTTTTCACAATTGTGCAGTGGGTCCATCACACATGCCTACTGTGTAACCTACACATTGGGCCTCATTACAAGTACTCCGGTCCGGAATTAACACTGCCGGTAAAACCATACCGGCACCGTTTCCATGTCCGCGCAATCAAGACCCGCGGCCCCGGTAATAGCACCACCCTAAACCGCCACCGCGGAAATAGGGTTCCCCTTAAGTCCGTCTGCACGGAAACCCCTCCGTTACCGGCAACACTAAACACCGTGAGCATCACAACTAGCGCGGGCACGGAAATACCGGGGAAAAAATGGCGAAAATACCGTGATCACGGTGGCGGAACAGCCGCCAGCGCGAACATGGCGTTATACACTGCCTGCTGAACTGAATCAGGGCACAGGTGCACCAAATCAGCCCAGCTGGACCTAGCAGGCCACTGGGAGCCTACAAAAGGGCCACACCCAGCCCAGCACAACACAGAACCATGCAGGCAGCAGGTCTAGTAGCACTGGGACTGGGCCTACTCAACCAACAGGCAGTACTGCACATGGTGGCAGTAATGGCGCAGAGGAGGAGGCGTAGGCGGAGGAGGCGCAGGCGGCAACCAGCCAACCCTGCAGCTATGGCAAACCCCATTGCCCAGCCAGCCCGACCCCGCCGCCAGCCACCAATACCACGCATCAGGGCCTCACCCTGGAACCTCACCCCAGGACAGATCCACACCCTATACCGGCTTGACCGTGCAACAATCCTGCACATCACTGCCATGATTGAGGACAACATCAGCAGCCTAATTGACACCCCCACCGCCATCCCACCCCTCTTGAAGGTTGTCTCAGTTCTGCATTTCCTTGGCACTGGCACCTATCAACACACGGTTGGTGAGCAGCACGGCATATCACAACCGTGTTTCTCAAAAATCCTGGTACAGGTACTGGATGCCCTGTTGCGCCATGTGTCGGAACACATAGCCCTACCCCGCACCCTCCCCGAGGTAATTGCCACCAAGTTGGCCTTCCATGCCATAGCAGGCATGCCAAATTGCATAGGCGCAGTTGACTGCACCCACGTTGAGCTGACAGTACCACATGCAATTGAGGCGGTGTTCCGCAATAGGAAACAGTATCACTCTTTGAATGTCCAGATGGTTTGTGATGCCATGCAACTGATTACACACTGCTGTGCACGTTTCCAGGCTCATCACATGACTCAATGGTACTGTGGAATTCCACGTTGCCACGGTACATGGAACGCTATGCCGGACAAAGCACGTGGCTATTGGGTGAGTACAGCTGACGATGCTACAACCCTGTCGGAGTGGTGTGTGTGTGTCTAGGCCAATGAGCATTGTGAGTGTGCCGCTGTGACCGTACATGCATCACCCCCCTTCCATCTACCAAATACACAGCGGATGCCAAACATCATGAAGGAAGACATGACAGGGCACCACAATGTGCCCGTGCACACGCTGCCACAGCCAATCCCGTCACTGTCCCATTAACCCTGTGCCACTGCAGACACCCACCCTCAATTGAAACACTGCCCCAAAAAGCACGGGAGGCGTGTAAATGAGACGACGTGTATTTACTACTTCCGTACAGTGAAGTCACTCTGCCATGTGTGGACAGCACTGCATCATGACATGCACACAATCAAATTTCACCCGCAGGGCACAGTAAACATGCAAGTTAATGTGTAGGCCCATATGCAGTCAGCGACATACCTCGTGATGGCCGAAACATACCTCCAGACACTGCATGGTACATATGCATGAATGAATGATGATACAAGAATGCACAGCAGCAGATGAGGACATGATGCCACAAACACTGACATGTTCCCCCATCTACATCCCATGAAGGTGATGCAGGATATGCACTCACGCCATGGATGATGACACCTGTACGGAGACCAAGGAACAGGCATGAAGAGGCATACAATAGGGCACATATCCGCACACGTGGAATGATTGAGAGGACATTTGGACTGCTGAAGGCCCGTTTCCGCTGTCTGTGCAGATCTGGCGGATCACTGCTGTACAGCCCAGTGAAGACGGGCAAAATCACGCTCGTATGTGCCATGCTGCACAATATATGCCTGCGCAGGAACATCCCAATGCCACCAGACGCAGATGAGGAGGATGGGGATGGGGATGGGGATGGGGATGGAGATGGGGATGGGATGGCACCGCCTCCCCCTGGGGGTCCACATGATGGCCAGAGAGCATGGGATGCCCTGATTGGCATTTACTTTTGAGTCACAGCACATTCACAGAAATGCACAAACATGGTGACGACAATGAATTAATAGTTGCACTGCAAAATAAATGATCAATGTCCACACATGTATGTCTTGATTTGAAATGGTGATGTATTGATGTGATAACAACAGGGAAGAAGGTGCATTGGTTAGGGAAGCTGTACACCCGGGGCCACCCACCACCCAAACGTGCCCACCCCCACCCAGTGCCCATTGTCCAAACCCCCAAAACTACCTACCCCACCACCCAAACGTGCCCACCCCTCTCACACCCTTGTAGTCCACATGTGTCCTGCACTGCCCCACACACATGCCATCACTTCCGCGTGCGCTTCTGTGCCTGTGCAACCTTGCCCGAAGGACCCGTTAGCCTACTCGAGCGCCTCCTTGGACTGGCAGTAGTGGAGCTGGATGGGGTGGTAGTGTTTGATGGGCCAGAATCTGGGATGAGGGCATCCGTGCCAGATTTGCCTGTTGGCCAACCAACATGGCCTCTACAAGCCTGGAGGTGTGGTCGTTGCCCTCCCGCACATGGCGTGCAAGGGTCACTATGGTGCTCGCAAAGCGTCCAATGGACCTCGACAGGCGACGCACTGAGGCGCTGTAGCTCTCCCTCTGCAGCCTGGATTCCTCTAGCTGCCTCTCCTCCAGCTGGGTGAGGGTAGCCTGCTGGTCCTCCATCCGCTGCATGCGGGCATTCAGTTCGGCCATGGATGGGGTGGGCGACCTCATGGGACTCCCCAGTGAAGTGGGGCTGAACCCCAGCTCATGGAAGGAGCCCAGGTCTTCCAATGTGGGCATCGCTCCCTGTGGCCCCGTTTCCGAGTGCTCTTGCGGGGCACTGTTATCACTACAGGCCGCCCCCTCTGCAGTGCTGCTGCCTTCGGTGTTGTGTTGGGTGTCCATGATAGGTTCCCGTGGCACCTGTCTATACTCCTCCAGTGTGGAGACGGTGGGGATGTCGGTGGTGGTGGTGTGCCGCACATCTGTAGTGGCTGGTAATGTGGCCAGAGGTGCAGAACTGCCGGCAGCATCCTCCTGTGTGGTGGCGGTGGCTAGTGTACTTGCCGATGCAGATTGGCTGGCCTGTTGTGCAGTATCACTGTCACTTGAAACGGCTGTGGGGACACAAAGGGCATGCAATTAGTGTTGTTGTGGTGGCAGATGGGTGCATCACATGCGTCATTAAGATTGTACATTGAATAGTGTTAGTCACATGCATCTGATTGCTGGTGTCTGCATTCAGTGATATTGGTTGCCATACGGATCATGATGGGTCCTTTGGCCCACACATGCACTGCCTGGGGGGGGGGGGTTGTTCATGGGTCCTTTGGCCCACACATGCACTGCCTGGGGGGGGGGTTGTTCATGGGTCCTTTGGCCCACACATGCACTGCCTGGGGGGGGGGGTTGTTAATGGGTCCTTTGGCCCACACATGCACTGCCTGGGGGGGGGGGTTGTTCATGGGTCCTTTGGCCCACACATGCACTGCCTGGGGGGGGGTTGTTAATGGGTCCTTTGGCCCAGTACTCACAACTGCATATTTACATGTGGCATTCATGTTTGGGCACTTACCGGCATCTGCAGGTGGGCTCACTCCTGCCTCAGCCTGCCCGATCCCATGGATTCCCTCTAGGTGGAGGACGCTGCTGCAATGCTCCTCCCATGCTTGCAGCCTCAGTGGGGAAGGGGGTCCTCCGCCTGTCCCACTGCTGCGTTGGCGGTGCGTGGAAATGAGGTTGCGTACCCTCAGCCTCAGGTCGTCCCAACGCTTGTGGCAGTCCTTCACGCTCCTCACTGCCACGCCCACGGTGGTGCACTTGCGTGCAGCTTCGGCCCACACCTCCTTCCTCCGCTGCTGTGTGGCACGCCGTTGGTCGGCGCTGAACAGCATCTCAGCATTGTCCACAATGTGCTCCACCAAGACGGTCAGCTCCGCCTCGCTGAAGCGCTGTTTGCGCTGCCTCTGAGCAGGAATCCTGGCAGTCATGCTGGTGGTCCCTTTTGGCTTCTCAGAGTTAGGATTGTGCTTGTGCTGGCTCTGGATGGCAATGGATTGTGCTTTTATATGAGGGCCGCCTCTCTGTTTCCTGTTTTGGTGATCATGGTATTTCCGGTTCCGTGTCCGTGGTGGCGGAGGCGGAAACGGGTTTAGCGCCACTTGTGGCTTCGTTATTTCCATTTCCGTGGGGTTTTCCGTGACGGCGGTAACAACGTTTCCGAGTCTGTGTGGTGCGCGCGACCGACAGCGTGTAATCGGACGGTTTTTCCGCAACCTTGCGGACACGGAAACGTTTTTACCGCCGTCACGGATTTTGCACGGTCCCGGAATGGCAGGTTGTAATGAGGCCCATTGTGTACCCTACCCATGTGTTTACCCATGTAAAAATGTATGTCCTTTGTAAATATAACCATTTGCAATGTACCGGTAAGTTCTGAAAGACATAAGATACTCATATCCATGAGACTGCTGCCAGATATGTTGTAAGTGGGACACTCGTGTGAAAAATCATTTAAATATCGATGATTTATTTTGAGTTCTATTGGACATTTTCACTCTTTCATCACCCTCCCAGAAGGGTTTCTCAAAATAATTCACTTTTTAGGTTTTTTACAAAGGTTCATGGAATTTTGACTTAGTGGCACTTCTTAAATTGGGTGCAGTTTATTAATGTTTAAATCACTGTTGTGGAGGGGTGATGCATGTTGCTTTCCTTTTTTTGAATCGACCAACTGCATATTTAGGTACAGGCAAAAATGTTATATAGATAATGGCAGTGCATCTGTAATGTAACAGCGGCTATCCTCCACAGACTCTTGTAGCTAGGACAGCCACAGATGGGAGGTTGATAAAAGAAACGGTCATTGGTAAGTACAGGAAACAAATGTCACTCAACATCAGTCCTCATGAAATGCATGCAGACCTAATTGTAGCTCAGTATACAGTTATATTGAAGCAACACATGTGTGGTGTATATAAATACAAAAAAAGTGACATTTCCCGGGTGCTCACAGCAAAATTCCTCCTGTGCTGGCAAAGCACAGAACTTGTATCGCCAGCATCCACACACCTCTTGATAAAGCCCAGAGTCGGGCACTCCAGGTACAACATAAAGGGATGCAGGAAAGTGTGTGTATTCCTCCCTTTGACAGTGCCACCATATTTGAAATGCTGACACTATGCCCACATGCACAA
The DNA here is from genome assembly GCF_040938575.1 of Ambystoma mexicanum. Taxonomy (NCBI): domain Eukaryota; kingdom Metazoa; phylum Chordata; class Amphibia; order Caudata; family Ambystomatidae; genus Ambystoma; species Ambystoma mexicanum. The sequence continues at coordinate 224,243,262 of NC_090933.1, read as the reverse complement.
ACTATGTTATAGGCACACCGTGTATCTGTTTATTTAGGGTTACAGCAGTGTTTTGCAACAACGTGCTGTCAGTAAAGGATCTAGACACTTCCAGTATTGTGGAGGGTTTTCCCGCAAAGTCACCAACTGGAACCTCAGAACCCATGCAAGTTTGATGCTGTGCCATCCGTGGATGGCTGCTGTGTGCTGACCAGGATCTTTCACCTGTGCAGCCATTGGCAGAAGCTGTCAGCCACTCAGCTCCAGGTGCAGATGTGCAGGATAATGCTATTTTATGTGTTTCTGTACTAGATCACTACCAGTCATCTTCTGTGACCTTCAGTGTGTCTGCTTACGTGAAGATGGAAGAGTGAGTGAGTGTGTGTTCACGTATGAGTCATCATGGTCCAGTGATTAACATATTTGCTCCTGTGAAAGTGGTTTGACAATCAGAATCCTCCTTGCCTGGGCACAATTCTGCATTCACCTCCTGCGGCGAGAAAAAAAAAAGTAATCTAAATGGCCACCGCCATAAAAATCAAAAAGGGACTAGGTCCCTTTTTGGATGACAGTGGGTATTTTTGAATATGTTTTCAATGGCCGCCATCATCCGAAAAGGGACCTGGTCCCTTTTCGATGTTCATGGTGGCAGCCATTTTTGGGAATTTTTTTTGTTATTCCGATGGGAAATGTACTCCCGCTGAGGACATCTTCCCTCGGATTAAAAAAAAAAAACTAAAATGATCTTCACCCTGCAAAATCCCAGGGTGGGAATATAACTTTCACGGACATGGTGTTTAACGGCCGGCCAGCCGGAGCTGAGGCCCTCGCTTCATTCAGGCCTACGAAAAGCTCAGGCTGGTGGGTTGCTACAGCCACGTCGGCCCCAGAGGCAGGGTGTGAAAGTTATAATAACGCTGGTAGGTATTGGTACTAGATGAGCATGTATCACCCACACATTGATCCAGGCGAGAATGCAGGGATTGATGAGATGATGGGTTTAGAATGCGGTTAGCCCGCTCAAAGGTGGGAGCAAGTGTGGAAGGAACAATGCTAGTAGTACAGCTGCGGGTGGACATTAGCAGGCATCTGACAGTCTGCTGTGCAGCATTGTGCCTTCCACAAGTGACCGGGAGGATGGCGTGGAGGCAAGTTACATTGTATATGGCAGCATTGAATAGCAGCAATGTGGATGAAGGTCCGAGGTTGCAGGAATTCAGGGGGCCTGTGGGAGAGCCAAAACTGGTGCACCACAAAATACTGGTTGCGCTGCGTCTTCTGTGAGCCCATGAATTTTTGAGATGATGGTGCTTTGTTGTACAGCAGTCCTGGCATTGTTGGTGTGCTTTTATGGTTGTCTGAAACAGACAGAATGCGTACCTTAGCAAGTAACAAACGAACAAAGAAGATCCTTTTCAAATTGTAATTCAAATTGCATGCAGACGACCACCAACGTTTGCACTTGCTTGCTGTAGGGTCCCCTGCATGCATTTTTCAACTTATGCACGACGAGTGTAAAACTAAAGAGTAAAACAAGGCAAAGTAATGTTTCTGCTTTACTTTTACTATCAAGGAGAACCTTATCTACTTTGACGTATAGCGCCAGCATCGCTGGCTGTTAACAACGCACACTTCCCATTCTTACATGTTTAACCTTAGACACAGTAAAGACATACCCATTGGTGTTATCTGCATGACAACACAGTGTACAGGCCTTTTGGTGCTGTGTTGCATCACGCAAGGCTCTCTGCAACATCCACCAGAGCCACGACTTGCCAGACAAAAATGGCAGTCATAGATGTTGGTATGCCTGAGTCATCATACATGGTACCCAGCATCCCGGCACGTTAAAACCTGTGTCAAATAAGACTTGCCATTGTGAGTTAAACCCTACCCCACATGTACACATCTGCCACTGCGGGTGCGCATGAGCTTGTCATGAACAGAAGTTGGATGTGCTATAAGGACTGTAATCTCAGTAACCCTTTCCCCACACCTGACACCGTTTCTTGACTAGGGCATGAAGTCTGCTGGGCGTAGCCTGGGCACAAGGGATCTGCTGAGCTATTCCATGCACCATCATAACTAGGGTCCTTCCCTCTCTTTCACTTTTTCCATATTTTAAACACTGATAGGGTAGCTCACACTACATAACTTTGTATTTTATGTTGTATTACTTCCTGCAGAAGATGCATATGTTTCCTTTTATTGAAACCACTCTTGCTCTTCATAGAATGGTATCTTCATAATCATGGCATCGCATGCTGCCATCTCAATACTGCTAGGAAAGGGCAAGTGGCTTGAATGAAACGTTTACTACTTGTACTTTTCATAGTTCACTCATGCAATCTTCCTCATTTTGTATTATTGTTAACAAGTGGTGTTAAGAGCGTTATTTGTGCTATTGTGCCTCTACCGCTATTTCACACTCTTTTGCTTCAACCATTTACCAAATTACATTATTCCAAAACTAAAAGAAAAGCCCTTTCTGGCTACAGTGCACCCTTCTATCTGAGTAACTCTTCCATTTTTATTTAACTTTTGAGCAACTCAAAGTCTCTTGCCTGCATAGTGTCTGGCCCTGCTTTGGCCGTTACTCAGGGGTCCCCCGACTCCATGTACTTGGAAGAGCAGCAAGCCTGCCACCCTGTTCCTGGGGTTCTTCCACTTTTCTATTTGGACAAGCAACGGTTTCGCCGCTGTTGCTGCTGCATTCATTGGTGCTACTGGCAATTTGCCTCATCTCCAAAGCCCCTGCTTTGTATGTTTCTTTTTAAAATCAATAAGCAAGTTGCCACCACAGAGCCTGATTTAACTGCAACCCTATCTACACGTTCTTGCTGCCCTTCTCTATGAATTTGCTTTTGAAAGAGCAATTAGCCGGCTTTGATGTTGTTCTTGTTTCTAGTGAAACCCTTCTTGTTACTAAAACTACTCCATTTAGTGTACCTGTGGTGCCTTCGTCTAGTGCATCGCCTGCTGGTTGTATTTTATTTTATAGCAGCAACAACAAGCCTTCTGCCGCCCTAACGAGTTCTAAATTAAAACACCTGCCTTCTGTTTAGAACCTGTGTATTTCATATTTATTTTCAAAAGAGTAAAGCAAGGCTGCTGTTACTGCAATGCCTGCCTGATGTTGCTTGCATGGGTGAGGCCACAATAACGCTGGGAAACAACCTGCCTGCCACACCACAAATGACCTCTTACAAGACTTACCACCACATGACATGCCAGAAGTAAAACCCTGCATGCCTCATATGACATTTTGCATTCCTCACATTTGCAGGTGTCAAATTCAAAGACACCTTGAATGCACCAAATGTCTCCATGCCTGCCAACCATGACATGCTTCATGCCTCAAGCCTCTCCCCCCGTGTGGTTTATATGACACCCTTGGTGCCTGAAGTGGCAGGTAGGCTTCCACAAGCTTATCTGTCCAATTGGTCCTCGTCCTAGCGATAAGACCCAACCTCGCTGCCCTCCCATTTGTACCAGACAGGAAACAATCTTCAGCTTCTTTGCAAATGTTGTCACATTTGGGGCCATTTAAAAAAGAAGTGACCAAACGTAGCTATAGGTAACTCCTGTGAGGTACTATTTTGATTCACAAATTAGTGTTAATAACTATGGCCCTCATTACGACCCTGGCGGAGTGGGTTTACGCCAGCGTTAATCGCGGCGGACCCGTCCGCCCTACTACGAGTTCCCGTAGCGCCATGGAACGTTTTCCGCCTGGTTTTTCCGGGCGGAGAAATCCATGGCGCTACGGGACCTTGATGTTAATTACGCCACCGTATTTTGCGGTGGCGCAATTAACGCCTTCCCCACTCCCATTATACCCTATGGGGCAAAAATGGGAATGGGGAAGGGTAAAATGGGGATTGGGGATTTACCGCCCCGCCAAGGTCGGCATGGGGCGGAAAATCCGCCAACCTCCATGGCGCTATCGGCAGCTTTCCGCCGTGCTCCGCGGTGCTTTTAGCACCGCGATTTCCGCCAGGGTCGTAATGAGGACCTATGACTTAATTCAGTCTTACTTTTTTCTTTCTAGGAATAGGTCAGAGCAATCCCTGCCTACTTCTTTGTGAATCAAATAGTCTCTATCCAGGAGTCAGACAAGAGTAACTGAGATAGGCAACTTCTTTGTGAATCAGCCCATAGTCTTTAATCATTGGATGCTGCAAGATCTTGGCAAAACGTCTCATATCTCATTTTTAAAATTGCAATAACAACATTTATTGAGGTACTTATCAATGATAACATGATTTTATATAGTGTTTTCTGTAGAAGATTTCAGGTCTCCTAGCTCTGTACATAACAGTTGGCAATATTACCCAGTGAAAGCATTCCCAATTTACTAGCCTTGGAAAGATGATAGGCCGAGTTATCTCTTTGGGCTGATTTTTTTCAAAATATTTGCTCCAGGGCAAGTGCAGTTTTGCATGGTATTAACACAAGGGCACTATTTCACATGATGCAAAAATGGTGCTAGCACTAAGGAAAACATTCCTTAGTGCACAGGTGCATTATAATATCTTTTTTTTAACCCATTATATTGCTGTGAATCCCCCTTCCTGGTCCATCATCAGCGGCTTGTGTATGGCGAAGGCAGTTTGGTTTCTTGCTCTATCCTAACCGTATCTTCCAGTGCCAGATTGGGACAATACATAAGCATGGGCAGCAAGACAAAAGTGTCTCGCAAACAAACAAGTGGTCCACATTCAATGTCAAGTAATGATTTTTTGCAACACACTGCTTTTTGAAGATGACTCAGCAGAAGAACTGTACACATGTACTATTTGGAGAGGAAATTGGCAAAAGCCATAGTTACAATTAATTGAATTCCCTGTAACTAAATAAAAACAACATCACAGCACTGTATGTGTTATATTCTAGAACCACACTTAAGGCTAGTCTGTTTTGATGTTATTTTTACAGATGTGTGTAGTTCTTCATCCAAATGATGAGTCCAGTGTGGTCTGGCCTATTGTTGAAGTGGGGGAGGAGAAATACACATTCTCTCTGAATTGGCCAGAGTAAATGTGCACAGCTAGGTGTATTTAACAGCATATATTTCTGAAAAAGTGTGTAAGCACACTTACAATTTGCAAATGGCTCTGTAAACTCAAATAGACACCAGATGACTAAAGTTGCACTACATGTTCATACGGGCAGTGCACAAGGATACATTATGGGTCCTTTCTCAACATGTCATGCTTACATTTTGCTGTAAAAATATGTTGATGCTGTTTGTACTCCGATAAAAATCATGAGTCCTTTCTCAACAATGTAAATACCTAATTGCCCTCGATAACAGGGTTGTATCCTAAAAGTGCCCAGACAAATCTGCGAGCTTTGGCCCATAAACACATTTTCCTGCTGTGTGTGCCCCACACAATCCTATGTCAACATGGTCCTGTAAATCACATTTTCAAACGAAAAGTGCACAACAAAGCATTTCGGCATTGCACTGCAAAACCTATTGTCATGCTGTGATTGCCCCAGAGCAATTTATGAGTGCATTGCCATGTAAGAAAGAAAACCCATGCATGCAACCAGTGCCTCACAGTAATGCATGACACACACACACACACACGCAGTCACACCCGTTAACTTAATTGATCTACCTCACTCACCCTTCTGTTCCAAGTCTCTAGCTACTGCTTCTCTGGGGGCCTGATTTAAAGAAAGTTTTGCACAGTGAAAATGCACTTTCTGCCAAAAAGTGCACTTTGCGCAGCGCAAAACTATATCCTCCGATTTACAGATCTGAGTGTGCGCTGGTCCCAGGTACATTGCACAATGTCATTGCACATTGCACGAGGTGTGAGGGAATGGCCAGTGCCAAGTAGAAGAAGGGGCAGAATATGCAAACGTCCTCATTAAAGTAGGGAAATGAGGGATAACGTGGGCCTGGGGAGGGAAACACAGTGCAAATATACAAACACGCCCCATGAAGTGCAAACAGACTCATATTTACAGATTCAATTGTGCAACCGTGCAGACTGTAAAGGACTCAGGTTTAACCACCACCCTTGAGTAGCCGCAAAGTAGGACTGTGCCATGCAATCCTAAATTAAGAAAACGCCATGCAATCCTAAATTTAAAAAAAGGCATGAAATCGTAGAGAAAGCTCATGACCATGACCGTTCCTGCATTGCTCGCATACACACTGCTTCATGGAAGGAGGAGAAGGAGGAGGAGGACCAGTATCTACCATACACGTTCAATGATATTGTGCATGCCTGAAGAGGAAGTACATGGCACATACTGCTTTCCCCCATGTCATCCTTGAATTGGTCAGGAAGTGGGACAATGAACTGCTGTCACCAACCATGTGCTCACAAAAATACCAGCCTTGGTGAAAGTCCTAGCTGCCGTTCACTTCCTGGAGACTGGCACATTCAAATGAACCACAGCCTTTGTCAGGGGTATTTTACAGCTTAGACAATCACACTGAATCAATCAGGTCCGCAGGTGCATCATACCACGTGTGCACAGCCACATAGACATTGCATGCATTGTGCAGGCAAGGCAAAGAGAGGCACACGAATTCTACGCAGTTGCCTAGTTCCCATGGGTATTTGGGGCAATTGATTGCACACATGTTGCACTCCAGCCCCCACAAGCCACAGAATATATATATATATCAGAACCGAAAAAATTGGCATTCACTGAACGTGCAAGCCATCTGTGATGCTAAGGGTCACATCATGCATGTGAACGCATACTACCATGGATGCACCCACAATAGCTACATATTATGCCATTCACCCCTCCCCTAGGCACTGGCATCGGGAACATTCAGCAACAAGTGGATCATTGGTGAGTATCAGCCAGCAAACACCCCAAATCACACTGATTGGGGGGTCACATCCAAAACAAACAACTATAGAATCACATACCATAACAATATTTGATGATCGCCATTTACAGGGGACAGTGCTTACCCGCTACCACCATTCCTGATAATTCCTATCCGAAATCCCACCACACCACTGGAGGCCCGCTACAATGCATCCCACAACTTCACCAGTCGAGAACACATTTGGAGTGCCTGAAATCATGGTTCCACTGCCTGAACCAATCAGGTGGAGTAACTTTGTATGCACCAGCTGTGTCATGTAAAATCATATTGGCATGTTGCATCTTACATAATACAACCACATGTCGCAGCATACCAATAGAGGTGCATAAGGGGTTGCAGCGATAGCCATAGACAGTATGCATACCATTAGCAGGCCAAACAGTGAGGGGCCAGCACATACACAATCAGCTCGTCCAGACATACTTCACATGAATAACATCCAGTATGAAAGTCACACAAGAGCCACATCCCTCATGGCCTTCGATGATGAAACATGGCAAGTAAAGTTGGGCCATGAAAAACAACCTCAGAATAGCAGTACAGGTTGGACATGTCGTGTGTGCCACATTCACAAAAAACACACATATCCTCCATCTACATCCTTCACATAAAACATGGGTAGAGTCCTTAGTATTACATATTGCATTCCCCAGGTCACTTACAGAAGTATACAAATACAGATAGCAGGGTCAATGGGCTACACAGATCAATCAATAAAGTAACATGAGCATGACCCATTAAACAATGTCAAACAAAGGGTATGGCACACCGTCCCATATTGAGCCACATCCTTACCTGTTACCAATATGTACATTGTACTTTACTGTCTCCCTGATGATAAACATGTACCATTTAAATAGCACTGAAAGCAGACCCCGTCCCTAGTGGAGGGGCGGTGCCAGGGCAGCAGGAGAACTGGCAGCTGCTGCTGCCCAAGACTTTCTGGGGGCAGCATGAAGGCTGCTCCAGCACAACAATGCATGTGCAGCAGGTGACCTGGTGGGGATGGCCCAGCTCCCCATCATACTGGGTAGCCTTGGGGTTCCTCGACAGGGTCACATGAGTCTGTTGCCCAAGGTCCAGGGCTCTGGGCTCGGCGGTGTGGTATTTTTCTCTCCAGTGAGGGCAGTGGCACCTGAGGACCAGAACTAGGTTAGGGGTGCGCTGCCCCCCTGCATCATAGGAGGGTGCCCACAGGGTGGGGTTATTGTGGCGTGCAGACCCCAACATCACTGCCTGCCTTATAGAGCCTTGTCCGGGATACAGGTCCCACCATGACTGTCTTCACTACGCTTGTGCATCCAGCTGCTGGACTTTGTTGGGATTCACATTCCACTCTGGCCCTTTGGTACCATTTGATGGATGCCCGGTGCTCAGGGCTGACAACCCATTGTATCCTGGTCCACCTCACAAATCACTGCCAGCTCTTCCAATGGGACCCCTGCCAGAGCCCAAATCCCACATGGCCTACAGCTTCCAGCCTTACTTCAGACTTGCTTTGCGCTCTTGGCCTTTGGGCGACACCTGCACTGGGGGCTCCAAGGCCACCTCGGAGGTGGATGGTTTGCTGCCGTTCCTGGTGCACATGTACAGGCAGAGGGGGGCCATCCAACACCTGCACCATGCAGGCACTACCTTAGGTAGACACTTCCCAACCACTGTTATTCCCCCACTGAGTGGGAGCCAAAGGTGACAGGCCAGAGACAAATGTATGTGTCAGCCATATGTCCTATGTTTCAATTTGAGGGGATGCGTGGGTGCAGAGTCAAGAGGTTTTGGGGTGCTCCTTGTGGGTGCTTGTACTTTGTGGGGGATGTGTGGGTGTGGTGTTATGTGTGATGGGTGTAGATTGGTGCCTGCAATAGTGGGCATAGGTGCAATTTGCATTTGGCGGGCATGGATTTGTAACACTACTAGGACTGTGAATGGTTGGAATAAGTGCAAGTAATGGTGATTACTTGTGAGTAATCATCCTGGAATATTGGATTATTTTTGATGCATCATTTGACATGGTGCACATTGCATGCAAAACGGTCTATTTCAGTGCATCCTTGGTTTGCACTGGGGGTGAGTTGTGGGCATGTCTGGTGCAAACCTGTTTTCTTTGCACTGTAGGTTCCTGCTTGCACTTATTTCTGTAAATCGCTCCCTCGCGCGTTGCACTTCTGCCATGCAATCTTAGCACACACGCAAACACTTTGGCACAAACTTAGCGCTTTTTTCTGTACATCATGGCCTGAATCTCATGTGTAGTAAACTGGAAGCTTGGGCTGTAGAAAAAGTTGAGCACCACAGAAGCTTGATCACTGCAGGCCACCATGACCATATTGATATTGCAGAGCGGTCCATCGAGGGGAGCCTTACAAAGCCAAGAGCTGAAACAGGCCAGAAGGAAGAAATGAACACCAGTAATTCATCAGCACTGTATGTGCAAATAAATGAAAGTAACACATTGGGCCTCATTATGAGTTTGGACGTAGCCATGGCCTCCTTTTCCAGGTTCCTGCAATGGGGATTTACCAGGTCATTCCGACATAGAAGGACCCGGTAAGTCCTCCTTGCAGGAACCATTCCCCATTCCCATATGAGCCCCCATAGGGCTCAATGGGAATGGGGATGGCGGTAACAGGGGGCACATTATAAGTGTCCCGTTGTTACCTCCGTCTTCCCCTCGCGGGACCCAGAAAAGACGCCTGGTTTTACCAGGCGTCCGATCCGGGTCCCGCGATGGGAAGCTCATAATCAGCCCTGACGGAATGAAGGGGGCCGGTCCCGTACCGCCCCCCTTCATTCCGTCAGCGCCTGCCTCATAATGAGGCCCATTGTCTTCACCTGAATATTATAGAGATGGGCACAGGCCTGCAGAATGTCTAAGTGCCAGCTTGCTTACCACTCTCATGGCCTCTACACTAGATTTGAAATCCTGCCCCACACTAGATTTTAAAAGAAATCCGCACAACGAATTCCCAATGCGCCAGTTCTAGCTTGGTGTAATGGCCCTCATTAACTCATTAGTGAACAGAAGGCAGCCATTCGCCTGTTTGGTGTTATATAAACTGGAGGTTTGGCTTTGGCAAAATGTCTGTTTTCTGCTTCCATCCTCATTTTTAAAACTAGCTGGATCCCAGCCACACGCATTTCTGTAACCATGCCTTGCATCTCACTTCGCAATATCTCCATCTTAGTATTGTCCACTGCATGCATGGCACTTTTTAGTATGGTGGTTGGACATAATGGGGCGGCATATTTGATTTTTAAGGTTTACCTCTGGTGTAAGGTACATTTCCTAATGTATTTACTTAATAATTATTGGTGAATGTTGCATCTTTTCTCTTAATATTTCATTCCTTTCTTTTGTGTTCAGATTCAGTTTGCAATTGATGCAGTTATTGCATTGTCTTCACTTTGGAGCATTGCATTAGTTGCCATTGAACCCCTGTGTGTTCTAGATACTAGTGTATCTGTATTGTTTGATGCACGTTTCTTAATAATTGCACATGGGATGATCGGATTTCTGTCAAGTTTGGGCCAAAGAAGAAAGGTTTCTCCAATGGATCGGTTGCACTTAATGCAACAGAAAACAAGTGCAACAATCACCTTCTTTGGTTTGCATAACTACTTACTCCAGACAGAGCTGCCAGAACAGAGCGGTTAGTAGAATACATTGGCAAACATTTCAATATGATGTAATAATGGATCAATTGTTCAAAGAACTTCACACCTTTGAATTTCAAAATGAACACTCATTGAGTAATACATTGCTAAGAGCCGAATTGAGGAATTAACAGGTTACCAGTATACTATCATGTAGACGAGGATCATTTTCTTGTGACAATTGCCAACATTGCAATAATGTATTTAAAGATTACAGAATACATCATCCATATACAGGGCAGAAGATCTCTCTAAAACATTGCACCGCATTTGTTTCAAGTAATCATAGTTATGGAAAAATAAAAATAAAATGAAAAAAAGAAAATAAATGGCTTTGTGTATTGTATAATGTGGGCTTAACTTTGAGAAAAGTTCAAAATAGGTGGATGGAGCAACAGTCAAATATTAAACTCAAAAATGTTAAATCCCCATTGGCTCTACATTTTGTGGAAAAGAAACATAAAGTAACCCAGATAAAAATTGTGATTTTAGAAGTGGTACAGATCTTCAAGAAAGGTGGGAATATGACAGAGAGATACATCAAAGGGAAAGTATTTGGATTGAAAGACTTGTGTCAATGTCCCAGATGGGAATGAATAAGCATTTTTATTTGAATTACTTTGGGTATTAATTGGTTTATTTCATAATTTGTCATGATAAATGATCATTGTATTAGAAAGATTGTAATTTTAAAAAAGAAGATTTTTTCATTCTGTTACATGATTTGACATATTTTTGGGAAATGACTCAACATTGTATGTCAACCATTTATAAAGTACATAAACATGTTATTCACATGTGGATATAATGTCAAAATTCATTGACATTTGGAATAAATTTTGAATAAGTGTTGTTTTACCCAATAGGAAGTGACATTCATTAACGTGTCATTGTAATCAATCCCAGAAATAATTTTTTAAACAACTATCAACGCATTAACATTAGAAGTTATCATAATAACTCTCGCATCCCTAGGGCCCCCTCAACCTCCTATACTCTCCTCTTTCTCTCCCATTGCACCAGAAGAGATCTCTAGAGTTGTCCGCTCTATGAAAGTCTCCTCTAAACAGGTGCACTCCTGCTCCTCCAGAACTATCAAGGACAACATCACCTCTCTCGCTCCAGCCTTGACTGACCTCAGCAACCACTCATTCGCCCCTGGTTCCTTTCATCAACCCCTTAAGCACTCTCTTGTGCACCCTCTCCGGAAAATACTGTCTGCTGAACCTTCTTGCCTGGCTAACTATTGCCCTATCTCTATCACACCTTTTTTGGGCAAACTCATGGAGAAGCTGGTCATCCCCCAACTGACCGTGCACACCAAAGTGGCTGGCTGCCTCCATTGCCACCTGTCCGTTTTCAGGAGAGCCAGAGGCATCGAAACTGCTCTCCTGAAAACATCCATGAAAACCGACTCTCTAACCTGGACTCTAACACTCCCTCTGTTCTGATCATCCTTGATCTTTCTTCTGCCATTGACACAGTCAATCACTCCATCCTCATAAACTGTCTCCATGATACCCTAGGAATCACAGACAGGGCAGTGGCATGGTTTACCTCCTTCTTTTCAAACAGACCACCCAAGTGCAAATAGGTCCTTTTCTCTCCTCCACCACACTCTCTACCTTTAGTGTCCCTCAGGGCTCTATCCTATCGACATGGCTCTTCAACATGTACCTGGCCCTTCTGGCCCACCTGATCTCCACTTTCTCCCCTCATTTCCAGTGTTATGCAAATGACACACAGCTCTCTTTCAAGCTGCCATCCTCTACCTCCTCCTCCTCCCTCATACCTGACTGCCTGACTGTTATTCAGGCATGGTGCTCTGCCAATGATCTCTGCCTTAATGCTAGTAAGACTGAGAACCTTCTCAATGGGACACCTGCTCCTTGTTTCACCCCCACTTTCTTGCCAGACTCCTTTGGTCCACTCCCCTCACCCATCTGTGAGGCAACAAACCTTGGGATCATCTTTGACTCCTCGCTCTCTTTCTCTCCACACAGCATGGACCTTGCCAAGAAGTCCAACTTTCAGCTCTACCTTTTCACGGCCATTCTACCCTTCCTAACCTTCCCCCAGAAACACATAATTTCCAGAGCCCTGGTTCTCTCTAGGCTGGACTACTGCAACAGGCCCTTCCTCAATATGCCTATTTCCTCCCTTTGCCTACTTCATTTAATCCAGAATAGGACTGCTAGACTTATCCTTGGCCTCAAGCTCAGGGCCCGCATCTCTACAGCCCTAAAATCAATCCCCTGGCCCCCATTGACCGCAAGGATCAAATTCAAGACCCTTTGCCTCATCCTCAAGGCTTTCTGGGGCCTGGGACATCTTTACATCCAGCTTTCCCTCCCCAAATGCGTCCCTGCCAGAGTCCTTCTGTTCTCGTATTCCAACTCTCTGCAGGTCAAATGTTTATTCAAGCAGAGAGTGGGAGGTGGATCCCTTTCCTCGGCTGGCCCCTCCCTCTGGAATGGGCCCCGCCTCCTCAGACTTGAGCCGGATCTACTTATGTTCCAGCAACTTTTCAAGACTTTCCTTTTTTTTACTTCCTTCCCTCTCCCCCTCCCATGCTAACTCTCCTTCTGCCGTTATGACTGGGGCCTGGTCCCTTTAAAGTCATACAGGGGCCAGACCACCCCCCTAGCATTCTTTGCCAGAACTTGCCCTCGGGTGCCATTTCCCGAACTAGCCCAACTTGGTTCCCCCTGTCAAAAGCACTTATCCTCGACTTTCCCCCTTTCCCCCTTTCCTCTGGCACTTGTCATCTTGGCCCACCCAGCACTTCCCCACACCCCCTTCCTGGGAGCTCCCCACTGCACTTCTCCGTCTACCCCACTGCTTGCATTTACCACCTTGTCAAGCACTTGAACAGTAGGATTGTCACATGGATAATATAACCGTTGTTGTTCTACTTTTGTGATTCCCATGTCTCCCCTGCCCCCTTCTTATCTTGTGGCACCTGGAAACACTTGTGTATAGGTGCCATACAAATGTCCAATAAAATAAAATAAAATAAAAATAGGTATAAAATACACATTGGACATTTTCCAATTAAAATATAGATTTATGGAACGGTTAAAACAATATATTACTGTTAAGGTTCAAATTGGTGTATGCTTTATATGTATTTTATGATGTTGGATGCAATGTACAGTAAGAAATTACAAAAATGGTGCCCGAGCGCCACTTCAGTTTTTATTTTTTAATTCGTTCTTGGTTACTGCCTTACCAGGAAGACATCTTTCATGACACTCTTGTTGATTTCTAATGTTGATAAGCACAGGAAAAGAAGGTTTTTCTTTGACAAGTACATGCATTTAGTTGCAATTTAGCAGATACAATGAGATATATTGCTATACACCTGCAATTTAGTTATTATAATTTCAACTACATTTAAGTGAAATATGATCTGTAAGTAACATCATGTTAATTTTTTTGTTACATAGGAAGGAAAATATACTATCAGAACAGCTGAATCTACAGGTACACAACCACACTGCGCTGAAAACACAATTTTGTCAAAATACCTGAATTTTAATCAAAGAGAAACAGCCGACATGTGTTCAAAACTCTTGGTCTTCTTCCAGGCTGGCACAAAATCCGGAAGACACAGATATGCCAATGGCTGCTCATTAGAGCTGATTTATATATATCTCTACCGCATTTGCGGGTTCATTTCAAAACTATTTCAGTTGTCTAGCTTTCTTACAGTTCTTCACGATTACCCAGCATACGGGTAGAACAAACTGAAATTGTCCCAGCCTGGAAGAAGACTGTGAGGTCGAAACACATGTCAGCGGTTTCTCTTTGATTAAAATTCAGTTTCTTTGACAAAATTGCATTTTCAGCGCATTGTGGTTGTGTAGCTTTATTGTTACTTAGGACTCTCGAGTCATAGGGTTCTTCATTGCACAACCGCACACAGCAGACCAAGTGCATACTACTGGTGTATAAATATATATGTTTTCCAATTTATTGACGTGGGCAGCTGGTTCAAGCTTAATTCTTAATTGCTACCAGAACAGTTTGCTCAAAGAGAATATAGAGTTGCGACTTCACCCTCATAAGAGCATTTCAACTCCAGTGTTCTTAAACTAATTCATACCACCATAGAAGGATAATACGTTATTTAAATATTCTGAATTTGAATTCTATAACTTGGGATTATAGATTTCTTTAATGTTTTGGGAACAGAGAAGAGGTGGGAGTTATTAGTAAAACGATTATTATGTTTTCAGTATTAAAGATACAGGATGAGAATTATATAAATTACAATTACACACATACGTTACATATTATTAACACAGTATGTATTTATTACATTGAATCATTTTAAAATATATTTTAAGATGAGATTTACTTACCAAGTTGATGAATGCCATCTCCTAATGAAGGGTCTCATCCAAAACATATAGAGCCATTTAGTTTGTGATATCATAAACGAACAAAGGCAATGGGACATAATACAAGTTTGATTTGGGATGTTATGAAATTGAAGATTTGAATGGTTTGTAATTACAGGAAGAATTTTCAGAACTAAGTTTATTATTTGTTTTTTGAAAATATACAAATATCATACTTTACATTTAATTTCAAACAAAAAAGTTTGGCTACTTTTGAAGGAAAAACAAATATTTTTCAAAACACATCATCTAACTATGAAAGCGATTTTATGATGGAATTACTTCATTGGAGAGTGCAGTGCTAGTTCACTATTGGGTTCTGGGATACATATTGCTAAAAATACAAAGAAGATCCAAGTGCAGGTTCTTTAGCACTAGCACCCATCAAGAATGAAACTTTTTGATCTCATAGACATTTCTATACTTTGGCGAGAGCAGCCTTTTACAATCTATCACATGTAAAACGAGGCATGTTTTCTCACCCAGTCCTGAATAGCCAAGGAATTCCCACTCCCCCCTGAGAGCACCATACCTGCTCTCCATTGTTAGTCTGCCTGGACCTCCTTGAGTTCCATTGTCACCAGAGCCATATCTTTTCTGCATCTGAATGTTCAAACACACATCACTCTTACCAGACATCCTTTGGGATCCCTCAGCTGCCCGATACACAAGGACCCTGCCTTCTACAAAGACTGACTGTCTATTAGTTCTTTTCAGAAATAACTGACCATGAGCAACCAGGCCAACTATATGAAAGCTGAGACCTGACCCCAGCCAAGAAGAACTGTTGGTAAGATATGCTATTTAGTTTTTGACCTAAACTCAGCTACTTTGGCCCTGATGTTTACATTGGGATCTAACTATTCACAGGAGAACTGTAAAAGGTTGCATCATGAGTTACATAGCAGCTCACCACCACATGATACAGTACCTTAGAACTCTAGCAGTTTTCCTTGCCAGTGAATTTATTTCAACACTTCACAACTGCAGGACCATGTCCCTCTCCACCAATTAGCCCATAATTGACTTACTACTCAAAAATCAGTATAGCCCCACACTCTGGTTGGACCAAGAAAGATCTAGCATACCCTAGGGCATCATTTCAAATTCATATCATAAGATAATTACTGGCTACCTGTCAACAACTATCAATGCACTAATCCTGTAGTTAGGTGCTTTTGAATTCCTTCATGTATATACTTGAGTGTTTCAACAATAATTCTGCTTTCACTTTACATACCAAATCTAACTGTGTTCAAAAGAAATCTTCTCTTGCTCTATATGCTTCTTCTCTCGACGTGTATTACTTCTTACAATCTGTCATTTCATTTCTACGTGGATGAAACCCAAATCTTCTTATCCTTTTTCTCTTTTTCAGACTCTCTCTATTGCATTGTCTCTAGCTGTCTCTCTGCTGTCCAATCCTTGATGTCATCTCACTTCCTCCTCCTTACTCCCTCTAAAACAGAGTTCCTCTTCTTCCCTGCTACCGCCACCCCCTCCTCCTCCCTCACTCTCCTTTCCCCCTTACTTCCTTTCTTTTCTTTATCAGTTCGTAACCTGGGTGTCCCCTTTATTCCCTCACTGTATTTCTCGCTCCACATCTCTAAAACGGCCCGTTCCTGCCACTGTGCTCTATTCAACATTCAGCATGCACACCCCTTCCCTTTCCTTCCATGCCACTAATCTTCTTATCAATTAATTTTCTCACATTGGTTAATGCTCTGCTCTTTTACTTGTTCTTCTTGCTTCTCACCTGGCTCATCTCTGCTCTGTCTTTAACACATCCATCCATCCTCTTTTTTCTCTCCCCCCTCTTCTTCTATCTCCCCTTCTCTGCTCTCCATGTCATGTTTAATTGGAGCCTCATGATCCTGCTAAATTCTCTCCAAATTCTCTTCTTCCATATGTAAATAAGATTATAGAATAGGTGATTACTCTTTTCCTCTGGGACATTACTAATAAAAAAAAGAAAACTTGACATTTTGACGACTAACAGGTTGCTTTCTCCCTGCATGGGGATCACTGTCGATCCTGGTGTCACTCCTAATAAACTCCACCTTCCGGCAGACATCAGCAGTGTCGCTAGATTGACTGTGCTAGATACATCCTGTACTTTCTGGATGACCGGTCAGACAGTTAATTCCTCCTTCCACATGGGCTCGAATACCTTAACTTGTGGGGTGCCCACAGGGATTTCCACTTTCCCTTATTATTTTTCAGATGTATATGTGCACACTTGCCAAATTCATTCACTTCTATGGCCTTCGTACTTATTGATACACAGATACTTCTCCAGATGAAGGGGGACAGAGCGGCCTTGGTGTCCAACTTCAGAAACGGACTGCTGGAGGTGAGGGAGTGGATGAGCTAACACTGCAAAGGCTAGTTGCTGGCTCACCATTATTAGTATGCTATCCTGTACCAGTTCTTTGGTTAAGACCATTGCTTTCTTAATTCATTAATTAATTAATCTTTTATATTGCGCTTAATGCTGGAGACCAGCCTCTAAGCACGGTACCAGGAGCCAGACTCATGTGCTCTGCGTTGTCTTGCTTCCAAGACAATCGTGTTGGCCCTTAGATATCCTCCCAGCACTGGGAAAGTTCTGTTTTTCTTGGACCCCAGATCCAGACTATATCTAGTACTTGTTTTTTCAACACAAGTTACTCATCCGTTCTTCCCTGTCCCCACCAAGTGCCTGTGGTTACAGCCAGCACCAGGTCCCAGATGGACCATTGTAACTTCCTCTGCCCCCATGCCCTGTGAGTGCCTGTGTGCCCCTCACCAACCCCCATTCCTCCGTGAGTGCTTGTGTGCTCCCCACCCTCCCCCATGCCCCTTGTTAGTGTCTGTGTGCCCCCCACCTACCTCCATTCCACCTGTGAGTCCCTGTGTAGACTCCATCCACCCCCATGTCCCCTGTGAGTGCCTGTGTGCCCCCCACCCACCCCCATGCCCCTCGTTAGTGTCTGTGTGTCCCTCACCCACCCCCATGCCCCGTTAGTGTCTGTTTGTGCCCCCCACCCACCCCCAGGCCCCTCTTGAGTGCCTGTGGCCCCCACCCACCCCCATATCTCCTGTTAGTGCCTGTGTGCCACACCCCTGTGAGTGCCTGTGTGCCCCCACTAACCCACCTGGCCCCCCTTGAGTGCCTGTGTACCCCCCACCCACCCCCGTGAGTGCCTGTGTAACCTCTACCCACCCCCATGCCCCCATGAGTGTCTGTGTGCCCCTCATCCACCCCCACACCCCATTAGTTTCTGTGTGCCCCCCATGCACCCCCATGCCCCATTGAGTGCCTGTGCACCCCCCACTGCCCCCACGAGTGGCTGTGTGCCCCTCACCCATACCCATGCCACCTGTTAGTGACTGTGTGCCGCTCACCTACCCCCATGCCCACCGTTTGTGTCTTTGTGCCCCCACCCACCTCCATGCCCCCCGTGAGTGCCTGTGTGCCCCCATCCACCCCCATGCACCCCGTTAGTGTCTGTGTGCCCCTCACTGACCCCCATGCCCCTGTTAGTGTCTATGTTCCTCCCACCCACTCCCATAGCCCCCGTGAGTGCCTGTGTGCCCCCCACCCATCCCCATGCCCCCATGAGAGTATGTGTGCCCCCACCCACCCTCATGCCCCCTGTGATTGTCTTTGTGTCCCCACCCAACCCCATGCCCCCGTGATTGTCTTTGTGCCCCCACCTGCCCCCACCCCACATTGTCCCTTGTAACCTCCTCACTTCCTTTCCCCTCCTTTCCTACTCTTCTCCCCCCTCCCCTAGTCACCACCCCATCTCTCCTCCTGTAAATCTGCGGCACTACCTCACTTGCCGACTGACATAGTAATCATGGCCGCCTGTCGTTCGGCGCCACCTGCCCTCTCCTCCCCGTCCCGTTTCCTGTTACAGGCATAGTAATCATAGCTGCCTGTCTTTCTCATCCACCTGCCCTCTCCTCCTACTTCCCTCCCCTTGTCTTGTTAAACTCTGGCACTACCTCAATTGCCATCAGGCATAGTAACCGTTGAAGCCTGTCTTTCACAGCCACCTGCCCTCTCCTCCTCCCCCCCTATTTTGTGTATGTCCATTAGCACTTACTCTTATCATTTGTCCCGTGACCTTTGATAGCAGCTTGTCAGTCTCCCCTTTCTCTCCTTGTTTTCTCCTCCCACTCACCCTGCACTATTCTAATAATCGTCGTCTGACCTTATATGATAGTTGCTTGTTTTGTTCCTTTCCTTCTCCCTCACTCCACCCCCCTCCTCAGCCTCCCCCTTGTAGTAGTATATAGCGCTTTATAGTGTATTGAAATTTATAGCGCCTCACTGAATGTGATAGCATTTTGTTGCCAGAAATAATAATGTGGCATACATATATAGCCAGTCTATGTTGATAGCATGTGAGTATGTGGATGGAGACAGGCTGCAGGTTTAAAAGTACACCAGCATTTGTTTTTGTATTATTTGAAATACCTCATACATAGGAGACTACATTATTCATCTAACTAACTGACTTAATCAACAATTACTAATGACTAGTGCTAACTCATTAACATCATAATGTAATCTCTTTTTGAAAAATGAGGTGAAAGTACACTTTCTGAAATTCGTTTTCAAATGTGCACTAGAATATTTTTTCTCTGCATGTTTGCAGCAAGCAGAATTTGCATACCAGGAAGTGATATTAGTTACAGTTTCTTACTGTATAAATGCTCTATTGTGTTGAAGGAAGGGTGATGGGGCCTTTTTAATTTGATTGGTGTAAAGTATCTGCAGTGGTTCTACGTAGGAAAAGGGGAAGGTGCAGAGGTTTGCTGGGGAAAGACTCATAGAGGGAGAGGCAGTTGGAGAATCATTGGGCTCCCAGATGGATGTGCCTGGTTTCACTTAGCGCTGGCTTGAGAACTCTATGTTTTCGCCACACACTCCAAACATTCGAGATAACAGAGAACACCCCTGCTGACCGGGCCTGCTCTGCTGAATGGAGGTCGCCTGGGGGAGAAAACTACAGATCTTTGGTAAGCAGCCAAAGTTAAGTGAGGGGGTCGCTGTGTACTTTCGTGTGAATGAGCAATAGCAATCTAAAAATGTCATGTAGGCAGAGTAGCCAAAATAAATCCCCTGCATTTAATTTGTCATATAATAATGTTGCAAAGTGAATGTTGCTCTGTCTCTGTATTGTTTGTTTTCTTGCTTTTTTATTAGAGAAAACAACGCGATGTACATGGTAAGATGTTATTTTGAATTGCAATTGTTTATAATACACACAATATAAAAGCAGAACGTGTAGAGAGTTTTTGTTTTTCTCTTTTCTTGGTGCATTTGGAATAGCATTTGTGACACGGGGAAGATTCTTTTTTAGGTAGTACATTTGTTATTTTTCCCAGGTAGATGAAATAACAGACAGAATAAGCTGTCCTGAAATAAGACTTAGCAGTGATAAATAGCTGTATGCGTGTGTGCCCCAGTGCATGCTGTCTGGTTGAAATCTGATACAATATACAGATTACTGGGGGTCTATGAACCAGTAATGGGCCTATGGACGCATAGTTCACTGGTGTATATAAATCAGTGATAACAGCCACAAGTTATATGTGGTACTCTATGTGAAAGTGTGGTGTCCCTAAATGTAGGTCCAAGGCCCTCTATAGATCACTAAGAGTAGTGTAATAGTAAGGAAAGTTTTGTGTATGATGGGGCTATAATGTAGGGAAGGAAAATCATGCTCACTACTAAGTAATTTACCACCAGAAAATACCGCCAACAGTGTATATTACTAAATTATCCAATATAGTGCAACAAAATATGGTCACTGGAAGCAGGTAAGGCCAAACCCAATCTAGATCCAAGGATAAGTTATCATCAAATTACCACTCTACTTTTGGCGGTAAGAAAATACCACCAGACCCCAAATCTACACAAAATATTCTACATATATATGGTGCATTGCAGGCCGGGAACGTGATTATGGAGCACCTACTGGGCGTGGCAAGCGTGTCTCACACTACCCTCTGTGCATTAGAGGGAACCCATTCCATAATAGCAATGTGACACTAAAAGTGAATTTCAAAATGTCTCAAATAGAAGCCACATTCTCAGAGCTAGTGCAATATTTGGAGGCAAAGTTATATGCACATGGGACATGGTCATCAAATAATGCCACTGAATGGCATGACCGCATTCATAGTGAAGTACAGAAAGAACCATTAGACAGCATTTTTACAGAAGGCAGCATAATTCAGGTCTGCCTTTTGAGACTATTAAATGCCGCTGATAAACATGCAGAGAAAGATTGTTTGATACGGCTATGTGGCAAGACATGGTTTATCTTGAATAGGTCCCTGCGAATGCAAGCAAGTGATAATAAGCTGATTAACAGGTTAAAAGCTGATCTAGATGGGGCAAGTACAAAAGAGGAAATGTTAAGAGCAGAATTGGAGGTATGTCCAAAAGACATGCAGTTAAAATGTAGGGATCTTGATACTCAATTGTCTAAAAGAAAGAAACAGTTTGAGGATAGTGAACAAGAATTGGTACATTTGAAAGCATTGGTAGCCCATATTAGACAAGACAAATATGAGGCTGTTTTGGAAATGCAGATTTTGTAAAAAGAACATTGTGAAAAAGAAAGTGATCTCCAAAATGCTGAACAGGAAATGGTTAAAATGTTTCAAGAAAGAGACAAGAGAAACAAATAATTAAATGAATGCCAAATGCAAATGTGCGATATGCAGGAGGTAATTAATAACATAAGTGATGAAAACAACTATTTGCAAAAAGAGGCAGATAGCTCCTTAAGAAGTGTATGGATTTGGAACAGCAAATGTGCATTTCCAGGTCCCAGGATAGACAGCAGGGCACCACATTCAATGGAGTTGAGGTGAATCCTATTTCTACCCAAAAAGCTAGTGCCCCAGTGATTGGGCCGGTGACTAAACTTTGTTGCAGCGCCCTTGGGGGATTTGATTCACCCATTGCAGGCGATTTGATACACCCATTGGTGGCCACCACCAATCCCATACACCTGAAACCAGGATTGAATCACAAAGTAGTGCAATTCCGTGCATAGCAACGAGTAGCCCCATAAAGAAATCCATCAAAGCTCTGATCAAACCATTTAAAAAAGGAGGGGAGTGCTGCATAGAGGACCACTTAGAAGCCCCAATACAGACAATATTTTCATTCAAGTCTGGACGCCCCCACAGCCAGTATCATTAGGGGATTAAATGAACGGCAGAATATGACATGGGCAGAGTTTGAAAACGAGATTAGACGTCACTTCTCTACTTTCCAGTCATTACAGGAGGCGAAGAAAGTTACTTACACAATTACTGCTGGGCCTAATACATCCCCTCGCCAATTTTTGCAAGACTCGTTTTGATGCCAATGAGTTTAAAACTGCATACTTCTATGGGCTACAGAAAGGCATCATATCACAGTTGGTCAGTGAATTTGACCGTGACAAATCACTTGAATGGATTGTACACCAAAGCACAAAACTTTATGAGGTACTCTATTGTCAGGGTAGAGAAAATGATAAAATGAAAGGCACTAGACCAAAATCTAAAGAACCCTCAGCAACAGTGATGGAAATCAGGTCAGCCAAAATGTCCCTTGAGTCTGCTCAAAGTCCAGGCAAAAATAATTTGACACCTGAACAAATGGGTAATCAACAGAGATTGTCACCCCCTGCACCAATGTTTCAATCACATGTCCCTAGTAGTAGAGAGAATTATGTTAGCCCTACGTACTTAGGAGCTAGGCCTTGGGCAGGATATCGGCCTGATGCATCAGGTATGAATAATAATCAGAAACAAAGTCAGGATCAGAGAAATAATGGTCCCTACCAGACATTGGGGACACAGAGTAGATTTGATCCCAACACCATGATATATGGTAATCAGCATAGACCCGGATATGTGGATCGGTTTACTGATAATGGGAATCGACATAGGGGTCAGTACCCACAACATGAGAGACAGGACATGAGGCAGAATATGAATTACTCTCCACGTCAATACAATGATTCACCACAACCAGGGGACTACAACCAAAGGATGGGTGCACCTCGCTCCCTCCACATGTGAATCAAGAGTTCAGAAGCAATCCCAATAGAAATCATTCTCCTGAGAGGCATCAGAATAGATTCAATCAGGGAGAAAACATCCAATATCGATCTAGGCCACAGAGAGAGGATTCTAGAGAAATGGAAAGATTCCAGTGCCTCGAGGCCCAAGTGAAAATGTTGGCTGAGCAAATAGGAAAGCGTTGTATAGCACAAAAACAGACATCAAAGGAGGGGGCAGAAAGTCATAGCACTGACCGGGTGGTTTCTGATAAGTGACTAAGTATTTATGATACCTGCAGTGCCAAGAAAACAGATTGTTCTGATGTGATTTTGCCTAATGACTCTGAGATGTCTAATGAGTTAAAAATGAAAGTACCAGTAAATGAACATGTGTCAGAAAGTGCAAATACTTATAAACAAGAAGTTCGGTTTAACCTAGAGCTAAATCAAACATTGGAGATTTGTACAAATGAAACAGGAAAACCTGAAATTCCCAAAGAAAAAAGAGACAAATTTAAGAAAAAATGATTCATGCATGGGGAATACCAGTGAACAGGGAACAGGGAGTAAGTGGGGATGCTATAACTCACTCCCTGGGTAATCAAAACAATAACCAAACACAGGCAGAAAAAATAAATACTCAAAAGGAGGGTACAGTTCAATCACCCAAAGAATTCTTTGAGCCACATATCTTTGAAGAAGTTAAAATGACTGATACCATACTAAATGATTACAAATGCACAGAGTTAGACAATGACAAATTGCCAAGTGATGTTGTTACATATGTTCAGTTGGAGGATTGTAGTGTGACTTCTCATGATCCCTGGATGGATGGGCGAACAGTGGCCACACTCCAAAAAACCTCTGAACATGGGGAAATGAATAAAGTCTCTCACACAGAAATGGACAGAAAGGAGGGAAAAATGTCTTTCCATTTACCAATGTGCTTAGTTAAAAGTGTAAAAGGCCTGAGAAAGGTGAGCCCTGAAATCATTAAGAATTTGCACTTCTTATGTGTATTAGAGGAAGTTGAAGACAGGTATTATGTTCCCATCACTGTAGAAGAGAAATGCAATACATTTGCAATGATTGACACTCGCACACAGGCCACAATTATGTCCAAAGAATTGGTAAAAATAATTAATTAAGGGAGATCACAGTTAGGCAAAATGAAGGTCCAGTGCATAATTTTAATGGGCAGGAGGTGCCTATTATAGGTGTTAACGAGGTTGACATAAAAATAGGAAAACACAGAATGAAACAGGAGGTATTGGTAACATCTATTTGTGAAATTCCATTTCTGATGGGGACAGATTGCCTGAAAAGATTGTCTCCTCTTATAGATGGGGTGAATGGAGTACTGAGGTCCTTAACAAAAAAAACATTGAGACCTAAGAAAAGAAAATCACAAAACAGCAATATAAATGAATGTCACACCATTGTCAAAACAAATGATGCAGTAGAGGTATATCTCCAGAATAGCTGTATACTTAGTATCACTGTTATCTTGATGTGTCAAGATACAATGCAAAGTGAAAATGAGAAACAATCTGTACAAATTTATTTAGACCCTAGGAAAAAATGGCAAACTGCAATAGATGAGCACACATTACATTTTTATTTAAAAGAGAAGACATGCAAATAGAATACTACTTCTAAAACAGACACAGAAAAACACATTACTACTCTTGCTGAAATACACATGGAAGAGGAGCAACCATGGGTTCACATTGGTATAAATGACTGTTCTAAAGTACTAAAAGCCATACTAGCGCCTGAACAGGAAAGAAGCTTCATTAATGAGAAATTACTGCAAAAAATAATGGAGAAGGAGGAGATCCAAAAACCAATATGTCTCTGGTTTGGACAGTCCAGACTTTGAAAATCGAATTGCAGGCAGATGCATGCTGAAGATTAGTATTGGACAAAAAACTATTTACCATAATGTGTGGATAGTGAGTGGGACACAAAATTACTTGTACATGGGCAATGATATCATTCACAGAATGTGTATGTTGTTAGATTTCCTTAATCAAAAAATATGGTCACGGCTAGGAGGGCCTGCACCTGAATTTGAAGACAAAAGAAGGGCTTATCATTGCGCACAACTGGTCCCATATGCAATTGAATTACAGCTGAGGAAGTATACTATTATCCCTGCATTCACCAAGCAGGTTGCAATAACGCTAAAGTGCAAAAATGGACAGCGGAAGAAGGATTCTGGTGCATTTATGTGCTTGAATGAATCCATAAAACCGCAAGGCCTGGATTATGAATACATTCCATTGATAGATGTTGGTGAAGGGTCTGTGAAAATTATGGTGAATAATAAAGGGGGTCAAGATATTCATTTAGAGGAAAATTCTTCATTAGGAATGGCCATACAAAAATCACATTATACTGCAGATCGAAATAACATGGTGATTGGAAATATCCCTGAAAGGTATGTAGATGCCAGGGGTGTGTTGCCAGAATACGTGAATTCTCAGCCCAAAGGGATCTTTAAAATTCATTCTGTGTACCCTTATGATTCAAATGAGACAGTGTGCTGTCATCAAAAGGATTATATAGTATTTGACTTAAATGAAGATGAAACAGAAAATCAGCCCATTGAAGTGGAAGCTGATATGCCAAAATATTTAAAAGTGGCAGCTTTACAGAGAGATACAGCCACACAGTTAGAAGAAAGCACAGAGATTCCTCCACTGAAGATTTCCCAGAATTTTCAAAAATGGTAGAGGAACAGATTTTATCAGCAGATGCATGCGATAGCTATGAAGATAAAAATGAATTGAGAAAAATATTTATGGAGTTTAAAGACGTCTTTGCTAAGGATGCATACGATTGTGGACTAACTAACTTACATGTTGCCATGTTACCGGAAGGGTGTGGTAGAAGCCCAGTATTTGTGTGCCAGTATAGATTACCACTGGCATGTTTAGAGTCATTGGCAGAGATAATCAAAAATATGGAGTCTCAGGGAATTATCAGGCCTATTCATAGCACATCCAACACACCTATTCTCGGTGTGTCAAAGCCAAATGGTCAATGGCGCCAATGTGCAGATTTGAGAGAATTAAATAAAAGAGTGCCAGTGTCCAGATGGCCACTGCCATTCATTGATCAAGGCCTGGCTCAGGTACATGGCTCCAAAGTGTTTACTACATTAGATCTCACATCTGGATATTGGTGTGTGCCATTGGCAGAGGAGATTCAGAATTTATTTTCATTTTCATTTGATAAGACCCAATACGCATGGGTTAGAGTTCCATTCGGGTACGTCAATAGTGGGAGGGAATTTGGAATATTTTTGAGAAAGGCCATGCCTGATGCAGCGGAAAGAGGAACCATAGTTTACGTGGATGATGTCCTGATAAAAAATGAAAGCTTAAAAAGCCATTTTGATGAAATTAGACATGTTCTTGGCCAGTTGCAAAAGGCAGGTGCCAAAGTATCTTTACAGAAAGCACAACGGTG
This sequence comes from Ambystoma mexicanum, assembly GCF_040938575.1. Lineage (NCBI taxonomy): Eukaryota > Metazoa > Chordata > Amphibia > Caudata > Ambystomatidae > Ambystoma > Ambystoma mexicanum. Next base: position 224,216,815 of record NC_090933.1, on the reverse strand, counting down.
CAAGAAAAAGGTGAATTTTCTAGGCCATGAAGTGACTGAACATGGACTAAACCCACAAAAGAAGAAGGTAGAGGCCATACAAAAACTAAAATATCCTAAAAGTGTGAAAGGTTTGAAAAGTTTGTTAGGAATGACGGGATATAACAGAATGTTTATTGAAAATTATGCTGAAATTACTCAACCGTTGACTAAACTACTGAAACTGAATACACCCTGGAAATGGAAAAAAGAGCAATCTGAGACAGTGGCTAAATTAAAGGAATGTCTTATAAAGGCACCATGCTTAGCATACCCCATAAAGGATAGGGATTTCTTTATAGAAATAGGTTTCTCTGAATATTGTATGTCAGCAGTGTTATCACAAAAACATGATTTGAATCACAAAACCACTGCTTATGCAAGTAAGGCATTTTCCCAAGTTGAAATTAAATTCAGTGAATGTGAAAAGGCCCTTTTGACCACTGTGTGGGCACTACAGCATTTCCGCCCCGTTGTTGAGGGAGAAAAGGTAATTATTGAGACAAATCATCAACCTTTGCAGTTTTTAGAGAGTAAAAGAACTAGGTCAGGTAACCTAGCACAGTCCAGAATTACTTCATGGACACTGGCATTGCAAGGCTTTCCTGTAGAAGTGAGATATGGCCAAAATAAAAAGAGCCCAGTTGTTCAAGGTTTGGCAGATCTACATGACTGTGCAGCTGAATATGTATCAAATGAAGTAGGAGTGGAATCTAGTTTACAGGAATTTGGACAATCACCACATAAAGCTTTTGATGAAAAAACGTGCAAGGATTTGCCAACTGTATATGTTGACGGTTGTGCTTTTTACATTGAAAATGACAGTAATAAACAAGTGGTGTCAGGATTAGGAAATGTCTGGTTGAGATGTGAAGGCATTCCCAGTATAGGAATGAGAATTGGGGCTAGGAGCAGTCAAGTAGCGGAATTGGCAGCCATTTATAAAGCACTTACTACTGCAGTTGATAATACATTTAGTGAAATTGTCCTGGTGACTGATTCTGATTATGCAGGAAATAGCTTTGTGGAATATTTGCCTGGCTGGAAAGCAAGAGGCATGATTACGTACAACAAGAAGCCCCTTAAACATCATAAAATGATACAAGCCATAGACAAATTGGTGTCAGAGAATGATTTGACAATATACTGGAAGAAAATATGTGGACATTTAAAAACTCCAGAAGATGATAAGGAGGGAAATGATAAGGCAGATCATTTATCTGAAATTGGTGATGTGATGGGAGAGTTGCTACCTATTGAACACTTACTTGGTGAAATACAAACTGATGCAGTTACACGCTCTAAAGCTTCAAAAGAGGTAGATCCACCAGTAGTACAAAGGCATTATGGTACACCAGATCAAGATCTGATTAAGGCACAAAAGGATGATCCTATTTTGGGAATCTATTATAATCATTTGATAGACCCTGAACAAAACCCTTTAACAGAAAATGATTGCGTGGGAAAAGAAGAGTTGAGGGTGCTATTAAAAAATAAAAAAAGAATTAGACTACAGGATGGACTCATGATTAGAGGGTCCATAACAGGACAAATACAGTGGGTGGTACCCCTTTCATTCAGAGGGCTAATGCAACACCATGCACATGATGAAATAACAGCAGGACATAGAGGTTCATAAAAGACATTAGAGATACTGAAAGATTATGCTTATTGCCCACATATGTCCCAAGATGTGGAACTATATACTAGAAGATGTTCAGTATGTGCCCAATTTAAACCTGCTTCACCAATGCACTGGGCCCCACTAATGAAAAGAGGCTTAACCCTTCCATGGTCAGATTTGCAAATAGACTATGTAGGGCCTGTAAAAAGGTCAAGCAGGGGGAACCGTTACATTTTGATTCTGGTTTGTTTAATGTCAAAATGGATAGAGTGTATTCCTGCACCAGATTGTAGTGTGCAAACAGCAGCTACATTACTGGTAAATCATATATTTTCAAGATTTGGGTTACCACAAAGAATAGAATCAGACACAGGAAGTCATTTCACAAGTGCTTTAATGAGTAAGGTGTGGCAAATACTGGGAGTGAAAAGAAAGCTGCACATTGCATGCAGACCCACCTCTTCTGGTGGAATTGAATGTTGTAATAGGTCTGTTGTGGATATATTAAAGAAGTTTGTAGCAGAGGCAGGTTCCAGCTGGGATTTATGTTTACCTTTGGTTTTGATGGCAATCAGATCAACTCCTGCCAAAGCAACAGGTATCAGCCCTCATGAAGTATTAACAGGTAGGAAAATGGTATTGCCGCAACACCGGCTATACAGGCCACATGAGCAGACACTTGTAAGCGCATCTACAGTTCATGAATATATGGAAGAACTGAGGAAGCATTTACAACATGCATTTGCTTTTGTGCAGCGGAATTTAGAAAGGGCTGCTGACAGTGCAAAATCATATTATGATAAAAAGACATCTGTTAAAGAGTATTGTGTGGGGGATCAGGTGTATAAATTTCATTTTGGAAAGGGTAAACAGAAAAATTCTAAATTTCTGGCGGCATGGCAGGGGCCATTTCAAATCATAGATGAGGTGTCTCCAGTGGTTTATAACATTTTGAGAACTGAAGGTGAAACGGTAAAAGAGCAATTTGTTCATGTTAACCAAATTAAGCCCTGGCATCCCAAGCATGAGGTAAGGGGGCTTGAGTGAGTAGAAACAGATCATGTCCCTTAAATACATGAAAGAAAACACTTAGGTCTATTTATAGGGCCCAATATCAGAGAAATAAAAACAAAAGTGATTGTTGTAATGGAATAGATGTAAAAAAATACTATATGTGATGATCATTAAAAGGGGGCTGAAGCAAATGAAATTATTTTTACAAAGTTGAAAGATGTTAAATGATCAATGATGCTTTGCATGTTTGTTTTCTCTCTAACATGTGCTTAATTTCAGAAAGCGAAAGAAAAAGGGCGAAATGTTTTGGAATATATATGGATATTTTATTTTTGGTAAACGGGTGAAATTAGTATTGTGCTATCTACTTAATCTCTTTCTTTTCTATTTCATTTAGAACATTAACCTGTATTTTAAGGTCGGAGGTCACAGGACCAGAGGACACGGGAGGCAATGGAGTCCTGGAATCCATGAGGACGGATTCGGGAAAAGCCCCGGGCAGCGGCGAAGACCAAATCTGTAAAACGAGTACCATTGATGATGACAACGCCAGTGACGTGGTTGATCATTCTGATGATTGAAGGGAATCTCAAAACTTTGGAAGCACAAGTTGTCATTGAGCCCCGACCAGCATCTGGCATTCCGGTAGAAGAAGCACCAGGATTCATCATGAGCGATAGAAACATAATCGATAGAATATAAAAATATTTATATACCTTTGAATCCTGATACTTTGATGGAAAAACATTTTAATAACACTAGAATTAGGGCTGAGCAGACTAAATAGTGGCTAGAACTGAGAAAAGAGAACACCAAGCAGTCGATAAGAGATATGTTGATGCAATTAGAAAAAACATTTGTGAATTCAGTGGACATAAAGAAAAGGAGAGGAAAAAGAGGAGCAGTAATGCTTGTGGTCTCATTGGTGATGTCTATAATTGGAGCTATAATAGGTACTACAATGTCAACAGCCAATGCCATTTCAGGAGGGACACTGAGTACTAAGGCACAACAGCTGAGTTTTGATTTAGAAATTATATAAAAGACTTTAGATGGAATTAGAGGTGGATTGGATGAACAAGTGAGGTTTATCAATGAAACTGCGATCATTTTGAATGAGCAAGCAGAAGTGGTACAACGTACCACTAAATTAATAATTAAGCGCGACCAGATATTGAATGAAATCCTGAATGTAATAAAACCTGTTGATAGATTGTTGACAAATTACATGAGAGAGGTCCAAACTGCAATTTCCCAATTAATTAGAGGACATATACCATTGTATTTTGTTTCACAAGATATTATTCATCAAATGATAGAAAGGTTGACCAGGAGGGAGATTGATGTGATACAAGTGAAAATTGCATTTGAAATGGGCAATGCAATGCCCTTATATGTGGATTAGGAAAGGATGGAAATAGTTTTTTTATTATGCATCCCATATATAGCTCCTGAACTTATTTATCAAACTAAGTGGGTACATAATGTGGGATTTTGGCAAGAAGATAAGTTTATAAAGATTAAGACTCCAGAAGTGGTGGCATTTCAGTCATGGGAGCCTGAGGTTTACTTGATCTTTGATTTAAAGAACAAAATTACATGTGTCCAGGTAAACCCTTTGTTCCTGATGCTACAGATGCTATTTGTGGTTTGAAATCTGACCTAAGTATATCAGGAGGATGTGAAGTAGTCATTAGCAATATGGGAGGTGAAGAGTTGCCACAAGCTAAAATGGTCAAAGATAAATGGTTGGTCAGCACCTGTATGAAAAACTTGACAATTGTGCATTTAAATCATGGAACATTTGTTGTTAAACAGGTGAAATATAATGTGTTTTACTTACAGGTTCCAAAGGATACAGTTGTGTCAATTGGGGGTTTAACATTGTTCCATATTTCAAATGATATTTGGGAAAGCCAAGTAGAAAATATTGAGTTTTTTTCAAAGGGATGCATTCCCAATAGACCCGGATGTGGAGTTCTTATTGAATCATAAAGAAAAGCATACTGTGAAAATGAGTTTGAGAAAAACCAATATTACAATTAGTAGCCTGGGTATAATGGAAGTGAAAGGTTTAATTGGGGAACCTCTGTGGAACGCACTCTGGTGGGTTTAGCTGTTGTGGTGCTAGTGATAGGAGGATGGTTAATCATTTTATCCGTACAGGTGAAGATGTTGCCCGCCAGACCATAAGCATCGCACGCTCGAACGCGCACTCCAGTACCGTCTGGGATATTTGAAGATTTCCGTCCAGACAGAATCTAATTGGAAGCGCCTCTGGCATCATTCAACAGAATGATGTTTCCTGCAGTATCCATCATTGTGGACTGAACTCAGCCACTTTCCACTCAATCAAGCAACCTCCAGTGCGGTTTGACTGGTCTGATCTATAAGGAGTGCCTGCCCTACAGCGAGATTTACTTCAAGGTTTCTGTGGGGCCACCCATTTGCCCTGATGAAGGCGGTTCATGTTGAACAAAATGTGTCACTCAGAAGCATTTCCTAATGGGACAATTCTTCCGCCGAAACGTGTACCATGTGCAAGGGGGCCGTATCGATCTATATGTTTGACTAGTACCTATTGAACAAATATCCATAGGCCAGTAATTATATTCTATAAACTGACCTAGCTCCCCCTGTCACGTTGGCACCAGCAAGATGATATGCTTCCATGGATAGAAGCAATTTCAGTACCTAGATGCCTACAGGTCCCATAAACCTTCTTGACTCTTACATGCACTATACATGGAGCATGTTCTAAATCCAGAACCATTTGGTTGTCTAGACTATTGATATTTGTTTTTACACATATTGCCTTCAAATGTTTTTTGATATTCTCAAGTATCCAACTAAGTTATTCACTGTTTAGATTATTGAAATCTGTCTTATACATATTGTTTTTCAAATGTATTTCCTTGATGTTCTTTTGCTTTAATACAAACCTTTTATGTTTACAACCTTTAGAAATGTGTCTCATACATATTGTTTCCAAATGTATTTCCATGATGTTTCTTTGTTTCAATACAAACCTTTTATGTTCACAACTCTAGACATGTGTGAATTTCCTTATTCGATCTTTTTTCTTTCTGGACAATCCTTTGGGTTACTAACCTAGGAATTCATTCCATTAGTACAATCAAACCAGGCTCCCCGATTTCCATTTTGTTTCATTCATTGACAAAAATTGGGTAGGAGCCTTGATGGTAGCAGTTCTACTTCTTTTTTGTCATGATATTAGCAACAACACGGAATGAACGATATCCCAATACACATACATTTTAAAAAAAAGAGAAGCGTAAGTTGGGTTTCCTCCAATTGTGGCTTGGAACACTGCCAAATTGTCAGAAAAGGAGGGATAATGTAGTAGTATATAGTGCTTTATAGTGTATTGAAATGTATAGCGCCTCACTGAATGTCATAGCATTTTGTTGCCAGCAATAATAATGTGGCATACACATATAGCCAGTCTATGTTGCTAGCATAACATGTGAGTATGTGGATGGAGACAGGCTGCAGGTTTAAAAGTGAACCAGATTTTTTTTTTCTATTCTTTGAAATGCCTCATACATATGAGACTACATTATTCATCTAACTAACTGACTTAATTAACAATTATTAATCACTAGTGCTAACTCATTAACATCATAATGTAATCTCTATGTGAAAAATGAGGTGAAAGTACATGTTCTGAAATTCGTTTTCAAATGTGCACTAGAATATTTTTTCTCTGCATGTTTGCAGAAAGCAGAATCTGCATACCAGGAAATTATATTTGTTACAGTTTCTCACTGTATAACTGCTCTATTGTGTTGAAGGAAGGGTGATGCAGCCTTTTTAATTTGATTGGTGCAAAGTATCTGCAGTGGTTCTACATAGAAAAAGGAGAAGGTGCAGAGGTTTGCTGGGGAAAGACTGACAGAGGGAGAGGCAGTTGGAGAATGACTGGGCTCCCAGATGGATGTGCCTGGTTTCACTTAGCGCTGGCTTGAGAACTCTGTGTTTTCGCCACACACTCCAAACTTTCGAGATAACAGAGAACACCCCTTCTGACTGGGCCTGCTCTGCTGAATGGAGGTCGCCTGGGGGAGAAAACTACAGATCTTTGGTAAGCAGCCAAAGTTAAGTGAGGGGGTCGCTGTGTACTTTCGTGTGAATGAGCAATAGCAATCTAAAAATGTCATGTAGGCAGAGTAGCCAAAAGAAATCCCCTGCATTTAATTTGTCATATAATAATGTTGCAAAGTGAATGTTGCCCTGTCTCTGTATTGTTTGTTTTCTTGCTTTTTTATTAGAGAAAACAACGCGATGTACATGGTAAGATGTTATTTTGAATTGCAAATATAAAAGCAGAACGTGTAGAGAGTTTTTGTTTTTCTCTTTTCTTGGTGCATTTGGAATAGCATTTGTGACACGGGGAAGATTTTTTTTTAGGTAGTACATTTGTTATTTTTCCCATGTAGATGAAATAACAGACAGAATAAGCTGTCCTGAAATAAGACTTAGCGGTGATAAATAGCTGTATGTGTGTGTTCCCCAGTGCATGCTGTCTGGGTGAAATCTGATACAATATACAGATTACTGGGGGTCTATGAACCAGTAATGGGCCTATGGACGCATAGTTCACTGGTGTAGATAAATCAATGATAACAGTCACAAGTTATAGGTGGCACTCTATGTGAAAGTGTGGTGTCCCTAAATGTAGGTCCAAGGCCCTCTATAGATCACTAAGAGTATTGTAATAGTAGGGAAAGTTTTGTGTATGATGGGGCTATAATGTAGGGAAGGAAAATCATGCTCACTACTAAGTAAATTACCACCAGAAAATACTACCAACAGTGTATATTACTAAATTATCCAATATAGTGTAACAAAATATGGTCACTGGAAGGAGGGAAGGCCAAACTCAATCTCGATCCAAGGATAAGTTATCACCAAATTACCACTTCTTCTTTTGGTGGTAAGAAAATACCACCAGACCCCAAATCTACACAAAATATCCTACACCCTCCTCTTGTACACTCATGCACTAGATCAATTGTCATCAGGCATACTAATGTTACTGCTGGTTTTTTCCCTTCCCCTCTTCTCCTTAATCACATTCTGAATTGTTTCAAGGACTTGCAATAATGTAATTGTATTCTCCCTTCTTCCGTCCCTCCTTGAAGCACTTTGAAACACTTTGGGTATAGGCGCTATACAAATAAACAAACAATTAAATTCAATTCAATTCAATTTAAACTCTGTCTGAACAGCCCAGCCTACCTTGTAATTAAGTTCCAGGTAGTGCAAAAGGCATGCCCACCTATTGGCAGGTTCATCCCACATGGACCATGTTGTCCCTAAGCACCAATGAAAAAGTGGCCCGCAGCTGTAAATGGATATTTATTCCTTTAGTCACAGACTGTTTGAATAGGACCCAGGGGGGTGCTTTGTGTTAACACTTAAGTAAATTGTGATATTCAAAGATTGCTTATTCAGCAACAATGGTCAAAATTACTAACTGCATAGTGAAGTAACTCATCAAACTGGCCCACATTGGCCAAAACGGTGGCCCATTTTGACTGGCCCACACTAGCATTGTGCATTTTTGGTACAGACATTGTCTTATTGCCCTGTAGGCCAGTCCGAGCCTGGTGGCTCATCCATAATAGCGAGGGGGCGCCCACCCAGTGGCCCCCTCACCCATTATGGAGGAGCTAAGGAGCTAGCCCATTGAAACAATGAGCACTCCCTCAGCTGCTTTTTCCAGCCGAGGGAGTGCTCCTGGGCTGGCTGAACTGTCAAAGGGAAACACTATTTATTTTATGATCAGTGGGCTGGGGCGGGCTGGTACCTTGGAATTCAGGGGTCGTAAGGCTAGGGCATGTGGGTACTATAACTTAGAATTGGGACTTGTGTGGGTCAGAGGCCCGTGCCCTCCTTCACATGGGAGTGTATCATACAAAGACGCACAGCCTTCCTCTCATGGCCTCATGGCCTTGCAGGGCACAATCTTCGCAGAGCATGAAGGTTGGAAACCTTTTTTAGAGCAATCAAGGGTTTTTGGATCTTTGTGGCTCTGGCCTCTCTCATCAGTGCCCGGGACTCAACCTGGTATGTTCCTCATGTTTGTGGCCTACGCCTGAGATGCTGGCTGCTGCACTACGTTTAGACTTTGCGTTGTAATATGGCTGCTAGTATCTAAGATGCCATTTGTTCCTGCATGTGCACTGCATCTATAAAGCATGAAATAATAGGATTGTGCAGAAGCCTTTAGGGGCACACCCCTCCCTGTCTGGTCATCTTACATTGCTTTCCACAGTCTTTACCTTATTCTGAGGTGCGTGGGGGTGTAGGAAGACTGTGTCCCCTTCCTAACGCTGTCAAACCATAGGCAGGGAAACAGAAGGTAGCTAGCATTATCACAGAAGCTAAGCAAAACGCTTACACACAAATAGTCATACATGCAATAGAGCTTGGGGCCCTGCAATTGGAAGATAGTGCCAAGTTAGCGACGTGACATTCCTTCCTTTGGGCTACCTGTCCCTCCTTCCACCCTGTCGGCCGGCAGACAGTGTTGTCTCCATTTCTAGGATTATTTTCAGTTAAAGCAGAAAGATTAATCCGCAAACCCCCTGTATGAGGGATTTCTGGGACACTGCTTTATAAGTGTAGCAGAAAGTCTAACATTCACATGTCCGTTCATGCTTAATATATGCCTTTTTCATGAAAGTCCAGTTAAGCAAACCAATCGGATGGTTGAGTATCCCCGCTCTCCACCGGCCGATGTTGGTGTGTTTCTCCCGCTACTGTGCCAAAAACCCAGGCCCATGTAGGTGACTTCATTTCAGCCTGTTAATCGAGGGCATACCTTAGTGGGGAAGCTGAGCCCGGGTCTACTTCTTGTAGCACTAGGGAGCAACTATGTGGCCTCCTCTGTGCCCAGAGCCTATTTGGGATTCCAGTAAACCAAGGTTTGGGACTTTCATGGCCACTGTTTTGGTTAATTACTAATCATATCTATGTGGACTTTTTCCCATTTGCAAGCATTACTGCTCTATTTAAAAGGAGGCCCTTTTCTTAAGTGAAGATTTGCCTTTTACCACAAATAAACTTCCTCTGCTTTCTCCTCTACCAGTAGCTGAATCTGTGTTTCGTCCAGAAATTAAGCAATTTAGTATTAAAAGATAATGTATAGATTTGTCAAGTGCTAAAGACACATGACGAATCAAATGTTTTAGCTACAACATAAGAAGTTTCCAGAGAATGATACATACGTCTTTGGGCCGCTACATCGATCTGCAGTGATTGTATTTGCGCAATCAGCCTAGCTACTTAGTGTTGCCTAATTAGAAATGTCACAGGTGAAGGACTGCAAGGACGTCTGGCCTTCACTCATTATAAGCCAAAACCACAAGAGTGGTCTGAGGCAAACTGCTTGCATTATACTTCCAGGAGTCAATCATGGCCTCGGAAAGGCATCAATCGTCACGCGAGCAGGCACTCTCGCTTTTCAAGTTAATGATGGCTGCATTTATGTTACTGACACATGCTATTCGGGAGATGGATGGCGGGATGTTTACACTGGTCATAATAGCATGCATTATCAATAAATGCAAGTTATGGGGATATCAGAGCCAATAAAACGTCACATCCGTAAGTTGTGGCTACTGTATATTATGCTGCACGTTTGTACTGCAGGAAGGATGTAGATAGACATGGCCGTATCTGCGTTTTAATTCAGCGCCACTCTCCTTGTAACTGTATAACTCACGTTGTTATTTTTTATTGCCCGTTATGCATGGCTTGCTGTCAGTTATAAGTAAGCAATACATTCTTCATCAGTTTTCTGAACTTGGTTTCTCAACCTTCAAGATGTCAACTCCACACTTGGCTGCCAAACTCCTTTCATTTTCTGGATGTGTCTATGAATTATATTTATGCACTAATTTACAAATAACGCTTTCCCTTAAATTCTAAGTGAGTGTTTAATGCACCTGATATACAGGTCTGTGCCATTGGAGTTGTAGGAGGATCAGCCGTCCTTCGCATCAACTACTGGCTGCCAATCTTGTGCTTTTGCATTTTATGCATAAGCGCAGTGGGCGCCATGCAGAGCCATAGACTGGCACTTGTAGCAGTCAGCAGGGTAGCACACTGAACCAACCAAAGAGAGGTACAACCCGAGTGCAGTGCTGATTTGATTCTCAACACAGCTGGTTCACATAGGCAGCAGGCGACTGTAGTATTGACTAGCATTCAAAGTCAGTGATATGTGGCATAGGCGGGCAGCCCTGCAGTGGTCTGCAGCCGGTGGCTCTCCAGATGTTTTGGACTACAACTCCCCTCAACCCTAGTCAGCATGGTAAACAGTGAGGGATAGTGAGATGTGTAGTTAAAAACATCTGGAAACTGATTTTATGATGATAGTGAAACGAACCATTATTAGCACCGGGAGGTACTGCTTAAGAAATAAAGATACTTGGAGTCTGGGTAGTAACGTCCAGTAATGCTATAAAGTTTTGAGCCACCTGAAGGGCTTGCTGCATTTAGTGTCTTCTTTCTTTTAAGAAAAGGTACAAGTCCTCCAGTATACACAAATCCTCCATCAGTGCAGGCTTGCTTTGGCTTTTTCCACAGTCGCTGCTAACTCAGATCATTATGAACATAGAAAGGGGCCTCTTGTTATTTAGCAGGCGGCATCTTTATCCAGTTCCCTTGCAGCCATGTCTGCAGGGTTATTTCTCTGTGTGAATTATGTTTGTGCTCCAAGCGCCTTGCATTCAGAGGACAAGCATGTTTCCCACAGAGAAATGCTACCACCCACTTGGTAATATCCTTACAGACCCCGTATCAGGATGTGAAAGTAATTAAAGGCCAGGAGACCTTGTTAAATGCCTTACTTCACTTGGGCTTTTAACAGCCATTACAGTCTGCTATAGAGGGCTGTAAAACGATATTCACAGCTTGATTTACAGGTATAGTCAATCAGCTTCCTCAGACTGTAGTCCTTTTATCCATGTACATGACTGGCACCCTACTCAGAATTATACAACGGGCACTCAGAGCATGGAACACCCTGCGGCTTAACATATGCGCTCAACATCGGCACTGCATCCCCACCGCACCCCCCATCACCACTTTCCAAAAGAGCCTCAAAACATACCCATGTCCACACACATAATCCATTTCCTCCGCCTGCACCACTACCACTTGACTATCCTAATCTTCCTATCCTATCATGAAAACATTTTGCAACTTCTGTTTCTCCTCCCACCTTTTGAACCTTTGGACCTTGTAAGGTGATCCAAGACCCTCTGGGTATGGCCAGAGCTGTACAAAATGTCAAATGAAATAAAAATCCAAATAGCCCAGCTCATTGAAAGCACTGAAAATAACAAGCAGAGTAACTGCTGAACTGGGGTAATGTGGGGAGATGCTGGGATGGCAGGTTGTAACAGTCCATGCATATTTGATGCTAGCATAGCAAGACTATTGACCTTGGAAATGGCTAGTAGCTAATGTTACTGGCTGGCTCAGCAGTCAGCAATGCTGTATTGTGTGTATTATTGCCAGCGGTATTGCACCTTCTGTGAGCCGAGCTGTCATACCACTGAAGGAAAGTGGAGCAGCGCTCCCTGGACCTGTCATGGGTATGCAACATCACTATGGCTGCTTGATCGATCCCGACCGGCTTCCAGGGAATGGCAATGGTCAGGTGGTTGTAGAATGCAAGACAGTCACTTCTTAATAAAGGAATCGTTTTTTTCAAAGGCAAACTCTCTTACTTGCCATTTTCAATAATTAGCTCAGGTCTTTTACCACCCTAGTTCACAACTGTGATGACCAGTCCCTATGTGCTCTGGGACCACTCTGATCCGTTGTCAGTTTGATCGAGGGAGTGGGTGAAGAACTAGCGTCTTCACCTTTCAATATCAAACTATAAATGTAAACTGATAAGGTGAGATACAAGCAGATGAACACAAGGGCATCATGTTCCCGGAGGTCCCAAACTGAACCAATAAGAAACGTGGCATTTTCTAACTGATGGTGCTCTCCTGCTGAAATTAGACTTGTCTTGTGGCACAGTTGCAAAGTAGTCAGTAGGTTACTTTGGATGATGCTGCAACAATTCTCCCTCCCATCTCTACACAAGGCGGCAGTGATATCCCCAAAGGACATTCCAACACTGTGGAACAAAAGATGCAACATAGCATACTAGCAGAATACATACAATAACCAGGAGAACATAATAAGCTAACATTCGCTAGAGAGCATACAAAACAGGCTCATGACAACAAGGATTTAGTACTGTAGTGGGGAATGGGAAGGAGCTAGATCCATTTAACATCATATCTGAATCCATGACGCCAGGAAAGTGTGTCATGTGTGTCCTGACCTAGGCCGACTGGTCGTATTGGTCACTGAAGACCGCTCTTAGTGAGTGCTGGGAGCCTGTATCCAAGTACGTGGGGATACGTTATGAGAGACCATGGGGCTATGAAATAACAACGTGAAGTGAATGGCTCCAGGGCTTAAATTAGGCCTTCCAGATTGAGGGGTTTGCAAGTAGTGAAGCCAAAAGTGCATGATATGATCAGATGTCTGGCGGTTCAAGCGCTATGCATGTAAAATATAATTGATATTGATATTTTATTTGTATTGCGCTCGTACACAAGTGTTTCAGAGCATGACAAGGCAAGAGAGGGGAACAAGGGAGAACAAAAACAATGATCTTACTACTCAATGGCATTGAAGACGTGCAAGTGCATGGGAGAGGGAAAGCTGAAAAGTGCATTGAGGGGGAGAAGTGGAAAGTGCGAAGCAAAGGAAAAACAGATCAATAATAAAATAAATAAATAATAAAAGGCAACAAACAGTGGTAATCCAATCAGCAAGTGGCAAGTGCTGGGTTTAAGGCAGCAGACAGGGTATGTCTGATAAGTGCAGGAAAAAGGGGCGGGGGCTGTATGGTTACAGATACAGACCCCAGTGCAAGGGGTATCCCGGAGGCAGTGCAGGTAGGAGGTAGGGTAGGTGGCAGGGTGAGCAGGTACCTGGGTCCAGAAGTCAGAGGCTATGCCAGATGCACAGTGCCGAGAGAGAGAAGATCAGCAGGGGAGAGGAGGGGCAAAGGCAGAAGCAAACCAGAGATGGTTCTCCTCATGTTTCAGAGTGGCAGGAAGGCTGTTCCAGCTGAAGAGAGAGATCTACCCCCAACTCGTTTCTTTGAAAGACGACTGACCCTGAGGGAGTTAGAGGTAGAGGAGCGAAGAGCTCGAGAGAGGAGGTATTTAAGGAGAGATAGCTGAAGATATTTTGGACCCAGGCCCCAGAAAGCCTTGTGGACAATGCAAAGGGTTTTGAATTTAATCCTTGCATCCACTTGGAGTGAGTGGAGAGATTTCAGGGCTGGAGAGATGTGATCCCAGGGCTTGAGGCCAGTGACAAGTCTTGCAGTCCTGTTCAGGATGAGTTGCAAAGGGCCGAGAGTAGAGGCAGGTAAATTTAGAAAGAGGCTGTTGCAAAAGTCCAACCTAGAGAGAACCAGGGCTCGGGAGACAGGGAGTTTATGGGGGAAGGAGAGGAAAGGAAGAGTACCTCTGAGGAGGTGCAGTAGGATGTTTGACTTTTTAGAGACATCAGAGATGTGGGAAGAAAATGAAAGCGTGGAATCAAAGATGACCCAGAGGTTCTTAGCCTTGCAGGTGGGAGGCCAAGGGAGGCTGGCCAGAGAGTGAGGGGAAAGGAGGGTGAAGGTGTGCCGATGAGGATGATCTCCATCTTGCTGGCATTTAGGCAAAGATCGTTGGTGGCACACCAATCCTGAATGGCAAACAGGTAATCAGAGATGAGAGAAGGAGAGGAGGTGGAAGAGGGAAGCTTGAAAATGAGTTGAGTGTCCTCAGCATAGCACTGGAAATTGGAGCAGAAAATGGCAATGCGGTGGTCGAGTGTTGCCAGGTATTGGGTGAAAAGCCAGGGCGAGAGGTTAGACCCCTGGGGAACACCGCAGGTAGAAATGGAGATAGAAGAAAGGAAGGACTCAAGCTCAAGGAAAGAGGTCAGCCAGGCCAGAGCCTGATCAGTGATACCCAGGTTGTCATGGTGACGGTTGAGCAGGATGGTATGGTTGACCATGTCGAAGGCAGAAGAGAGATCGAGTAGGATGAGCACAGAGGGAATGTGAGAGTCAAGGTTGGAGAGCAGATCTTCACGGATGTCCTTGAAGCATTTTCCATGCTAATGGCAGCTCTAAAGCCAGACTGATGGTCATCGAGACAGCCGACAGAATCAGAATGAAGGTTAAGCTGCGAGATGACCATATTTTCCTGGACGTTGCCCAGAAAAGGAGTAATGGAAATTAGGCAATAGTTAGCTGGGCAGGAAGGATCAGATGTGGGTTTCTGGAGAAGAGTATGCAAAAGAGAGTGCTTCAGAGGTCAGAGGAAAGCTCCTGAGGCAAAGGAGAGGTTGCATAAATTGGCAAGGGCCAGAGCAAGGGTATCAATGTGGTCCTTGATTGTTTTGGAGGAACAGGGATGAACCTGATTTGACTAGGCTTTCAAAGATCAGACTTGTTTAGCAACCTTGTCAGGGGACAAAAGAGAAAAGGACAAGAGAGAGGGTGGAAGAGAGGGAAGGAAGAGAGGATGGGGCAAGAGCTACAGAAGAGGAATACTATTGAAGGGGGGATAAAGCACTGCAAAAGTCTTTTTGGCCTACCCCTTACTGGGAGTTGGAGGGTTAGAGGAAGAGGTAAGGGAAGGGAGCACAGAGGTCATCGAGAAGACATGTGTTTCATTTAAAACCTTAGGGTGTGTATTCCATGCAGCACATAATAGCATTGAAGGTGACACCGTTAGTTAATGGGTGTGGGGTGGTAAAGTGGATTATTTAAGAACAAAGTCTAGCAGGGAAGCCAAACTGCACATTGATGGTTAGTAGTCATCAGGGAAAAAACAGTGAATGCAGAGAGCAATGAGTACAAGTGGAGACCAGGAATCAGTGAGATAATCAGTGATTATCAGCTTGGATGGTAAGTGTAACCACGAAGGTCAATACAAGGTTATGCACTCAACTGCTAAAAATGTACTTCAGTCTGGACATTCTGGAAAATCAAGACATGATGCTAGGGGGAAAATTATCAAAACATTTCTCTTGTGCAAAACAATTGTGCACATCTATATAGGACACATTATGCTGATTGGTTGTATAATAGGAATTGCAGCAAACAGGTTTTGGTCCACTCCGTATGATATAAAAGCATTCACTCGTGTAAAAATGAAGCAGACTTTTTTTATGAATATGGTTGTTGCATTGCTTAAAAATAAATGTAAACATATTTACTTGTCTGTTATGAGGCATACCTAGTACACAAAGAATTGCACTAATGTCATAGTACACACGTATTTAGATAAAATGCATTGGGACAGCATATTTTTGCTTAATTCTGTATTACCCTTGCATCAAAACTGGTGCCTTACTACACAAATGTGGCACAGGTGCAATGTTCCACCGTATTAGCACTAATGCAAAAACATATTCTTTCAATGCACTAAGGCAATTTTGTCCGAGTACTATTTATGTGCAAAAAACTACTCTTGTTTCTGTAGTTTCGGTTATATGGCATCTGGGATACCTCATCTCAAACTTAACATATATTGCTTATGGGATAAATGAGGCAAATGCAATCAAAGGGCTTGTCTAGCAATTTTCGAGTGGAAGAATAATTTAAAATCATGTATATATGATGTATTTATGATTGTATATGATTAAATGCACTGTGGTGCACAAGCATGTGAAGGAAAGATATCTTAATAAAACACTTGCTTTCTCTAAAGACAAAGGCTATGTTGCAATGCCATGGCCGTGGGGAATTGTATCCACTCTTGTTCTGCCTGAGAGTGTATACAATGTCGAAGGACTTTGTTTAGAAATTAGATGGAAGTTACCTAGAGAAGCAGTAAAAAGACCTGGTGAAGGTGTTGCATGTAATTGGTGGGGATTTGCATTTTGTCACAAATGAACTTCACGGGCACCAGTGGTCCAAGGATAAAAATCGGTTTCTAAACCATCAGTCAGCCCCACACCTCTAGTACACCAGAAGGGATCTGAACAGATTGTAAACACAAGTCTAATGTAAAGCTCCTTGTCCAATTTTGGTAACGTGGACGGAATGACAGACTTATCTCTGCAAGGTCATAGATCGTTGGTTAGTTGCAACACAGCGAAAATATAATTATCACCCAATGATAAAAGGTACTGTCCGGTCAGGATTGTATTAAATTATCTACTTTATTATTATTATAACAGACAGTTCTAGCACACTACAAAATGCAACCCACACTGTAAAGGAACCCATAGGACAGAGAGTTTCACAAAGGAAAGGGATGCAGTCTGGATACTGACAGGAGGGTAGTCGGTGAAGCAATCAGTCTTAACTATTCAAGGTTATTTGGTTTCAGCACAAAGGGAGCAAAGGGTTGGAAATGTCATGAGGAGCCATCACGGAGGACCAGGGGGACAGAACCACAATGTACCTGGTGCTTCAGATGCACTTGATGCTCAACATCATCTAGTCGGTTCCAGGACGCTTTGCAGCTCCTGATACAGAGATCAAGAAGTGAGACAGCTGTGGGAATCAGGTGGCAGGCAGTTCGGCAAGTGAGGCTGGACGGACAGCTGCAGGCTGGCCTACACGGCATCTCAGCGTCAACAATCATTGTCTCTGTGCTGCTTGTCGGATCTGCAACACTGGTCGATGCGTCACGGACAGCTTTAATGACTGCAGCGTAACAATAGTCAGTGGTGCAGCCGGTCGCGGTTTGAAGACTCGACTGTCTCGAAAATGTCCTTAAAAGAAAGATGCTGGTTGTTGCTTGTTGTGGCACTCCTCCTAGCTTCTTTGCAGGGCTTGTGTCATCCTTTAAGGTAAATGGCCCAAAGCTGAGGAGAGTGCTTGCAGTCAACAGCCTTGTCCTTTGTTCAGAGACTGTCTGGCACTTCCCACCTAGGAAGCCTGCTGGCAGAACCTAACACGGCATGCTGTGTACTGGCTGGGTACCAGTTCTGGAGCTGCTGGACGGGTCCACTATCCTCTAAGGCGTTATCTGCCTCTGTTCCCTTGGAGATGTTTAGGGGAGGGGTCTTGCTTCCCTCATGGAAATCCTGGCCTTCCTTCAATGGTGGAAGCTGTAAAGAAGACTGTACCTTTGCCAGGCTCCAAATAAGTCATTCTTCTTACTCCTTTTAATGTCTTCAGACAATCCGATAAGTGAGACGGTTTAGCCCTCTTTTAAAGCCAAATGGGCCCCAGTGATTGGCGCAAGCTATGCCTACCTTAAGGAACCAATCCAAGGTTCACACCAAGAATCTTCTGTTATGCTTGAGGTCGTAACCAGAGTGCTTTGCAATAGGAAAGGAAAGGGGTGACAACATGTACTACTAAGTCCCACCTATCTTCCTGTCCGTTATGGATAAAAGTGTCTCTCTGGTTAATATAGCTCTCTGTGACTCTTGATCAAATCGCAAGTCTCCCTTGAAGTTTGTTATGATGACAGACTTCTGTCTCCCTCAAATCATATATTTCGTCGCCCTCTGAAATGGGGTCTGCAGCAGGGATTGCCTACTGTAGATAGTTCTCACAGACATGAAATCCACTGCCCTTCATACAGAGGGGTGGGAACTAGCTTCAGGTTGACACATTGCATATCAAAGAGGTGTTAGTACCCTGCCCCATTATGTGAGTTCTGCACTCAGGCCTATCGCAGGCCTGTTTCAATTAACTCTCATCAGTGTGCACTGCCACCAGCAGAACCTTAGACAATAGAGAGGGCAGATCTATGGGGCCTTTGATATTTTAACTAGACTGGCCATGGCTGGAAGAAGATGTTGCGTTCCCCCTTCCTGAGATGCTTTGAGGTACCTTTTGTTGAATTTAAGGATTTTGCTAGACTGACCGACAAGTGGTAGAAGTGCAAGTAGAATCTCTAGTGTTATTCAGAATTTGCGATACATACAGAATTTATCATGGAAATGTATGGAGTGCACAGTCAGTGTCAAAGTCCTTGGAGGTGCTGTGGAATTTTGCCTAGTGATTAATTGATATTGTAGGACCTACCAGTGTCCCTGTCTCAGAATATGGACATCATTGCAGTTTGTGTTCCAGACATTGGCTTAGCACTGAAGTGGTGAAAGACATATCTGAGTGGGAACAGGATAGTGTTGAGCTGTGGCCACAGGATTTGACCAGGTTGTGGTTGTACTGCAACCAGTGAAGAATGGTCACTTCATAATGGACTGCAGTTAGTAGGGAAAAAGACGCCCACAACTTAGAGAAATTAATTTCCAAAGAGTGGTGTCCTAGTGGCATTTTTTATAAGGCTACATATTCTCATAGGAGGAAGGGAAGGAGGTGTCCCAGAAGATGCAACATGTTTCCAAATGAGAATTGCAGCAGGAGCTGCCCATCAGCCATCCACAAGAGTGAGAACCATCAAGAAGTGTCTGTTCATGTTGTCACACTGTCTACACTTAACCGAGGATTGGTCAATTTTGAGGGGAAAATCACACAATGAGATAATCAAGGCTAAGGTTGACCAATGGGGACAGGGTCTGAGTGTGTTGTAACTGTTTCAATTTTATGATTCTGGTTTCCTCCTCTATATAGCGCCATTTAATGTAGGTGTGTTCAATGAAGCTTGCCTTTTCCCCGGCTGAAGTTGCATGCAATACAATTTTTTTCAGTTTGTGCACTCATTATTGCTAATTGGATTGTTTTTGCTCGTACAGAATGTGTGCCTACCCTCAATTGTGGTGACCCCAATGTGAATTCCAGCCGCCCCATCTCTCCTGAGGAGCTGTAAGCTCCCCGCCAGTTAGCCTGGTCTGTGGCGCCTATCTGCAGAGACCGGTACCTGTGCACACAAAGAAGAGACTAGCAGGCGTCTGGGTTATTCAAAGGCCTGCCTGATCACTGGAGTTGGGTGCTGCTCCCTGCTGTGGTGGCATTTGTGGGGGACACCACAGGGGAAGACCTTGGGGAACACATAGACATGAGTGAAATATTGCAGAAACAAAAGTGGGGTTGTTGTTTGGGAATGAATGTAGAGAGTGTGGTGAGGAGATCCACGTAGTGTTTTATTTTTAAGTAGTAGTGAAAAAAGGAGCACTCCCACAGAGGGGAGCGGTGACGGCAGAGTATTAACATTATAGATGTAAAGTGAAGTGGAGATCCCCTTGAGAAAAGGGAAGGCAGACCTGCATAGAGAAGAGTGAAGCTCATGTAGTGGAAAGGGTGGGGAATCCTTCAATCCTGAGGTTACGGGGGTGAGAGGAGGAACAAAATACCATTGTGTAGATAAGTGTTTTGATGATCGTGTCGTATATTTTGTATACAAGTGTTTGGAGTGGGCCGATAATATCCCAGTATGTGTGACGAGTGTTGGGGCAAATATATTGGGGAAGGGGGTGCTTTGTGGGATTGTATGAAGCCGCACTGGGATGGGTAATTGGATTGATTTTATTGTGTGTTGGAGGTTTTGGAGAGGGGGCACCGGAAGGGAGAGCCCTTGAGTTTTCGATCAGTTGTGGTTTTTGTCTGTAGGTTTGTTGTTGAGGCTTTGCGTTAGTGCTGTTATTGAGAAAATTTGCATGCCAGTAGTGCACATGTGTAAAGTGCTCCCACAATATAGAGAAAATATCTTGAAGTGCCACCATGAGTCGGTACAGAGGACAGAGGGCAAGAAGTTCCCTGCTTGGCGTGCGAATGACACGTACAACAAGAGAATCCTTGAGCATAAATACACATATTTGGCATTGACCTATAAAGGTAAGCAGTTAAAGAATAGGCAAAGCATACTTGAGTTATGTAAGTTGTATGAGGAGCTAAACAAGGCTTCCAACAGTAGTATTGAGAAGGGGGCTAGGGCACCTGTGCCGGCAACCACCCCTCCCCTTACTGCACATGTGCCCATTCAGACACAGGCACAAACATCTGATTAGGCACATGCACAGGTGACAACCCTGCCTCTCTCTGCGGAGGCTACTAACCAGGTACAGGCACAGATGCATGTGCATCCGACTGCCGCACCCCTCCCTGGAACATATCTTTCATAGCCTGCCGCGGCACATACACATCTCCAATATTTGCCCCAAACTGATCCCAGATCAAGTACATCAGGGGATGGTGCAGACAAAACATGAACCCACTTAAAATGGAGATAGAGAATAGAGCATGCAGGGGCCTGGAAGCTGCATTCCAGAGGATGAGCTAGAGAGGATGATGCTGAGAAGTGAAGGGCAAGGCCAGTGTTCAGCAATAGATGTCAATCTCTGTAAGGCAGGACAGATACTTCTCAAATTTGACAGTACATGTATTAATGAGGTCAAAGTAGAGACAAACGAGGGGCTCCCTGCCACAAGGGGAATGAGGAGAGCCAAACCGTATAGGGAGGATGATGCCAGAGCGTAGACTATGATTTGTTATTTTGCAAAGGGGAAGGGGAACAGTTTGAGGGAAGGGAAGAGTGGGAGACAGACAAGGAACAGGGGGAAATTACACCATTGGGTATCAGCCTTAGACCGTGTCTCAGACGAATGGCAGTTGTCAAATGGAAGAAAGGGGGGAAACCATCCCAGGAAGGTACTAGGAAACAGTTTCCCTTACTACAGAAGGAAGAGGAAGGGCACATTATGTGCCCAGGGCAGACATGGGCAAGAACAACCTAATGAGGACATTGCCCTCTCTCACAGCGGGAGCAGGCAAATGGGTCTATGCCCTTGAGAAACAGATAGCAGAAGTTACATTAGCAGTGGGAGAAATGAAGAGTTTGCTTGCCGCAATATTAGATGAACAGAAAAATACCATTTGGTAGAAAGCGGGGTATCCAAGGGTACAACTAGAACATGACACACACAATGGTGCCCCATTTAACAACTGTCAATCCTGCGTGTGGAAGACTTTGAGGGATGTAGGTTTGATTATGATGTGCACAATGAATCCAGACAAGGACACATCACTTTACATTCACACACATTTAGGAAATGTGGCACCAAGAGACAGGGAATCATAGAGTGATGTAGCAGGGTATCTGAGACTGAAAGAAATACAGTTCATAATGCCGGTCTAAATCAGCAGCTGAAATAGAGACTGCCACTATATCCCCCATAGGAATGATGAAATTATGAATGTTGCCAATCAAGTAGCTACAGCGTGAGACAAACATTTGCCCAAAATGAAGGTAATAACACCAGAGAGTTTGTAGATTACTTGGGGGAGGTTTGCAATTAGCTTCTTGAAGTGTGCCAGTTACTCTTGGCAAAAGAAGTGAAAGTGCATATTGGATCCTGAAGAAAGTGGGAGAAAAGAAATTATAAAACCCACTGAAACTGGTCAACCAAAGAAAAGGGGATTTCTAATTAGTGACTGGACACCATGCTGGTAATTATTGGTTTTAAATTTCAGTGAGCAGATGAATAGGGAGACAAACACATTGTTTTTACTTCCTTCCGTGCTCCCATTCTGGCTTGTCTTTCTGGATTTTATAATATTCATGCATTAGTTGCTACTATGGCCAACTAAATATTTCTAGAATTTGTCTTCATAAACATTTAGGGATAGCCTCCTCTCTATCCCCTAAACCTAGACAAGCAGTACACCAGCACACTCTAGGGTAAGATACTTCAGGATGGATAGTAAGTGGTGGTTGGATGGATAGTCTAGCTATGTTTTAGTCTTTAACTGCAAATGTAAGTTATATAGGGCCTCATTATAAGGCTAGTGCTCCCGTAATGAAGGGGGCCGGTACGGGACTGGCCCCCTTCATTCCGGGAGCGCCGATTACAAGCTTTCCATCGCGGCACCCGGATCGCACGCCTGGTAAAACCAGGCATGCTTTCTGGGTCCCGCGCGGGGAAGAGAGAGGCAATAACGGGCCAGATGTAATCTGCCCATTATTACCTCCCTTCCCATTCCCATTGAGCCCCATGGGGGCTCAATGGGAATGGGGATGGGCCATTGCAGGAACCCGGTAATGGAGCACAGAACGGAGGAAGCCATGGAGCTAATACCTCCATGGCTACCTCCATTCTCGTAATGAGGCCCATAGACTTGGACATTTTGTGTGTTCATATTTCAGTTTCCAACCATAAACTAACTATGGTGCAGACGGAATATATCATGAGTGCAGTCATGAAATGCCAGGATCACACCCAAATGTATCATGATAGGCTGTAGGAACTGTCTTGCTATGGCAGTCCTGGCTCAGATGGTCATTAGAGCAATCACATGCCAGTTATAATCTTATGTTCTAGTCTAGTGTAGCCATAATATGCTGATGCATCCTCATATACCCAGCTACTGCTACAGTATGCTATGTGCAGCATTATATACCCAACATGTATCATATTATGCCAGTTTAAGCCTCATGCACCATTTACACTCAACATCCAATGAAAGGCACAGCCTCACAAGCTCAAGTGCCCTTTTCCTATGTAAAGTGCAACCTCAAACACCCACACACTGGTATTTTACACCAGGTAAAGCTTCAAATGCCAGGCATAGTCATATGTATGATACAGACTCGTATGCACAGGTGTTTCCATCATATGGCAAATATAGACATTGGCCCAAGTACATCCATGGCCTCCCAGCTGTGGTAGATTTAAGACATATACAATCACGAATGTCAAAAAAGGGCCCAGAATGGACAGGGTGGGGATGTGGGGTAGGTGCAGGGATGAAGTTTGGGTGTTACAGGGCTGCATTTTGAGGTACATGATACCGTGTGTTGGTTTGCAAACTGAACTGAATCCCTTTTATGTGATCTCATTTTGAACATTAAGGAACACAAAACCTCAGTATAAACGTCATCTACCCAAAATCACACCATTTAGTTGAATGGAAAAAGCAGAATTTGACACCTGAGGCCAGATCTTATTGTCTCTATGGTAAAGTTTTCCCTGGGGCAAACATCTATTCTTTCAGTGCATATTTTGCACCATGGCAAAGTTTGCACTGGTGCTAATACAGATGTTTTCTTCCAGGCTTGTGGATTTCCTGCCTCAAGCCTGGGCCTGAAGAGTAGAGCACTAAGATGAGCAACTGGGGAAATCTAACCTAAAATCCGAGCAGGATGTCATTCCTGTTTGGGAATATGAAATAGTGACTGGAGAAACAATGGACAGTCATAACATTAATATACTGAAGGTAGCATTTACAAATATATTATTGAATTATTGTTATGGTATTGTTATGCCTGTTGTTATGTCTATAGATACATGTCATAGCAAAGATCTTGCAATTTTGTTTTCCCACCTTGTTTCTCATTATACATGATAGCCTGTGAAAAATGGTGTAGTATTGGTTTAATCTATTTTGTGAATTTATTAACACAATGTTGGCAATTTCTTAAAATTGGTAGAATATTAGAAAAGTGAAAACTAAAGCATCATATGTGGCATGACAATCCAAAGGCTATCTCTAAAATTAGGAAAGCAAATACTTGTGTCTATACACACAAAAAAAAGAAACCCCGAAAAATTGCAATATATTTTTCAAAAGGTCATACAACTTTTCAACTACTTTGAAAAAAATGTGATGTATTGAAAAAGGTGACACGAATTTCTAGTAACAGATCATAACAGATCACTAAAAATGCACCAAAATCATGACACTATTTACCTAGATGTACTTAACTAGTTATAAGTGGCTTATCAGCTCCCTCTCTCTCTTGCTTTCTGTCTCTTCCACTCTCTCTCTGTCTTTCTTTCTCACTGTGAAACTGTGCATCTGTCTTTCTTTCTCTGTGGGTGCAAGTTACTCTGTCAGGTGCACATTTGCTAAAGACACCCTGACAGTTGCTAACAACAGAGTGACCAGCAAAGAAAATACAGATATCTTAATGGGGGGCAGAGGGAACATTGGGCCTCATTCCGAGTACGGCGCTAACCAATGGCGCTATTGACGCCTTGGTTGACGCCGTACCCGGACCGGCAGCGTCTTGGTGGATGGCGGAATTACCGCCCCATTCCAAGGTTGGCGGGGCGGTAATTCCCCATTCACCAAGGCTCTTCCCCATTCCCAAATGAGCCCCCACAAGGCTCAATGGGAATGGGGAAGATGCAAATAACGGTGACCGTTCATTACGGTCACCGTTATTGGCTTGGAGGCCCCTTTGCACCCTCGACTTTAACACCTGCTCAAAGCAGGCGTTAAGGGCGAGGGCGCAAAGGGAACTCGGAGTATGGCGGTAAGGGATTACCGCCACTGGTCTCGTTACCGGTGGCCGCTATCCCTTTCCGCCATACTCGGAATGAGGCCCATAGTGTTTTTTATGGATAAGAGAATGAGAGTAGCAGTGACAGAATCATAGGCCAAGGTTGGGGGTAGAGTCAGGTATTTAGAGACGTAAATAGCTATTGAATGTGTCCTGCAGGAATGTTGTTGTCACAATGAGGGTGCACTGTCCGATTGGGGAAAGGAGATGGAGGTGGACAGTCTGTGTGAGGCTGCTGGTGCTTTGATGGATCTGTTGAGGAACCAAAGGACCAGTATGTATCATTGTGTAATTGTAATTGTAATTGTCATTAGTTATTTATAACACGCATAATACCCAGAGGTTTCTCTGCAAATGTGTTTTCTTTTTCTATTTTTGTTAATTATTAGTGTTCATTGACATTGCTGAAAAATCGGTGTCCAGCATGCAAAATTAAACATTGGTTTGGTGCACCAAGAAGAAACTGATCATTGTGCTTGATCTGATTGTGACCCTTTCCAAGAAGTAAGGACATTTTAGAAGACAAAATGGTTTGTTTTATTGGCAAAAGCAACTGTTAAAAACAGGAAATCGCTTATTTATTAGAGGGCGAAGCCGGCCCTTTCCATCCAAGGCCCTCGAGGACAAGGCTGGTGCCTGTTCTCAGCCTGAAGCAGTTGGTGAATCCTTCCTATGAGGTGGAGCTCATCTCACGAGGCCCCAACACTGCAGGAGGAGCGGGCCTGCCCAGGAAGCCGTCCCATATCAGCTGTAGAAATCTGGTAAGCGCGGGCACATTGCGCTATTTTTATTGCCACCTAAGTTTGAATTTCCTAAATCGCTGCATAAATGCATACAAGCATTCTTGATGCCCTACTAAGAGCCCAGGCCGCCCTGCACCCGCCCTGCATCGATAAGAGCACGTTTTTGCCCTGATTCCAGTATTGCGGTACACGAGGTACCCCCTTCTAAGATGGCCGCCGCATTTTAGGCTAGTTCCGATCGGTGCCTGACCAGGCACACAGCAGCAGTCTTGACCCTCCCTGATTGGCCATTGCAACTACAACTCCTGCCATTGGTCGCCGGCAGGCAAAGCCAGCCCTCTCCATCCAAGGCCCTCGAGGACAAAGCTTGTGCCTGTTCTCAGCCTGTTCACTGCCGACTCTGCCGTCTGCCAGACCCCCTGGAACTCCAGACTCACCTGTTAAGGTAACATTGCGCCGGCAACTGATTGATCCGCTGAGCCCACAACCCATCTGCCCTTCACATATCACACCGCAACGTTATCTCTTCTGAGATTTGTAGTGCATCATCATCCTGCCTCTAACTTAAATATACATTACTCTCCTAACCTATTGGCAGGCTCTATACATGACCTTGGTCCCTGTGTCCTGATGCACCCCACTCAATGTGTGAGCTCAGTACATATTGGCCCTGTACTGTGATCTCGAACGTAGGCGCCCTGATGCACCCTTTTCAGTACATGTGTGCCCCCCATTGTGATTTCGTACTCAGGTGCTTTGATGTATTCCAGTCTATGTGTGATCTTAGTGCATGTGAGATGTGTTGTGCCCTATGGTCGCATCCAGACCACATTTGAATTGTGTTGTGCCCTATGGTCGCATCCAGACCACATTTGAATTGTGTTGTGCCCTATGGTCGCCTACAGACCTCACTTGAATTGTGTTGTGCCCTATGGTCGCCTACAGACCACATTTGAATTGTGTTGTGCCCTATGGTCGCTTCCAGACCACATCTGAACTGTATTGTGCCTAATGTACATTATGTCACCAATGCCCATTATTCGCCATTCCTCTGCATGTCACCCCAGCCTTAGCATGCTACTCCACCTTACCGCGATCATGTTCCCCTTTTGTGTCATGCAAAGCAACATACTCTGCACTGGCAATAGTTACATAGCCCACAAAAATGGTCTAGCCAGACCTGCCTGCCCAAGACATTACCCTATCACTTGCCCCACACCATTCCTGCCTACCACACCGGTCTTCCTCCCGGTATCACAATCCGCCTATCCTACCTATGGCCACGCTCACTCTTCTGATGTCCCAGCCAATATATACTCAGAATCTCCAAGCGGAACCCTACCGACACAAGAGCATCATGCCCCACCCTTGACTACAGCACCTGCTTAACCGCTAACCTAACTGTCTCTCGCACCACTACCTTCATCCCTACCGATCGGAACATTAGACTTGGTGCCAGAACCCACCACAGAACTAGCAAACGCCCAGCCAAATTACCCGATAAGACCAACAATCACACTGTAACACCTATCAATTCCAACCCTCTCATTCCTAAAGGAGCTCTTCTAAATGTTAGCTCACTAGTCGCTAGAAGTCGCCGACATTATTCTAAATAACAACCTGGACTTCCTTGCTGTAACCGAAACTTGGTTGCATGATGCTGCAGGACCATCTCTCACCCTAGCTATACCTGATAACTACACCATCCTCAGAGCAGATAGATCTAACGCTCGAGGAGGTGGTGTAGCTATCATCTTTAAGTCTCTGCTTGATATTAGACTAGCCTCCTCTCCTCCACTTAAATCATGTGAGCATCTCACAGTCAAATTACAAACTTCCCCCAAGAGCACTATCACTCTGCATCTAATTTACAGACCCCCAAGCCCACCTGGCAAGACATCACCTAACTAGTTGCCGAAAGTTCCAAACCGTCAGCACAAATGATTATACTTGGAGACTTCAATCTTGGGTTTAATGACCCTCTCGACATCCCAGCCATTGCCCTCGCCACGGTATTAGAGCAGCATGGCCTCCAACAACTCTGCTCCAAACCCACCCACTCGAAAGGCAGAATCCTTGACTGGGTAACCGCCCTTAACTGCAACATTACCATGAAAGATCCCATACAGCTCATCTGGACTGATCACCACTTCCTCCCATTTGACATTAATACTAGCAATTTAGAGCATAAAAGGCCGGTTATTGCACCTGCCTGTCCAACTAGGAAAAAGAGTAACATCACAGCGGAAGCCTTAATACCCTTGGTGACCCCTACTCTGAACGCACTACCAGCTACAACTGACCTGAACCAACTGGTCAACGTCTATAATGATTCCATGGCCAAAGCCATCGACATCATTGCCCCACTAAAAATGCGCAAAGGGAAACCAAAAGCGCACCTGAATACATGGTACACCTCGGAGCTCAAACTTCTCCGTCAACAAAAAAGTAAACTCGAAGCACTATGGAAATCAGTATCAAATCCACACCCACCTTCCAACCCTTCAGAACTAAGGTCATCACCTGGTTACTCAACAAATAACCAACCATGTATGTATGCATACCTAATGTACGAATGTATCCTTTATTATGTTTGCCTATTATTATCTATGTACTAACTGCTTTCTTGTCAACTATACATATGCCTCTCTACTGTACTATTGTTCCCTAACGCTGCCTGTAACTTGATGCTCAAAGCGCACATATACCCCTGGGTCAGGAGCGCTATACAAATAAATAAACAAACAAACAAACAAACATTGTAAAGTGGTTCTTTTTTTAAAATGTGCACATTTCATTCCTAATTATCTCTTCCAAGGTATGCTGTAGTCATAATAAGAATGATAAACTTGCCTTAATGTGCAAAGCAAATTAAAAACACATATATTATTTTCTGGTAGGAGATAATCCTTCCAGCGTGGTACACCTAATGCACTCTTTCAAAATAACCTATTGAAAAGGGGAATGGGGTACAAATAATCATTGAGGGTTAATGGTTGCTTTGCATGAAATCAAAGTGCATTTTGGAAACATAGAAATGGGAAAAGATCTTTCTATTTGACCAATATGTAGAGGAGCAGCTGAATGCCTCTACAGGAAGTCCCGCCCCTACGCTACCTGTATGCTGGAAACCAGAAGTTGCGACATGCACAACACCAGTGACTATGATTATTCCAAGGAGAGTCTTCTTCGAGACATGGCATCCATTAAGAAAACCCTATCTAATATATCCTCAGAGAACTGATAATCTCCTGGAAGAGATCCTCAAAGGTATATGAAAATGAGCAAAAGAGAAGCTGGTGACGTCACAAAAGGTGAGCGTGACACGCTGAGAAGAGTGGTCAAAGAGAAGAATGTATAGTCCTTATAGAATCTAATGACGATATCAAGAACTGAGTAAGGTTTCACATGCATATTGTATATTGCACATGTGAAGAAGCACTACAGAAAATGCAAGCTGTTTTATAACTGTACAGATGCAGAAACGCAAGTAGACTAAGGGCCTCATTCCGAGATTGGAGGTAGGCATGGCGCTATTTGCGCCATGGCTGCCTCCAATACCGGGTCCGGCACCGGTCTGGTTCAATGGGGACTTACTGGTGCATTCCGACCCTGGAGGTACCGGTAAATCCCCATTGAACAAACCATTCCCATTCCCATTTGAGCCGCCATAGGGTTCAAATGGGAATTGGGAGGGCACTAATAATGGGCTCGCGAATAGCAGGCCCGTTATTAGCGCCCTGGTCCCTTAGCAGGACCCGTAAAGGACGTGTGGTCAGACCACACATCCTTTACGGTTCCTGCTAAGGGACCTCGGAATTGGGAGGTAAGGGATTACCGGCACCAGTCTCCTTACCGGTGCCCGTTATCCCTTACCACCCAACTTGTAATTAACCCCTAAATAATCATAATGCTGGCTATATGTAGTGAATAGACTGCAGGCGGTGCCGCCATTATATAGAATCTGGATATTCGATGTCACAATTTTAGTAAGCTCAAACCCATGGAGAAAGAATGATTGATAGCTATGCATGTGTCGCCGCAAAGAAATAAACTGAAGCTCGGAGGTAGACCAAGAAAGGCTGTTTGGCCTGGTGCCAAAGGTTGGAGCAGCCAAAACTGGTTATCAGTCCTTGAGGAACAGTGAATGTGAGACGCCGAGCTATCCCTTGTTAAGTTGCAAAGAGAGAACCCTATGAGTGGCAAGATTCTTTATTCAAGACAATTAAATGCTATAACATGGGCCAATTCACGGTCTTCTGTCACGTGACACAAGAATTGGCATGCAGACCAGAACTTTGATAAGCATATGCTCACACTCCTTTATATTCCCAGAGAAGTGAAGCTACTACAAGGCCGAGTTCAAAGGCAAATTGAATCGCAGAAGGCACGGGTGTTTGAAAGATATGGAGCTAATTGGGTGGGGAGACACAGTCAAGTACACCCACTGACACCTGGGGTACCAGATTAGGTGCTGCTAGTGAATTGAATATTTCAGAAGGCTACAAGCGTGTCAACTAGTTGTAGAAGGCCATATAATGAAGGGCCTCATAGTTTGGGAGCCAATGAAATGCTATGTAATTAAAAACTGTTGAAGATGACTTGCACTAGGGGTGGGCATAAGTTGTCCACCTGACTGTAGAGACCCGATCACAACCCACACCTATATACTTAGATGTTTCCCTTAAACAAATCACAATCCTGCATAGGTTTTCTTAGTTCGCCACGTAGTATGACATCACATATGACGGGTTTTTGCTATATAAGAATGTTTTTTATTAAATGCTCTGAGACTATGCTGTGCGACATCCGTTGATGTCTGTTGTAACTCCCTGTTTTAGACAATTGAAAATAAAACAGTCGATAGAGACATTTTGCCAACTTCCTGAGTCGGTCTTGTTATTTGGTGTAAGAGTTATTCTGCATCGCCTCCATCATACGATGTGTTAGCTCAATTAAAGGACCATCAAGGTTCAAATATGTCAGTGGTAAAAGGGTTGTATGGTTGGATCACTAAGTAGACAATGCACACATGGTCTGTGCGGTGCACATTTCATGTTTCATAAAACTCACCCTCACATTTAAATGTTTGTTCTATGAACCATAAATGCAACTTTGTAAATCCTTAAAGGGTTAGTGGTGAGAATAAAATGGCTGTTACATATAATATACTATTGGAGTTCCAACAGCTGTTTTACTGGTGGGGAACCCTGAAGAATCTAGGAAGATATGGGGCAGAAGGGAAAGTTAGTGCACAGGCATTTCAAATCAATTATGTAGGTTGGATCTTTAGACATTTCTAGGAATTATAAAATATCCTAAAACAATGCAAATGTACAACTGGATTTAACATTATTTATTTCTAACTGTTTACACATTTATTGTTTAAATATATTAAAGTTTACAAAAATAATATTAAAATATGTTTATTTTGAGGACACTTTGTAACACTTTTTTTGTAATTTTAAGATAGCACTTGAAATTGGCATGTCACTGTTTTATCACTCTCTGCAGGGCATACAACTGCATCTTGACCTGCTCACAATTGTAATGCTCTCTGAGAGGTAGTAAGCTCTCCAGAATCTGTAAGCGTCATTGCAAGGGCAAACAGCAGGGCGATTACATAGATAACACTGTAACAGCAAGTAGCATGTTTTTTTCATTGCGCAGGATTACTGATTTCTACTATACGTGCATGGTTGCATGTTGGAGAGCAATGTGGATTCTTTGTGTGATGCAGTGTTAGGCACGGGAACCTGCAATGTGTCTGTGTTCTGTTTCCTAACATAGCATCATGCAGACAATAACTATAAACACAACAACAACAAAAGCATTCCGTGGAAGTGGCAGCATTCACCTTTTCTACACCAGGTGCTTTGCTGGCATGACAATTATGCCCTATGAGTGTTTAGTCATTTCTATGAGCGTGTGCTTCCATGTAATGGTGTATATGTTCATTTAATAATAATTTTAAAGCAATTTAAAATTGTAAAAATGATATTTGAATAGATTAACAGGTTTGTACACATTTTAATAATGGTTTCTTTTGTATTATTAACAGATTTTATATGTTTTAAGATTTGTGAATTTCGCAAGGGATGTAAGTAAAAAAATGGATGCAAAATGTTGCTATTTCTCAATGTTTCACTGGTGGAATGTATATCTCACAAGAAATATATCACAAATATGCCTATACCAAGTATTGAAAAATCAGCTCAGTGAATTAGAATTTGAATGTAACGTGGGTCTAATGAATTTCACACATATAGTACTTTTCATTAACATTGACACTAGCGCCAGCGTTTTCCTTTTGTAGGCCTGGGGCCATGTCAGGTTTATGTCCCTCATACCCGCTTTAAGCAACACCATTATATCCCTGATCCCATTTGCTGAACTGCCAAACACCAAATATGATTCCAGAAATGCACCAATGTGTGGTGCTAGCAGAAACCTGTGTATTCCATATGACTTTGGACCTACTCTATAGTCTAAGCATTGCATTTTCGTTGCTCCCTAATGGCACGTGTCACATCCTGGATACGCGAGTACGTTTGATCCCAAAACTCCTTTTCATTTGCTCATTCAAATGCATTCTTAGAGTTCTGTAGAAGATATGTACTTATTTCTCTGTAAACCTTTTGGATCGGGTTGATATCATTGCTGGTCATGTTATCATGGCTCTTTCCCTTGCAACTGTACCATTGACCACCCCTGCTGCCCCCTTATATCTCTGGCCCATTTCCCAGCCCTCCCTTTTTTGTGTCCTCCTAGCTACTAGCCAGTCTGTTATTTTCCTATTTTTGATTTATATTTTGCATCCCCCAGGGCTGCTATCCCAGGACAATTGGGGCACGCCCATTCTGCTTACCCAGAAAGGAAAATGCATTTTCCCATGTTGTCTTTTTCTGGGAGGGGGGGGGGGGGTCGCACCCAGGGCACCCTGCGACCCCTGGATTGTTTTCACCAAACCTTGTTCCTGCCTCCTTGCCATCAGTATATATATTCAGTGAAAAAACTTTGTTAAAGGGACGTTATGGTTCAAAGTAAAACCTGAAAAACCCCTGAAATTCGGTGAGATAAGCAACCATAACTCGCGCCACCGTGCACTGCTAACACTAACACCCAGGACATCAAAGATGACATCACAAATGTCATTGATGACATCACTGATGACATCACATGGCTGTCTCTCCCTTTTTCTCCTTTACTGACATATCTAAGCCACATAGTTTTCTTCAGTAACAGTCAGGAAGTAAAAATTGAAAAGGTACTATATTTGTAGACTTAGGGTCAAGTCACATCTTATGAAACATATACATAGCGGAAGACACAGGCTTGAAAGAGAGCAATCCTTTCTGTGCATGAAGATAATCATTAGGGTTATCAGCACTTTCTTATAGTTTTATTTTTATTACTCTACCTTCCCTGTATATGCTCATATTTGTATACATTATACTCACTCTCCTTTCCTTTGGGTGCAGTGACATCATGTGATACACATACATATGGTAAGTAGCAGCTTTGAAACAGAGCAATAGTTTCTCTGCATAAAGACAATCAGTTAGGTTATGAACTCTTTCTGCTACTACTTCTGCTTTTTTGTTTACTTAACTGTCCCTGTATATAGTCATATTTGTATGTGTTGTTGTCTCTTTGTGTTTTGTCTGTAATAATTATGTATTAAGTGGGTTTTATTATCTACTTATTACATGTTTCACAGTACGCAAAACTCTAATAAGAAAGCAGTTATCATTTCACTATTCAACATGGCAAGATTATGAATATGGCACCTTCATCATGTATGCTGCACACACTGCCTATGTTTCTGCATGAGTAGCTTAGTATACTGGATAGAACTTCATAACACAATGCTATTTATATCAATGCATTGCTTAATGCACAAATTAGCTCATGATATTTATCCCAATGATCCTTGACAGTTTTTGGTCAGCATTATAAGAATCCCTTGTACAGAGTTTTTATGAAAAGTAAATGCACATGTGATGTCATCAGTGATGTCATCAATGCCATTTGTGATGTCATCTTTGATGTCCTGGGTGTTAGTGTTAGCAGTGCACGGTGGCATGAGTTATGGTTGCTTATCTTACCATAACTGCCGAATTTCAGGGGTTTTTCGGTTTTACATTGAACCATAACGTCCCTTTAACAAAGTTTTTTCACTGAATTTCATAGGTTTTTAGTAGCGCAACTTAACCATAACGTCCCTTTAACAAAGTTTTTTTACTGAATTTCATAGGTTTTTAGTAGCACAACTTAACCATAACGTCCCTTTAACACATTTTCTTTTACTGAATTTCATAGGTTTTTAGTAGCACAACTTAACCATAATATCCCTGACGTTAAATACATCTAACATAGAACATACTGAACCCCTAGCTAGTGATTTCGATGTACGTGGACTACCGCCATGTCCGCGGCATATCGAAAATCTGAGCGTGGTGAATGTAAATTTAAAAAGTGTGCCCCATTTCCCCTTTGAGGTTGGCTCTGAAAAGAGCCGTTTTTTTTGGGTTTTTTGCAGATTCTTGACAGACACCTGTTATTTTGTATTTTTTTCTTCTTTTTTTCTTACTTTACTCCTAAAATCTTCACATAACCTTCTCCAAAGCAACCCTTACATTCCAAAACAGGATGGCATTTCCCATAAAAGATAAGGAAATGCCATCTTCTTTAAAATAAACAGCATTACTGGAATCAATATTCTCATTATTACAGAAGAACATACCAGCTCTAAGCATGAAGGCACACATGCCTCGGTTGATTACACACCTAGCATTGTTTTGCTGAGGACAAAAAACTGAACTATTGTCCCATATTGCCCTAAGTAGTAATCCAGAAAAAATTACTTTAGCATTTGGAAGGATGTTCATTACTGCTTGAACCAAGTGTTCCAAATCTGCCAACAAAGTAGGGGCACTGACATAGCCCAAACGGAAAGCACCATAGTGCAAAACTACCACATGGGGACTGTTGATCCTGCCCATATCTTCACAAACATGTACAATTCCCTGTACATTGCAATCAGGCACAGTGCTCCACACAACCTCCACTCCTTTAACATCGAAATTCTTTGCAACATGCCTGCATTGAGCATACTGCTGTAAACCATGCACAAACATATCTCCGAGCACCAACACCCTGACTTTCTCCACTTCTGCCATCTCCACTACACACAGTCTCTTTCAACACAAATCCACAACCTCAACATCTGATTGGCTGATCCCTACAGTCTTCTTTCCATGCTGGATTTGCTGGAAAACCCCGGATGTAGCACGCCCTGTCCACGGACAGCGTAACTCTTGGACAGCCCTTCTACCATTTCCACTTCACTCTCTCAGCCATGCCCTCATTGCATACAGCTAAGCAGTCACACAATACGGATAACGTCCTCAGAACACCCCCATTTTGTTTATTTTCGAACATTTCAGGACACCGCAAGTGTTCTTATAACATATGCAACTTGCCAGCGAACAATACGGACAACGTCCTCAGGACACCCCCATTTTCTTTATGTACGAACATTTCAGGACACCGCAAGTGTTCTTCTGGCTCACTCTTTTTTCTTTTGCTGACATATCTAGGCCACATGGTGTTCTTCAGTAACAGTCAGAAACTAAACATTGTATTTTATTTGTAGACGTATCCTACAAGTATGTTCTTATAGTAATTCCCTTAGAGTCCAGTCACATCATATGAAACATATACATAGGGGAAGACACAAGCTTTAAAGATAGCATTATTTTCAAGCAAATAAATTATGATTTCTCTGTTTCAAAGCTGCTTTTTACCCTATGTATATGTATATTGGTATGTGTTCTTGTCTCTTTCTGTTTTCTCTATAGTGATGCAATTATGTAATACATGGGTTTTATTAGCTACTTATTACATATTTCACAGTACACAAAAATCTATTAAGAAAACAATTATCATTTCATTATTCAACATATGAACGTTACGAATATTATACCTTCATCTTGTACGCTGCACACAATGCTTTGTTTCTGCATTAGTAGCTTAGTAGCAAAACAAAAGAGTTGATGGCTGGAATGTTTAGAATAAATCTTGACCTCTGGCATTGCTCTGGGCAACCCTCCAGACCATCGTTCTTCGCCTGCCAAGCCATTACAAAAGGGGAAAAACCATATGCAAATCAGGCTTGGTCCCACCCCCAAAGGGGTAGTCCAGCCCGAACTGCTAGGTCACATCCCTTTTGCACGAGACCACAAGCATCCCCAGACATGTTTCAGCCTTGTTGGGCGTCATCAGTGAGGAGTAGCTTGGGTCTCTAGGCCCAGCAGGCAAGGGACCCACGTCTGGGCATACCCTTCCCACTCGGGGTGACAATAGCAAAACAAACATGCTTTGGGGCCACGGGGGAAGGGGGCCGCTTACCTAGTAAGCAGCCCCCCCTCCCCCACGCGTCACAAAAGGATCTTCGTTTGATCCGTGACGTTGCTGCCCGCGGATCGAGGCGCCCTGCGCCCGATCCGCGGGCAGCAAAGTCACACAATGGGTACCGTTGGAAAGGGGAAGATCTCCCCTTTCCAACGATACCCGCCTCGATCTCCGGCTTGAAATACAGACGGAGATCGAGGCGGAACAAGAAGGGCACTCACCTTCTCTCTCCAACGCAGCAGCCGAAAATGGCTGCTGCGGTGGAATTGCTTTCCGTTTCACGCCGACGTGCGTCACGCACGTCGGCGTGAAACTGAAGGAAATCCAACCCCCGGCCAGTGAGGGGGGACCTCCCCCTCACATAGCCCGGGGGTTGGATTACAGTTTTGAGCGATCCCTGCTTTGCAGGGATCGCTCAAAACAAGGTGCCGAAAAGGACGAGCTATCTCGTCCTTGGCACTGCGTGTGCACTTCCAAGGACGAGATACCTCGTCCTTGGCACTTAAAGGGTTAAAGTACTTTCCCTTTTACATCCTCGGTGCAAACAGCACTTATAATACGAAGCTCTAACAATAGCACATTCCAAAGAACATTCTACACTTCACCATCTCCCCCTGCTGAATGTGTGACATCATCAGTCAGTACTGCTCAGCAGGGCTATGCAGAGCTTCATAGGCCAACGGTCTTTCACTTCCCAGGAGACCTTGCCACGAAAGGCTCATAAATCACCAGAGTTTCAGACAGCCAAAAACATGATGTGCACGATAAGCGCAGTACGGTGCTGCCAGGCTCCCATAACTTCAAAGCCTGCAATTATCTTGTGAGAAGGACAGCGTTTAAAACAACAGCTCCCCATTGCTATGAGTGCACAAGACATGGGAGTGACGTGTAGTCAGGCAAACAGTCCTCCTTGTTCATGTCAAATTCACATCCATTTCCCAAACACAGAGCAGCGTCTCTTTTTTTCTATTGCCATTCTAACTTTAAAAAAAAGCATAGAGTAGCATCACATTCTTCCCCGGGGGATTTAGCTCTTCATTACATCTTCATTACATCTCACGGAGGACCAGGGTACAGCGTTTGCTTTCAACATCAATTTCCCAGTATTGCCAGTATTATCTTTCACCTGCTGGTCCAGCGCCATCTCCAGCCCCCAGGGCAGAGCTTCCTGCCTCTTTCTTGGACTTCCCCTGAACCCTGGGACACAGTCCTCCTTCCTGCTCCTGGAGCTGATCCCTCTGCAACGGGGCCCAATTCCTGTTCCTGCCCCTGCGCTCTGGGGAGCCATGTCAGGGCTTCTCCCTGAAGACTCCCTGGGGCCCAGCTTGCCCACTACTTAAGTGCGCCGGTCCTGAACCCTGGGACACAGTCCTCCTTCCTGCTCCTGGAGCTGATCCCTCTGCAATGGGGCCCAATTCCTGTTCCTGCCCCTGCGCTCTGGGGAGCCATGTCAGGGCTTCTCCCTGAAGACTCCCTGGGGCCCAGCCTGCCCACTACTTATGTGCGCCGGTCCCACCAAAGATGGGGCTTTAATCCTCCGGCTCCCCCTGCACTCTGGGTGATGGGACTTACAGTTTTTGGGGGCGGTGTTGTCCTTCTCCAGAAGCTTGTCCTTCCTGCACCCCCCGCAGCAGGGTCCTCAGTCCATCAGCTTGTGGCACGTAGGTTACCAAAGACGACTCGTTGCCATTGTTAAAAAGCATGTTCCAAGCTCTTTAAGATTTCTTCAGGTAAGTTTATTCCAAGTTCTTAGTTACATATCCACATGAAGACATAAAGGACATAAGCTGTGACAACACCGGCTCCAATCACCCAGGGCCAGCCAGCTGTAACCGCCTCTACACATAACACTGACTCAGAATATTCCATCATCCACACATAAACATTCCACATGACATCTCAAGCTACCTCACCTCAGACAGGCACAATACAACAATTGTCTTTAGCCGAGGCGTTCAGTTTTCCCCAGGAGTATAGTTGCAAAAATCTTTCCCAAGGGGTCTAGCAAGGCAATAAGCCTATAGTTACAGGGGTCTTTGGTGTCACCCTGTTGGGATCAGTACCGCTTTTTGCCATGATGGTGGAATTTGCTTAGTTTGGTCGATCGCTTTAAAAATTTGGTTGCATATATCCGTCCATATCAATTTGTTAGATTTGATGATTTGATTTATTAGTCCATTGGGGCCAGGGGCCCGAGATGGATTCAGTTTGGCAATCGCCCTCAGAAATTCCATGATGTTTGTTCGGGCCCGTCGTCCTCCTTCCCTTTGATGTTTGAGATTTATGTAAATTCTTGAAGTGAGTCTGCCATCCTTGCTCTTTTACATCATTCGTTAGTTTATGTGGTGAATTGTGCTGTGGATTTAATAATTTCCATAGGTCCCTGGAGTTATGGTTATGTAGGGCTTGCAGCATACTTTTGGCATCTGTTTGATGTTGTATCACTCTGTTATTCTTCATCCATTTTTTAAATTGGTGTCTTCTTTTTCTTATTTGCTTGAAATTAGCTCCTGGGAGACGCTGTAGTTGTTTTATGTCTCTTCTCAGTTCTTTCTTTTTAATTGCAATCGTTACCGAGTATGCATGCGTGCACTCGTAGGACTTCTTCTTGAATCAAGTCCGCAAAAGATTAAACGTATTTAGTAGGTTTGGATAATTTAGCAGTTGTGAATCTTCTAGAGTAGTACTTCTTATCTGGGCGGATTGCCATCCGTATATAAACTGGCCAGCTCCCAATACAGCATATCTGGGTGTGGTAAGGTTGGCTGCGCTATCTTGTCTGTGATATAATAATCCAGATTAGATTATAACTGTTTTCTGTGACCTTCCGCCTCTCTGTTTCTCATATTGAAGTTAATTGTATTGCTGTTTGTCAATGACAGAGTAATTACAGCAGCAAATAAGCACGTGTTACACAATGCCACATAATACCAGTGGGACCAACAGTGGGACCAAATTAAAAATGTCATTATCACTAGTGAAAATTAAAAATGTCATTATCACTAGTGAAATAAACTTCATCACCATTGTGGTGCCAAAATTAAATTAGCTTACTAACATCACTCCACATCCACTGACATAAGGTTTATGATTTAACATGTGCAGTATAAATGAAAATCATCTGACATTGTCAGCATGACATGTCATGGTCCATGGATTTATTAGTATTGCATGTCCAAATAATAGTAGTGGGTGGTAGCAATATCAGTGTACTGTCCTAAGTGTTGTTCTTAGTTCCCAGACCCTAGGACATATGAAGGTTGTCTTAAGCCACAAGGTATTAACTTGCCATTTCTGAGCCAAAACACTATACATCTTTAATACTTTTGATGGCATGTTGTGACGCATCCTGGGCAAAGTTATTTGGCCAACATTCCCAATCACTTTAGTATTTGAGGATTTTGCCAAATGCAATTTTCCACAACTTCTTCCAGGGTTTGAGCAAAGAGGGTTCAGGCAAGGTGGTCTAAATCAATATAAATAGTGCAAGTGTATGCGTGGTTTCAATGCCTGATTATTCTTATAGTTCCATGAGCAGATGGGGCAGATGGGGGAGGTGAAGACACATGCAATAGTAATTTAAAGGCAGAATTTTAAAGTAGATTAGGTTACTTTTTTGAGACTGCTGAGGTAGCAACGAAATCTTGAACACCATGCATTGTAGTTCTTGTCAGTTATTGGAGAGTGTGAAGATGTACCCGATTGGGTCATATTTTAGGATGAGAGAAACTATGAGCTGCAATAAAAAGAATTAGAGAATTAACCCATCTAAGAACGAAAAAGAATGGCAAGAAAATATCGAAGAAAAAGCAATATCGTTGTCAAGACAAGGTCGTTTCTTTCACTGCAAATATGGTGCATATACGGTAAAACCTACAACTCTACTCTATAAACAGAAAGTCATTCCAATTCTGACTTA
Source organism: Ambystoma mexicanum (assembly GCF_040938575.1). Lineage (NCBI taxonomy): Eukaryota > Metazoa > Chordata > Amphibia > Caudata > Ambystomatidae > Ambystoma > Ambystoma mexicanum. The sequence continues at coordinate 224,176,822 of NC_090933.1, read as the reverse complement.
TGCAAGCGAAGCTTTGATAAATCAACATCTATTGAAATGGCCAAGATATGAAGCTATATTCTGGAGAAAAACTCTTGCTCTACCAAATTCCTTCCCAATCTCTAGAATTCGATATGTACTTGCCCTTCAATCTATTCAATCCATTGTAATGTGGAAACAAATGGACCTATATAGAAAAATTATCTCGGAGGAAAAAATCCCTACACTGGAAATCCTGAAAGATAAAAAACATGCATTCCAAGTCACAGCTTTAACGAAGTGGACAACCGAAATCAAACACAAAATGCAACAAGAAGAAATTACCGAGGAAATGTTGAGAAACAGACCTCAATGTGCTAAACAAAAAATTCAGAAAAATGACTGGATAAGAACAATAGAAGATCAGAAAAAATTTAAAAGACACCTATATGCCGACATGGAAGTAAGAGCTATTAATGAGATGCCTTCGTATTTAATCCAATTCCCTAGTGAGAAAATTCGTGACTTGTTTCTGCGCTTTCGTTTGAACATCCTACCTACGCGTGAATACTTGTCATTAATAGACCGAACACATAGTATTTCGTCAATCTGTCGATACTGCAAAGATCCTATGGAGCAAGAAACATTATTCCATCTAATCATGGTGTGCCCAGAGCTAAAAAGTAAACGTGACTTATTTAGAGACTTCTTTAAAATCTCAAACCAACATATGACAACAGAAGAGCGATGGGCAACGCTGCTCCAAGGAAACAACCAGTGGTTGATCATTACAGTGATCAAGTTCTGGAACGAAATCAACAAAGAATCGTAAAACAAAAAGTAGAATGAAATGTAGTGGTAAGAATAAGGAAAAAGGAAAAAAAAAAAAAAAATGAAAAGTTTGATAAGTCAAACAAAACATTTAAAAAAAAAAAAAAAAAAATTAGAGAAAGAAGTTTACATGCAATGGGTGTGCCACCTTTCTGTGATGGACAGACATATTATGACTTTTCAAGAATGAATCTTAGAATATTTTGAAAGCAGAATATTACATTTACTAATTCTAAATTAGTGTGTCAATTTATTGTGCTGAATGAGAAAAAATACTAGCTGCAAAATATCTTCTTTGTTCTGTTTGAATACACGATATTGCGTACAGTGATTGTAATTAAGTGGATCAATTTATTGTGAGCATCAAGAAAATATTTCTATCGGAAAACAGAAAAATGTTGGAATTGTTTTGAGGTACATAATTTAATTCCATGGCAATAACTTAGTGTGCCAACTTTATGTGATGGAATAGACACGATGTTAGTTGTGAAGAAAAATAATTAAAACTGATTGGAGGCAGGAGATTGCATTCATTGGTCGCAACAGAGTGTGCAAAATGTTTGCATTGGGGAGACAAAATACTGGTTGTGATGGAAAAGTACTGGAATTATTAGGGTGCAGGAGATTACCATCCATGGCTGTAAAGGAGTGTGTGAACATTTTGGGATGGATTAGGCAAACGGCTAGTTATTAAGAGATACATTTAGAAATGTTTGAAGGCATCAGATTATGCTCAGTGGTTATAATGGAGTGTGCCAACTTTTTGTGATAGATTAAACAAAATACCATTTGCAAACAAAAAGTTATAGAATTGTTTGGTTTCAGGAAATTACACTCAGTGTCTGTAACTGAGTATACAAAATATGTAACACAACAAGGGAGAATGGTTTTAGATTGCATCTACTGATGACGAACGGTGAGAAAATAATGTTATTATTATTGTTTTAGGGTATTTATTCAGCACAGACCTAGCTTCAGGAAGCAATGGAACGCTTTACAATCATATTGGGAAGAAAGGGGTTAGGGAGCAAAGAAACAGGGGAGCAGGGATCTAACAACACGGGAGGGAGGCAATTGTCAGCAATGGTAACCAGGGGAGGAAACAGCGGGGATCAGATCACCTAGCCTCAGGTATGGTGGGGAGCGGATGGAGTATGGTCCTAGGTGTTAAGGAGGAGCCATTTCTTGAAGAGAAGGGTCTTGAGCTCTTTCCTGAACTGTAGAAGCAAGCAGGCAAGTTGAGGGTTGGTAGGGAGGAATGTCCAGAGTCTTGGCGATGTAGACAGAAAAGGCCTGTCTTCTCTTTTGGTTCTTTCTGCACCAGCAGAGTTCAAGTCATCTGCAAGGCCTTACTGCTAGTGGATCGTAAACCTCCAGATATGCTGAATTCTTCAGTGAGGCAGATTGGGGTCTTCAGGGTGGAAGCCTTGGAGATGATGCAGCAGGTTCTGAAGATGATACAGTTATGCAGCAGGAGCCAGTGCAGTTCCATGAGGTTTGGGTGATGTGTGGAATGTGCAGAGTCCTTTGGTGAGAAACAAACAGTGTCCAGGAGATGGAAATGGGACCACATTCACTTATGAGTCTGACTCTAATTATGATGAGGGATCCCAGTTTCCTGTTTTGAGTGATTTCTACACCTAAATACAGATAGATATCACTCTGGTTCCTTCCTCTACTTATTTGTAAAAAATGGAGAAAAAAAAGAAATGTGTGTATTGATTAGCTCTTCAGGTTGTAAGTTACACCTAGAAGACCAAAAAAGGATTTTATTTTTCTTTGAAGTTGTTCAAACAGCTACAGAGATGTTTATTACATAAGCATAAGCATACGGAGCAGGTGTTAATTTATAAGGTTAAAAACGATCTTGACTTGATGTACAAGAAACAATCTCGATGAGTTTCCCACCAAAGGCATCAAAGCGCTACATTTTCTACTTGATTTAATGAGAAAAAGCACAAGGTGCAAATGATTTATTTTTATAGAGCCAATATAAATATGGAATAATACCGATAAAATTGCTAAAGAATAAATATGGATAAATACAGACAGACATGTTAAAAAAGAAAAAAAACTCAAATTGGGAGCCTTCATTGTGATGTGCAGCAATTCAAGTTTATGATCCATCACCCTCTCCCTCCTTCCCTTCAGCTCTCTGGCTGGCCTCTCTTGGCCCTCTTCCTGCTCCCACTTGCAAGGCTAAAAACCTCAGGGTCATCTTCAACTCCACACTATCCTTCTCTCCTAACATCTCCGACATCTCTAAGAAGTCACACTACCAGCTGCACCTCCTCAGAGGTATTCTTCCTCTCCTCTCCTTCCCCGAGAAGCTCACCATCTCCAGATCCCTGGTTCTCTCTAAGCTGGACTATTGCAACAGCCTCTATCTAAATCTGCCTGCCTCTACTCTCCATCCTCTGCAACTTATCCAAAACAGGACTGCGGGACTTGTCCTTGGCCTCAAGCCCAGGGATCGTATCTCTCCAGGACTGAAATCTCTGCACTGGCTCCCAGTGGCTGCAAGGATTAAGTTCAAAACCCTATGCATTATCCACAAGGCCTTCTGGGGCCTGGGGCCGCATTACCTTCAACTCTCTCTTCCTAAATACCTTCCTTCTCGGGCTCTTCGCTCATCTGCCTCCAACTCCCTCAGGGTTAGCCGTTTCTCCAAGCAGCGAGTTGGTGGTCGATCCATCTCTTCGGCAGGGGCCTCCCTCTGGAACACCCTTCCTGCCTCCCTGAAACTTGAGGAGAACCATCCTCGGTTCCGGAAACACCACAAAACCTTCCTGTTTGCTTCTGCTTTCTCCGCCTCTCTCCTCTGCTGAAATTCCCTTGCCGATTCTGCACTGGTTACCTGGTCACCCCTTCTGATTCTTGGGGCCAGGTCTCGCCCTTTGCACACCTGCCCTGCCTCCCTGGCAACCCGCTGCACTTAGGGACTGGTTCTGTATCCCTACAGTCCCCTCCCAGCACTTATGTCTACTCTTACTTTGCACTTGCCACTATCAGGCCATCTTATTTAGCGTATTTATTCTTCTAGCCCATGTACTGCACTTTCCCCTTTCCCTTCCCTCTGGCACTCTTCCCTTTTTTCCCCTTACCTCGCACTTGCGCGATCTGAATGACACCTGGCCTAGTAGGATCGTTGTCTTTCTTCCACTGTTTTCCCCTCCCTTGCCTCGTCGTGCCTTGAAACACTTGAGTATAGGCACGTTATAAATGCCATATCATATCATATCAGAATCCAAACCACAACGCATGATTCTGACAACCAGTGTTACCAAACAAGAAGAGAAGAGCAATGCCACAGTTAGACATATAGGAGGGAATGAAAATGCTACTCCTCCCTTTAACAGAGGATAGCAAATCAAAAAGTACAGAATGTCAGCCTGTGGCACCAACACATCAACTTCACTACCACCAACTTCTTGGGCAGCTGTTGAAACATACATCATGATCCATCAAGAAGATCCAAACTGTGGGATTTTTGATATTGGACATATATGTGCAGTGAAAGACAATAACCAACTTTGGCTCAGAACAAAGTTGCTGTTCCATAGGACACAGAACACCAAATGTACGGACCAGAAGACCTCTGCTGCACACTTCACCCCATAGCCAAACACCACACCATCCCTATCTCATACTGTCAACTCTGTGGTGATGTGAAAAACCTCGAATGGCTTACTGTGTGTGGCTGAAACAGTATGAGATGCCATTAGGATAAATGTTCTAGTGTTCTGGTTTTACCCTTCTTCTGCTATGTTATAAGAACAGTAATGCACAAAATCCCCCGTCTAACCGGTCAGATAACACCCCTGACCATTTTTAGAGTTTGCCCTGTTAAATGAGAGCTGCAAACATGAGAATTCCTTGGGTTCAGCATGATGCATGACAGCTGGAAACTAGCAAGTTCAAGCATCTTCGGATTCTTACACAACACTGAAGGGTCAATGATTTTTAGACTGATAATCTTCAAAGCATGTTATCACAACATGTGTTAGTCATGTATTCTCATTCAGTATTATCTAACTTTATATTTTACTCTGTTTCAATAGTAATATGTTGCTTTGATGCATTCTGATTTTCTGTGGTACAATTTCCCCTCTCGAACACTTCATAAATTGTGGAACATCTGCACAGTCAGATGCTTCAAGAAACACATGATCTGCTCCATCAAAGGCAAGATGACAAATGTACAGAACTGATTAAGTATGATGTTCAAGCATGTCTCATGTTTTATGTTCTATCCCCTCCCTCCCATTGCATTCAAAGTGTTACATATGGGTTTTTTCTTTCATCAGTCGAAATTGAATTCTGTGTCTTGATGCATTTTCCAAACACTGTTATTTCAAATACACATTGGTCTGTTTTTAATCCATGACAGAAGAAAAATACCACGGTCCCAATCCTAGCGTGCAATGTTTTGCATGCAGTAGATGAAAACTGCCAATAGTTAAGGACAGGTGGATTGCCATTATTTGTATTTCTGCCTGGAGAGGGTACTATACCACTATTCAAACTATGCACTATCACGGCTCAACAAGAGGACTCAGAGATCTTTGGTCCAATAATTTGATTCAAGATGTACTCCTTTTGTAATTCTTCAAACGAAGGTGCAACGACCAGTGTTGAGTAGTGTTGAATTAGTTTTTCAAAAAACAATAGGCTGTGAAGGAGGCTTCTGCAACTGACTTTCTTTTGTGACACTCTCGCTCAATTGAAGTTACTCCACCAACAATATTCAGGAGCCATCCCTTCAAGTCTTATGAGAGTCACTCCAGCAGGTCTGCCTTTTTCCTCTCCTCTTGCCCAGTCAGGAGGGTATGGTGGTACTGGGGTAATCACCTCACCATAACAATCATCCACTGCCATTGGGGTCAAACTCCTTCAACTGATGGTAATCAGGCAACACAGCTAGTTTGTGTTTTCATGCCACACCAGTCTGTCACCACTTGACTGCCCAAATCACCAATACCCAAAATGCTACCACCACCATCTAGCTGCTATGGTGCTGTTGGTAGTGGCACTATAGCCCAGATATTGTATGTTGTCACTGCGGAGGACGTGTTTTTCTATGCACAGGTGGTGAATATCCTTGGACAGGCTCAGATGGTGGGCGAAAGACCTCGGGGATGCTTATGCTATTTTACAAAATATGTGCTCTTGCAATAAATATCAGCCCCGCCATGCCACGCCACAAGGGATCTGTTTATATTTCTCTTGTTGCACGGTTTTTAGCAAGACCTGTGATTCCTCTAACAAACAGGCACTGCCTATAAGACTCTCACCCGCATAGACATGTCTCATAGTGAGTGAGTGTGTGTGTGAGAGAGAGACTGGGAGAGCCATAGTTGTGTTTAGAATAGTCTATGTGCCAGGGCAGCTTGAAGAGAAGATATAACATGCGGTGGAACCACCTGGGAGAGGCAGTGCACCTTGAGAAGAGGCCTGATTTATAATGTTTTGGATGAACCTCTTCTTGCGGGTGTGTGGTGCAATGTACTCCCACCCAGTGTCACATGAGCCTAGTAGAATAATGGTAAAAGAACAGCATAGTGTATGGTTCTTGAATGGTGTTTGCTTTGTTTGTTAAGCACCGGACCCGGTAATTGCCCATTCGTGGGCGCCGGAACAAAATGCTCCCCATTCCCATTTGAGCCCCATAGGGCTCAATTGGAATGGGGAGGCTGGATGCACCGGCACCATTCAGAATGGTGCCGGTGCATCTAACATCTGACATGCCCTGCTCGCGTCTGCCATTCCACCAGGTCAGACCTGATGGGAGAAAAGGCACCCGCAAGCAGAACTCGTAGTTTGCCGGTCCGGTAACTATGGTACCAGGAACCTTACCGGTACCGTAGTTACCGGACCGGCAAACTTGTAATGAGGCCCATGTTATGTTATGTTATTTGGCATTTATATAGCGCTCTATATATCATTGGTATGACCTCAAAGCGCTTGTGGGTTGAACACCTTTGGGGCCGTAGTCCATGTTATTCGAGAGTAGAGTATTATAGGGTGCTTGGGTGCACTCAATATGTAAGCAGCTGATGCGATTGCTTGATGGTAGCTGCATACTAACATTAGCTATGGTGGTATTGAGAGATCAGATGAATGTGTGCGGTCTGGCGGTGAGTCTCAGAGACTGCATTCTGGCGACATTAGGCCTGTGTAGGACGCTTATGTGAGCAGCTAGGCCTATTTTTCATGGGGTATAGCTGCATTCAAGCAGGATGTTGAGGTGTTCATGGTGGATTGTTCGTATGTGAGCAGCTAGGCCAAAAGTGATTGAGGGGTGTAGCTGTGCTCTTTTGTGTGTTGGTCTATAGTAGAGAGTGAGCATAGTGGAGTGGAGTGAATCACCTATGCACCCACCACATTCCACTGTCCCAGCTTTCCAGGGAGACTTGAATGATACACACCTTTCCTCCAATAATGCAATACATATCCAGGAACACAATAAACATGATAATTGATGAACATGTTAAAAGGAATGGCATAACTGGTCAGAAGCATTTATGTCTTTGAATCCTAAACTCTGCAGGGGAATATTCTAATAGATCCACAACCCTGTGGATGATGACTTTCTGGACCTCCGACCATCTTATTGACACCATTTTGGATTCCCTGTGGGGGGGCAATTATCTTTCCACAGATCATTTTAAGCTCTATGCCCATAGTGATATGTTTTTCAGATTTTCTCCAAGACTCCTCCTTCAAATGAACCTCCATTTCTGTATTTGGTTACTCTATTCTTGTACCAGACCTTTCTTCCTGTGACTTTAACAGGATTGTCCATGAGTTTGACTGTATGAGAAAGTCTGGGAATGTTAGTATTTCCTTGCTGTTGCTAGTCCCCAGCTTAATCTTGCCACCATTCTCTCCCGAGGGGCCCTTTTCTGGCTACCCTTGCAGATGTGGAGATCACACAAATCCTTAGACTTCCTTTTGGATTAATCTAGCATTTAATTCACAACGTTCAAGTCTACTATCTCTGTATCCCTATACACCAGCTGTGCAGGGCATGGTGCATCCTCTCACCAATTTAAAGGGAGTTTACCCAGTGCTAGGATTTTCCTTTGTTTCATATATCCAAATAATCTGTTTAATAAGCATCAAAATCATCACTTGTTGCTCAGCCAATTGAATGCACATGAAGAACACTTGTTTCATCTGCTCTACTTGTTCATTAATCTCAGATGAAACAGATTAAATCTTCCACTTGAATCCCACAATGGTAAAAGTGAATAGTTGATATTGGTCACTCATGATGCAACAAGGGTACCATTCACTTGCAAAAATGTCCCAAAAACACAATTACCCTTCTCATCATCCCTCATTCTCTCCTCTGACGATCCCATACGGCCTCAGACAAGTACACTTGCATTGGCCTTGGTGGTATGGGCAATGGACTAAACAGCTGCTTCTAAACCTTACTTGTATTGCTATTGATAAAAACATTAAACTCACACATCCCTCTTTCTGCCATTATAACAATAGACAGCCACCAGTCATTCACTTGTGCCTTTCTCTTGGTGTGGCTAATGCCTATGTGGCACTCATGTGCCATGCTGACCCTCGGACCAGAGACGTCTTTATGGAAGTACAAACGGGGCATGTGCCCGGACCCTACTTCTGGAGGGAGGTCCCCACCTGGTAACCCAGGGGCCAGAGGGGCCCACAAGTTGTATGTTGATTGGGCTGGCTGGGCTGGGTGCATAAATTGAGAGTGTCACTGTGTGGGAGACACGACCATTGACGTCTTTATGGGAGGGCAAAAGGGGCACTTGCCCCGGGCCCCCACCTTGGAGGGGGCCCCCCCACAAGGGTGTCTAATCTAAAGAAGTTAGTGACCATTGTTCACAAAACTTAAATAGAACATGTCAAGATATTGTATGGCGTGTTGCTGAGGCTCTGAACCTATTTCCTGCCTGTTGCAACAAATACTTTCTGCTCTGATCAATTCATCCTGTAATGCTTTCTGTGTTCACTGTCCCACACATAGTGTGTGTGTTCACTACAACTCCTGTAGCAGTCTTACCTTTCTATGGGAATAATATTGATCATGTGCAATAGCCAAAGTTGAAATGCATACTGATAGATGTGAGTGCTGTGTCGGTTCAGAAGATAGCTAAGTGTGTTAAGCACTAATTGCAGAGATTTTTGTTCATATGCAAGATTATAATACTGAATTCCAGCAAGGCCAACTCAGCCTTTCCTATGTTTGAAGTTGATAAATCTGCAGGTATGTGTACTTGTTTTGTAGTGCAACAGGTGTTATTTTCAGCAGTGTACCTGTAACTGAGGTTGCTATAAAAAAATATATGAATATAGCATCATTATGGTGAAGGTCTAGAAATTGGTTTCTGCAGATGGAGGCTTGTAAAACCTAGGCGGCTACCTCAAATAAAGACTATGGGCCTCATTACAAGTCCTGCGGGAACTTGTCCTCAGGTTGCCGCCGGACTTGCAAACCTTTGTGGCGCCCGACTTCACGGAAACACTGAGGCATTACAGCCCCAGCGATCCGTGAAGTTAGGTGCCGTAAAATGTAAATCCCCATTCCCATTTGGGTCCCATAGGACTCAATGGGAATGGGGAGCACGGAAGCACTGGCACCGTGTGCAACAGTGCTGGTGCTTCCATGAAAGTCTGTGGGTGGGTGCCGTTCTGCCCGCCAGGCTGACCCTGGCAGGCGGGCCTGCACCCGCCTGCAGACTCGTAGTGTGCTGGTCCGATAACAACAGTGCCGGTAAGCCTACCGGCACCATTGTTACCAGACCGGCACACTTATAATGAGGCCCAATAAAGTGTTAGTCAGAGAAGTGATTAGGTATGCAAATTCAAGACTGGAACCAAAGTGTTCATGCTTCTATCCTGGCTTCCCCAGCAGACGATACATTGATCCTGGACAGATCAACTTATTTCACTGACATTAATGTACTGTCTTTCTTGAAATGTTTGCCTTATCACATGTTGGGGGTATTGTTTAGCCCATTCATTACCTGATCTGACTTTTTATGTAGGTCCTTTCAGCGGAAGGGGTCCTAGACAGAAGAGAGTAGATCAGATATTGCAGGCCTGTGGCAAGCATGTTTTAAGGTCTGCTCATTTGGCACAAAAAACAGTTTGCTTTTTTGTACAACCTAAAGGTTTTTGTGTATGTTTATACATAACAATTTCACAAGCCTGTGTTTTGGGCCAATTTAATGCATTAAAATACAAAAGTGAAACCCAAACGTAATCTTTTAGCATCACATCAAATAGAATGTTGGCACCTACATACTTCCCTTGATGATCCAGACAATGAAGCTAGGATCCTTCCCATTATGCATAATGAGCTTCTTTTTTGTTTTTAAAATTGTCATCTTAAATTATGTGATTGGTCATCTTAAATTATGTGATTGGTCTACTTTCTAAATCAAATCTCTAAAATGGGATTATTTTAGTTCATGGTACGTACTAGGAAAGCGAGTGGTAAAGTGCAGACATTGCAGAGTGGGTGCAAATCCCAGCTTCACCTTTTAACCAACGTGTAATCTTGGGCATCTCATTTAATCTTGCACTGCCTAATATATCACAAATGACAGTCCCTAAACCATTCACAATTGTCACCCTTCTGAGTGATTTTGCTCTCAGGGTATGAGCTTCACAACAGCTTCCCACATGGTTTAACTGGCTATAGTGTTGCTCCCTCTATACTAATAGTGATTATTGATATATTGCACACCACAGCCATTTGTTTCTTTGCTCTGTTATGACAACCCTACTTGAAAACCATGTCCCTCTTCTAATCTCAATCTCTCTGGATGCGTGTACCTTCCTGGTAGCTTCTAATCTTCATCCACTACCTATTCTATGGTAGGTGTATCTTTCTCCTTGCTTCTAATTGGTCTCCTGTATCCATGCTTGAGCATTGTTGCATTCTGTGAGGGAGCTGTCTATTCTGGATTATGTGTATCTTTTACATACGATCTGTATCCTGATTCATGTATACTATGACTGGTGTACCTTCCTCGTTACTGCTAATGATGAAAAAAGGCCTGTACCTATGCTAGAATGCAAGTAGCCTTGTCGTGCATTGCTGATGTTGGCCTTGAAATGCTACTTCTTTATCATTCTTATTACAGCAAGAATTAAGAGGGTAAGGGGACTGAAAGGGAATACCATTGGCTATTTTAATAGCTGTGGGGTAACATGCCAAGCTATGTGTTGTGATCGCGATGACGGGGGCACAACCAGATATTCTGGATACCTTAATTCATTTGGCTAGATGGAGGGGACCCCCAAAGGTGTTCGTGCCCCAGCCCCCAAAGTGCTTAAGATGGCCCTGGACACGACACATGCCTGGATTAGGCAGGCACTTGTGGTGGGCTCCACTCCAATGCGGTGATTTAAAGTTCAGCTGAAAGTCAACAATGTAATTGATTGAACATTAAGCAAGTCTCCACGATTCTGCTGGTCTCTCTGCCAGTGCCCCCAACCCACAAGCATTAATTACATCACTTGAGTTGAACCTCTCATTTAACAGGCCTTTTACAGCCACGTGGCCCACGTGATCACTCCCCTAGTGCCAGTGTGTCTGCCTGCAAGTGAACCATTTATTTGACATGACACAAAAAAAACAATTGTGATTGATGAGCCTCGTGGTGTCCTGGCTCTGCGTCTGCCCGCACAACAACCAATGAGGAATCAAAAAAGCCTGTTGCCATGCATCCAGCAGCTTCCATGAGCTAATGGTGTTCGTGTTGTTTTCTAACTTGTGGGTGTGTCTTCTTCAATGCGCCCTTTCCTTCTGCAGTGTGAAGAAACTTGCCAAGGCACGAGGCTCCATATCCGACTGCTCTTTGGGCCTTCGTTATGACCATACCGAGCCTAACCCAGGCTACCCTGGCCCCTGCCATCCATCCCATCCGTCCCCCTGAGGAAGTCATGCACCAGACCCGGAGGCTCAGAGCTCTGCTGCTGCAGTGACGTCATGGACACATCTGCTCACTGTGGCCTAGCCCAGTGATTTGAATAATGTGAGTATGGGGGTCCAGTTCTTAACTACATATTGCAGAGCGAATCTGTCAGCTTCTCGCATCCAATAAAACTGGTGAGTGCACATATCTTACTTAGTTATGATGTAATTGGCATTGTTTTCTGGGTTATGGAAGAGGTCTGCAACCTAGTGCGCTCCATTTGTTTCGGACTACATCTCCCATCAGCCACAATCAAAGGTCTTTCTGGGGAGTAAGTGAAAGGTTGCAGACCCCTGCTCTCCACCCCCCTGGTGAATGTCAAGGGCTAATGCAAATCTTTAGAATGCAGTGATGGCCGCATTAAATAGAAGATAACAGGTCTAGCAACTGGTGGGGCTCGGCCAGCAATCTCCTGCGCAGGTAGAATGAAATGCAGAAACCACTGGGCCACAGCAACACGTTGTAGGGAAGGCTTTTTTTCCGGGTATACAGTGGCTCTGTTTTGCCGGCAGGTTCTTCAGTACGTTTTTCAGTGTGCGGTATGTGGAGTACTGTGCACAACTTTCTGTAAGTGTGGGGGGCGTCTAGTTTTGGGAAGTAGGGATTATCAGCTTCAAAGCCATAGGTGCCAATATTCTGGAGCACCTGGTGGGAGGCTTTGTCAAAACAATTGGGAAAATTAAATCTACCCATGGGGATTGCATAGGGGGTAGAAAGTAAAACATTTCAATATTGTTTATTGAAAAAACGGGAGTCTCCAGCCTCAATCTGGAGGGTTGGCATACACTGACGTGGTGGTTGCATACGTTTTGGTGGCCGAGATGAGGAAGTTTGCGGGTAGTGGGAGAGCGAGTGGTAAGAGCCTTTTGTGTTGGTCACTCCTGGTCGAGTAAACATCATCTGCTTGGCCTTCATTTTCTTTGCATGTTCAGGACTCTTCCCAGGCTGATGTAGCTGTGAAGAAAATGTGCAGAATGGGGCTCTGAAGCTGTACATGATCTCTTCCTATGGTGTGGCTACATCTCTGGTCACTAAAAGACAACGCATATGCGGGCTGCTGCCTCCTGCATTACATTCACGAGAATTGGATCCCTTGGGAATACTACCTCGAGAATTGGATCCCTTGGGAATACTACCTCGAGAATTGGATCCCTTGGGAATACTACCTCGATGCCTGCTTGGCCACTCCAATTGGAAATGTGCAGATATTTCCACTTCTGTGAAATCTTGTAGTCTCCTCCCAAACACGATGCAGTGGCTCCTCGGATATCGTGAGGTTTTTCCCTTCTCCTTGGTTTGGCAAACTGGGTCCTATAGTTATGCTTTTCCTGTGGCCAGTCCCTCTCCAGGACGCCATAGCACTGATACATTCTCATGTCCTTGATTTCCCTTCTCTAAGGGGCACAGTCCAGTGTGCCTCAGTGTTGCCGTTCAGCATGTCTTCGTATGTTATTCAAAATCAAAGGGCTACCATTTGCATTGGCCTTATTAAAACAAGGCACTCTTTCTAATATTCCACATCTAGCATCGGGGTGCCCCCCGCCACCACCCGAGAAGTACTAGCTTTTAGCAATGACTGGCAAATAAGCCATGTTATGTTGATGTTTCACCCTTTTCTGGGACTGTCATTTCAGAGGACCTATTTTTCATTGCTTGGCGTCCCACAACCTGGGATGGCTACTAACCACTGCACTACCTTATAGGGTCAACCTGCCTAGGTGCACTTGCTAATTTTTCATTGCGCTTATCAATATTCTTTATGGATTGAGTTCAATCTGTAACCACTTGCTAAACTAACACTGTCCCTTAGGAAGAACTAAGCTCTCCCTGGAAACCACAAATTACCTTATCTACATTAAGGTGTTAGTAAATTCATTCGGCCCACCTCCCATATCACAGACCACCACACGAGTAGCAGGTACAAGAACCCTGACCCATTTATCCAACCAGCAGACGGATTGGTTCAGACTAGTTAAACTACTTCTATCCCGGTTAGACGTGCAGCACAACACCGGGGTTTCCATGCAGAACTTAGTTCTTCCTTGAAGACAGTGTTAGTTTAGCAAGTGGTTACAGATTGAATCTAAGCTATAACCTCTATTGGTGTATTTCCTTAGGGTCACCCGTGTGTAGTGTGTTATAATATAGACGTTTTGGTGACAACAATGTCAATTGTGTGTTGAACAAGTTCCCTGTTTATGACTGCTTGTCAATATTTGCCAGCTATGTGCAGCATAAAATAAGACTGAAAAAAGGCTGGTTTCAGCAACTTTGGTTAATGCTTACAAAAAAAGTAGCATCACGTTTTGTCTTGTAGTACAATAGTGGACAAGCCCATGAGCAGAATGACGCCACTTAGCAATAATGTAGTAGTGATGTTACTATGTAGTAGCAGGAAGGAACTTCGTGAGTAGTAAGCATATTGTGTGCCCAATTAAAGCAATGATAATGGTATACAAATGTACATTAAATTATTTCTGAATTCTATGGAAATGTGATGTTTGGATGGGTCCTTACATGCTCGGGATATTTCCATAGTGGGATTTATAGAGGCTTCACGGGAGAAGTAAGGCCTATTTTAAGGCTGAATTAACGTTCTGGGTAGAAGGCTCTGAACTTTAGAAGAGTGATTGCCCTCCCCCAGGGGCGTAGGGGACACATACAATCTGGGGAGGACAGGGGACACATTGGGGACTTTGTAAAGGAACAAATAAACAATGGAAAGGCAATGAATAAATTATAAACCAAACAGCAGTCCTACTAGGCTTTGGGATATTCATAACTTGCATTTGATATGATATGATAGTTTATTTATATAGCGCCTATACACAATGTGTTTCAAAGCGCTTCAAGGCAAGGGAGGGAACAAGAGAAAATACAATGATATTCTTACAGGCCATGAACAGTAAGGATGTGAAATTAACTATCATACTGAACCTGAAGACATTTCAGCAATAGCTAAGACATAGATAAGGAAGGGAGGGGGGAGTAAGAAGGAAATAGAAATAGACAGGCGACTACTGTACTAAGCTTGACGACATTTCTGGTAGAGCCAGAGGAAAACAAAGTAGATGGAGAGCGGTGCAGAAAGGGAGGGGAGGAACAAAACAAGCCACTATCGTACTAGGCCTGACAACATTTCAGATAGTGCTAGAGGGGAGGGCGGGAAACAAGTAAGGGGAGGGGAGAGGAGACAGAAGAGGTTGCTATCATACTACGTCCAGGGACAATTCTGATAGAGTAATTGCACAGAAGAAAGTAAGGGTAGGAGGGGAGGAGATAAGAAAAGGGAGAAAGGGAGAAAAGGAGAGGAGGAGAGAACAGAGAGTAAGCAGAGAAAAAGAGTGGAGAAGCAAGAGGGGAGAATGAATACAATTGCAGAAGTCAGTAGTAACACATAATGTTGCAAGCCAGGAAACAATATGAAGATGGAACAGCATGATTCAGGGCCACCATGAGTACAAGATGCAAAGGAAGTCCAGCATGAGAGTTGAGAAAGGGTGACGCACCATGAATCAATGAAGTCCATAAAAGTAAAATCCAGCATTGGTCACAAGACGGTGATGGTTAAACCAGAATGTATCAGGACAGACTCCTGCAGAAGTAGTCTGGAGGAGGGGCAAGCAGGGTAGAAGAATCAAGAAAAACAGGCAACAACGGTGTGCGAGAAGAGTGGGGGGCATAAGGGAACATCACAGGCGGATTGGTGGAGATGGCCTGTGGGGAGTGACAATGAAGAGGGGAGGGCAGACTCAGAGGGGTAAGTGCTACAGGGTCCCCCTGCATGTAATAAAAGATGGATTCATTAATCTCATCTAAGGTCTGGGTAATTACTGTTATGGGATCAGAGGGGGATCATGTCACAGATATTATCTGATGCCATAGCCCCAGACAGCGAAATGCATTAATCCCAGAGATGCCCAGATAGATCACATTGAACTGCGCACCCAGTAATATGCCAGTTTCAGATGCTCTTACAGGTGCCATAGGGACAAATGCTCAGAGGCCATAGTTCCAAAGACCTAGATTAGTGCCATTTTCCAAGACAGTCAGATGCCATAGTCACAGGTGCTCAGATACTGTAGCCACAGACACTCACATAGCTGCCACTGTCCTGGATGCTCAGATGCCATAATCCCAAATAGGTGCCATAATCCCAGACACCTAGAAAGGTGTATTATTCTCATATACCAAGAGAGAAACATTAGGGGGCGCACTACCCAGAAAAATGTGTGTCAACTTCAGGTCAAAGCAGCAGCGTTCTTCAGTTCCCTGTGCATCATACATACATGGATTCAACAGCAGTTTTATTTAAGACACTGTGAGAGCAAAATGATATGGTATTCTCTGATACCTCCTCATCTCAATCCATCCAATCTCATAATCCTGTGCTGCTACTGTATGATGCTCAAACAGAGTAGGTGTTTGCTTTGTGGCCCAGCCCTGTGACTCTGGAACTTTTCCTCTTTCTACCACACACCTTATGATGCGAAGACAAGCTTGCAACATGGAGAACAGACCTCAAATCACCCACCTTTTCAACGCATGGTGTGATTTAAGTTCACCTACATTTCTTTATAAGAATTCACTAGTATGTGGAGTCCTCAGTATAAATACTGATGCTGTCATGCTTCCAACACCTTACCCGAGGTCTACCACAATGTGTTGCCCACCTGCCCCTAATGGGAAGTGGCCACTTGCAAACAAATATACCAGAAATGATTTTCATTTCCGCCCACGTGGGCAATCTAATAAAAAAATGACAAGGAAGAAGTGGGCATTGTGGAAAGCTGGCACTGGTGGACAGTCTGAAAATCTTGCGTTGGGAAATAGGGGATGCTCTCGCATTGGTCGGCAGTGTGACAACCTTGCAGTTGAAGCTTGAACTGTCGGGCAGTGTGAGAGTGTGTAATTTTTATCAGTGTGACGACTTAACTCTGGTGGGTAGTGTGAAAAGCTTTTACTAGTATCCAGGGACACAGCCTTGTACTCGTGGTAGGTGCTGAAAGCTTGCAGAGGTGGGGACTGGAGTGTAATAAGTTCACAGTGATGTAGAGAATGTCTCGTGCCAGTGCTGGCCTGGTCATCCCTAACCTATGACCGCGCTGAACACACAGAAGATTCTGGCAGCACCACTGGAACACGTCCACCTCTTTCGGGAAAACATCAGTAACACATATGACCTGTTCAAAGACATTTCTCAAAATACACCTCATATGGACCTTTATTCTCCCAGGCTCCCTTAAACGCTGTGTCCCTGGTGTGGCCCTGCCCCAAACCACAACACAACAACCTCAGGGTCAGGAGTATATCAATTCACATAGAACAATTGGGTTATGCGTTGACATCCATGGTTGTGCAGTGCATCATACTTCTAGAATTGGCCCACATCATGCGTCATGGCCCACCATTGGAGTGACTTACAGAACAGTCTCTGGTGGATGCTAATTTAAATTAGGTTAGTTATCTGTCTACATAATCCCATGGACGGCCCACTCTCACTTAAAGGCATGGTCTAGTAAAAATGTTTATTGTCCCTACGGGTCGGCCATGTTTTTTTAAGGCTAAGTGGCTCGATTTTAGAAAACTTTCCTATGGACCTTACCCGAGTTTTCGTCCATTAAACGCACGCGAAAACAAGCACCAGGGAGCCACCATTTTCTGATAATCCTATCTTTTCCACCATCGCCCTGGCTGACCTGCTTTTGCGGCACTAAATCAATTCCCCCGCCCCTGAGCCTGACATTATCAAAACATTCATATTCCCCGCCTCTCTCCGTGACGTTACTGTGCTGCGTAGGCAAACGCGCCCAGTCGTCTTCTGCGCAACTCCAAACAGAACCCGGAAGCCAACACAGATCAACTCACAACACAGCGCGCCACAATTCGGAATATGAAACTGTACTTTAAAATGAAACAGCAACACGGTACATTTGGTAAAGTACATTTATTTGACATTCAATGTTTAGAGAATATTCAGCAATTGCCATATGAACTCCGGAAGCCATTCATTTTCTTTTATCTGTATCCGCAATAACTGTTCCGTTTCATCTTGAGTCACGCGCTGTTCCTTTATGGTACACAGGGTGTTCATTTTCGTAAAAAGAATCACTTTGGAAGCACGGTGAACCTCAAGGCTGTTCCATCAACTAGGCACTAGTCCAGCCTAAAGGTTGATATGTTGCTTCTAGCCACTAGTACAGCATAAGGGCATGTGGGCCCTTGGCGATCGTCCCATAATATGGTGATCGTGTTCCAGTTGTTGACACGAAGCTGCAGGTGTCTGCTGAAGAATCCATCCGCCGGTGTCTCAAACAGATGGCAGTGGCAGAATGGGATCAAATACCTGTTATGAAAACAAAAAAATTATAATTAGTCTCGCTAGCCGAACTTCATTAATATTACTCATTTTATTTATTACGGCCGATCAGAAACTATTTGCTTGCAAGGATAGTTCAATGGAGTATGTTCGTCTCTAAAATCAATGCGAAAAGTAACGAGATAAATCGAGGCAAACACACAATGATAAACGACAGTTAGTCTACATGCGTGAGGAATGATATGATATATGATATGGCATTTGTAACGCGCCTATACTCAAGTGTTTCTAGGCGTGACGAGGCAGGTGGGGAACAAGGGCAGACAGACAACGATCCTACTAGGCCAGGTGTCTTTCTGATCGCGCATGGGGAAGGGCTGTACATGGTTAGTTGAATACAAATTAAATAATAGGGCCAGCTGGTGGCAAGTGCAAGGTAAATGCCGGGAGAAGGGGCTGAAGGATACAGAGACAGTCCCGTAGTGCAGGTAGGCAGTGCAGGGAAAAGTGGCTGGGCCAAGGACCGAGATCGGTGAGACCAGTGGACCTGCATGCCCATGTGCCCACTACGAACACGTTTTACTTGCTTTTCCTAGCTCTTCATTCATTCATTTATTCATCCATCCATTCATTAAATCTTCGTTCCGGTATAAAAGCGTGTAAAGATTTACTTACATTATATTTGAAATTTCCATTGTGTCTCTTCGTAATGCAGTCTGTAAAACGGACCGTGCTCTTGACAACGATTTTTCGTATACTGAACTAAAATGAAACTCGGTCTAGTTTCTGAATTTTCTGCCTTATCGTCTCTTACGTTATTGCGCACTCCCTTCAAATTTAGTTCTTTCGGCATGGTCCCTGTCTCAAGGTCAAAAAACAATAGACCCTTATACTTCCAGTGCGACTTGTGGGCCTCATCTGGGCGCTGTCCTTCGCATTCTTAATTTGCAACATCACGTAGTATAGGCATCTGTGAGAACTTGAAGTTTAGAATCCGTCTATGTAGTGCGCCTCAATGTGCAAATGCGAACTGGCTTCTCTCCCAAATGCCACGGCCCGCTTGGCTGGCGCGTTCTAAGTGCCCCAATTTTGTCCCCGTTGTCTGCGAGCTTTGCAGCCCAAATTGAGACATTTAATTTTTTGCGGAAGGTCAGGGAAAGTATTAAGTACCACAGGAGTTGAGTTACAAGTGAGATTTATTGTTTGTTTGTTTGTTTGTTTTATTATTTGCAATACGCAAGCCTCCCCTCCATTAACAGTGCGCAGCATTTACATTTACATGAGATGAGACATGAGAAAAATATATACATACACATATGTGAGGTGAATAGAGAGAATTCAAAGATGACACCCAGCTTGTTCGCCACCCATGATGGTGAAGGTAGGGGTTAGGTTTACAGGTACACTGTACAATAACATTTATTTACAAAAAGACAATCGTATTGCAATTATTTAAACCGGGATTTGTACTTCACAATCAGCTGTGCTTCGGGTGGGCATGGCACAGTCGCAATGTTCGGTGGCAATGGATCACTGCTCTGCACAGAAACGTCCAAAATTCCATATCTGTGCTTCTCTAACACAGCAACAATAAGGCCTTCCACAAAGTCGAACTGCATTTCATCATAGACTGGTTTGATCACCCATTGCTTACTTCGTTTTTGAAAACACCTTAGTGTAGCGAGGCATCCTTACTTTACCCCTAGTCCTAGATTGTTCACGTCCGACATTGCTGTTATGGGCCAAGACTGCTAGTAGAGTGCGATGTTTCATACCCCGAAAGCTAAAATGCAAGCGCTTTGGCCTGTACTTTAGGCACATATTGTGGGACACCTCCAAATCTCCTGTGTCACAGAATTCTGTCAGTCCTCTCAAATCTCTTGATAGAGTTTTGTCGAAAACAATCTTCTCAATGGCTTTGTGTGTCGGTGAAGATGGAATCAACCACTTCTTCTTCCATACCTCCTCTGGGGACAAAGGGCCATGTTCACATTGGTGGAAATGTTCATTTGCTGTCCAGCGGTGAACGTTGGTACAGTGGTGCATCAGTGACCACCATTTTTCAAGTAGCATTTCCACTGACCCCTCACAAGTTTTTGAGCTCCACCAAAGATGGTTGGTGATAGAATGTGACCACTGCAAAATACTTTCAAAACCTTTTGTTTTCCCTGCAGCCGAGATTTTCTTATTGATTGATTTAGCAAGATGCCATACTTCAAATTGATGTTTAATATGTGGGAACTGCTCTCTCATTGTCTTGGCAATTGAAACGTGTCTATCCGTGGCTATGAGGTCGATGTGCCTTCCCCTTGATTGTAGATATTCCACTGATTTTATAAATCCTAGTTTCTCCATGGCCACTGACGATGTACATTGTGTTACCTGCACGACCACCGAACTCACAATTATCTTACTATCCATGTCCTGAAAGTGGTAGGTGCAGTACTTGGCAGAAAATCCAGGGCTGTCGCACTGTCCAACACCGGCTAGCCTGAATCGTTTGCCTTCGAATGTACTTGCTAGAGACAATTGTTCAATTTTCCAAGCATCACTAATGGCCGGAAACAGATAATCACGTTCGTATATGTAGTACAGCGCTTTAGAAATGAAATTGAGTCCCACAAACTGAAAGAAAGCCTCTACAGGCGGCATTAATTTTGACGTTACTGGCTTTTATTTGACGAGTCACATTAATCAATGGCTTCCCACATACATTCCCTCTAATGGAATGCACACATTTCAGCATACTTACAATTTCCATCAAACAACTGTCGAATACAATGTATTTGCTCTCTTTCATTAGACTGTCATCCTGCGTCAACGTTGTTTCGGCCTGTGACGTTGTGGAGATTTCAACACATTGGAAAGTAATATCGCCGATTTCAAGTTCTGATGCGTCTATGGATGCTGCGGCTGGTTCATTCTCTGTCATTTGGACATCTATTACTTCAACATTGATGGGAGAACACAACAATGTCGACAGGTTTTTTGGTGGCAAATTTTTGGCGGGTGTAGATTGTGTAAATTGATCTGCAACTACTTCAGAGCTATCTTCAATACATTCAATAACATCTTCTTGTGGTGGTGCGGTCGCACTGTAGCTATGGTCCAGTGCAACTTTGCTGTAGTCTCCAAACACAGTTAATTCATGTTCTGGCCATTGGACATGAGTATCTCGAGCCTGAACACGCCTCGCCTCAATTAATAGTTCCTCCATAGTGTACACGGTCTGGCAAGCCACATCTCTCATTCGCTTAACTGTCTGTGTGTGTATAGTTCTGACACCCATGGGTAACTGGAGGAGAGATTGGAAAAGGGATGTTCAGTTGAAACACAAGACGGAGTGTAGTAGAATTGACTGGAAAAAAACATAAAATAGTCCCCAGCACAAACATTTTTTTAAAGTTATGAACTGTTTGTAACTAAACTTTTTTTGTTTTTTTTTCTTTGCAACTTTTTTGACTCGACCTTCAACATCTGCACGCTGTAGCTCCGATTCGTTTCCGCATGTCCTCCCTTCCTCTTGCGCTGCAACAACTATATTTTCTGTATCTGCATAGACAGCACGGAATGAGGCTCCATCGTCTCCCTGAAACATAGTACTTTCATTACTATGTATCAAAATATTGTTAGCATAAAACACACGTGAGGACGAACACACAGGTACATCTCAATAGCCAAACACGATTTAAACATTGTGTGCAACAATCAAAGGACAAGTATTCGACCAGTGATGATCTATTTCGATGGAACTGTCAGTATCCATACCTCTGGCTCTGCATGGACTGCCATGAATGGTTGTATTGGAGAGGAGGCATCCGCATCTCCCTGAAACACAGTACTTGCATTAGTATGCTTTTCAATATTGGAAACACAACACACACTTGGGGTTGACGGCACAGGTACATATAAAGAGATAACCACAAATTATGCATTGTCCAAAAGAATCAAGGAAAATCCAAATATGATCACATTTCATCGACTTATTTCAACGATTCCTTTACACCTGCATCATGTAAATGAGATGTTCTGATTGTGGTGGAAGCTACGTTGTCTCCCTGAAACACAGTACTTGGATTAGTATGGTTTTCAATATTGGAAACATAACACACACTTGGGGTCGAACGCACAGGTACATATAAAGAGATAACCGCAAATGATGCATTGTCCAAAAGAATCAAGGAAAATCTAAATATGATCACATTTCATCGACTTATTTCTCCGATTTATTTACATCTGCATCATCTAAATTGGATGTTGTGATTGTAGTGGAAGCTTCGTCGTCTCCCTGAAACACAGCACTTGCGTTAATAGGGAAGAAAGTATACCAAATGGAATCACGTTATATGATCACGCATGATGGAGCTGTCATTATCCATACCTCGTGCTGCTGAAGAATATCTATGGATGTTGCAAATGTAGTGCGCACTTCCAAAAGCTGTTGCGCCGATTCGTATACGCATGGTCCCGCTTCCACTTCCCCTGGAATTACTTGAATGTCAGGCTCTGCATCAAGTGCAGGGGTTGACGCTCCATCAACTGCCTGAAACATAATACTTGCATTAGTGAGGATTACAATAGTGAAAACATAACACACACCTGGGGTCAACAGCACAGGTACATATCAACGGCTAACCACGAATGAAACATTGTGTAGAACAATCAAACGACAAGAATTCCAGCTCTGATGATGACGCTCGATGGAGCTGTCAGTATCCATACCTCCTGCTGTTGAAGAACATCTAGAAATGTTGTAGATGTGGCGGACGCTTTAGCATCTCCCTGAAAGACAGTACTTGCATTAGTATGGATAACACTAATTATAACCGAAAACAAACACCAGTGGACGATAACTAAGGTGTATATCAATTGGAAAGCACTAACCAAACATTCGGTAAAATGATTACACGATAAAATAAAAATGTTACTTGACATGCATAAAACAGGTCTGTAGCGGATTAGCCTAGTAAGATTACCTGATACGCGCTAGAAGTGGTTGATAACTGCGACCACGTCAAGGATGTAGATTGTTCTTGCTTCAGATTCAAGGGATAGTCAAGAAGTTGTAAAGGTAAATTAATGATTGATAATGAAATGCCAATATTAAAAATAGCCATGTAAGGCGACAGAATACTTGTAAAATGCTCAATACAGCACAGTTCCCTGTTCCCA
The DNA here is from genome assembly GCF_040938575.1 of Ambystoma mexicanum. Taxonomy (NCBI): domain Eukaryota; kingdom Metazoa; phylum Chordata; class Amphibia; order Caudata; family Ambystomatidae; genus Ambystoma; species Ambystoma mexicanum. The sequence goes on along the minus strand of NC_090933.1, from coordinate 224,153,572 downwards.
TATCTATACATTGCGTTTGTGGGTTATGAAATCGAAAAAGAATATATTGGTAAATGTCATTATTCAAAAAACTATACAATCATATCAATATCGAAATTATTACAAGGGATAGAACACCTACAATATCAATTAATCCGTTCGGATACCTACACACTACTGCAAGGCCTAAAGCTAAATCCGGACACTTGACTCACCGGTGGCGGAATGTGGACGAATAGAGTGGGAATAGCGTTTTCGAACAATTTCCGTGTCGTTCGCCGTTTATTCTTCTTTGTTACCCAAGATGTTGTGTACATGTCCAAGGAAAAGGGCCGGCTGCAGATGCGGTATCGATCACCCCTTTTGTCCTGTAAGACTTGTTGGACTCTACTTTCCAGCTCATCCAGTGGATATCCGCAATGTCTGACCCATTCTCTTATTCGATCAACAGTTTTAGGGAAAACATGCATTGTAGTGCCTTCAGATTTCGCATGGGTCTTCGAAGGGCAACCGCTAATCGAACAGGCAGGCATTGTTGATAAATTTGAAAAGTAAATATCGACATTATTATACAATCTTCAAGAATAAAGATTTGATACAAAAGTAAATGAATCATACAATGATCAATGCAAGGTTTGTTTTGGTCGCAGGAACTATACCAGTTCATTATGTGCGGCTTAGTATTTGCATAAGTTGCAGAAATGTATAAATGATGTGACTAAAAATTGAACATGTGACTCATCCCTTGGATGTTCTGTATTGCACGAGAAGGAAACATGCTTACATCATAGACTGGACCCCCGAAGGATGCAATTCGATGACAATTGACACAGATGAAAATAAATAGATCTATTGTTAGCATAGCAATGGAAATTCAAGTCAATAGCAATGAGACCAATGAACATAGCACTATTGGGTACTCTACTCGCAAATAGATAGAAATTTAAAAATCTGCAAAATATGACCAGGATACATGGCCTTACCTTGACCAACAAACAGTTGGATTCAGCAAGCAGAGCAGTATGTTGTGGGAGAAAAGGTGGATGGCCACAGGTAGCGCACTGATGGGTATGCTCGAAGCGGTCACAGAAGTTCACGGATAGCACGACGACGAGCAGATTAGCATAGATCTCAGTGGTTCCCAGGTAGCACGTTCAGGAGTTGACTTGCAAAGTACAAAGATGTTCTCATGAGACATATCGAGTGGTTTTTAAAGTATTAGAAACTGAGGTGTGTTTGTGAATGAATGACGTATGTATGTCGTGGTATTATGGAGGCGGCCTGCTTCAAGGGGAGGCCTGGCTGGAGACACAGGGTCTGAGGAGGCCATGTGAGCGATGGCCCCTGGGCGTGGGATACCATTTGAAGTGTACATGTAGTTTGGCACCTTGGCCTTTCGCGCCCCTGACAGCCCCCCATGCCAGCGCGCATCCACCGGCGCAAACCGCCTTTGATACAGGGGGGTGGGATGGATGGGCCTGGGGCGTGCAGATAAGGCACAGGAAGACTGCTGAATGGAGACACACTTATGTGGATTGCAGGGGGGCGGCCTGCCTCAGGGGAGGCCTGCCTGGAGACACGGGGTCTGAGGAGGCCATGTGACCGATGGCCCCTTGGCGTGGGACACCTTTTGAAGTGTACATGTAGTTTGGCACCTTGGCCTTTCGCGCCCCTGACAGCCCCCCATGCCAGCGCGCATCCACCGGCGCGAACCGCCTTTGATACAGGGGGGTGGGATGGATGGGCCTGGGGAGTGCAGATAAGGCACAGGAAGACTGCTGAATGGAGACACACTTATGTGGATTGCAGGGGGGCGGCCTGCTTCAAGGGGAGGCCTGGCTGGAGACACGGGGTCTGAGGAGGCCATGTGACCGATGGCCCCTTGGCGTGGGACACCTTTTGAAGTGTACATGTAGTTTGGCACCTTGGCCTTTCGCGCCCCTGACAGCCCCCCATGCCAGCGCGCATCCACCGGCGCGAACCCCCTTTATATCAATATATAGTATATCGCCTTTATATCAATGATAGTATATCGTTGCTTATCAATAACAAATGCCACATACCGGAGATTCTTGTGAGCACAGACCCACACTTCAACCGGTGTATTATAGTGGTCAAGACCCTAAGGCCTGTATAATCCAATGGTAATTGTTAGTATAGATATATGTGTGACTTTTATAGAGACATAACCTACTGAAAGACTTTGAACAAGTGTTATTTAGTGCATGCATTATCGAGAATATGTTATGTTAGCTTAGATAGATAGTGACCACCCTGCTTCACAGCGACCAGACCTTCACCCATTCGGAGCACAGATGTCTGACGTCCATCCTTGAATGGAGACACACTTGATTCATTTAAAAAATCGAAACAAACGTTGTTAAAATATATGTGGTGTTTTATTTTGTATCTTATTTTCATGACACAAAAATACAAGACTTTAAAGATTATATAGGTCAGGTTGCAGCACAGCGAGAGAAAATCCCCTGTACTGACCGCTGTCACTCGGGAACGTTTCTCTAATGGCACGAACGGCACAGGCGGGTATCACTCTTCGAACGCGGTGTCCAAGCCTCCCGTGGAGCCACCATGTAAAGGAACGATAGGCCACCAGCCTGTACCGCCTGTGAAAAGGAATGAAACAAACTGTTTTTAAATGACCAAGATAAGTTTCATAAACATTTGTTGTCAATGACAATTCTTGTAACTAATGGCATTCTGCACGGGCAAATGCTATCTAGACAATGCACACTATTGAACGACTTACATGCGTTACAATGATATGTAGATGTAATTTTGGATACAGTAGAAGATCATGAAATAGGAGGGGCATGACAAGCAGAGTATACTTACTTGTTACTCGGATTACGAAGATGAACAGTTGTGCGAAGTTCGTGCATAAGCACCATCATTATTCTCAACACGGCCCGTGTGAGGCAGGCTGCCCTGAAGTCTGGCAGCTCGGTGATGCATTGCGGTCGTGGCTCGCCTTCCGAAATGTAGGCCAGGCATCCCGAGTTTTCTCGGCAGCAGCAGTTCTCGTCCTCAGTTGGCATTAGCTTGCACCGATTGCATGTGCACCAGGTGGAGACGCCGTCCATTCGACTAGGCCCAGGCTCTTCATCTGTTGATTCGTCCTGCCAACTGCCGTCCGAATCCCCATCGTTTTCGCGTGCTTCCCTTTCCAGTAGTTCCTCCTCGGTATACTCAGGCTCGTACATGTAGGGCATTATTGTAGCCATTGTGTGGTAAACAGAGTAAAATAATTTACCAAGATGGTACAGGTGTTCACACGGGCTACAAGCGGCTAAGGTAGCTGACCAGAGCACTGAAACGAGTCACAGAATACTCAAAGTAACACAGAGAGAGGAATGGAATCGAAAATCTGCTGCTGTGTCTTGTGAAACAGTCTGTTTATACTTATTGAGCAAAGAGGCGTCCTGCCATTTCCATGGCGACACGTCATTAGCTGAAGCGCAGCGAATGTTGACACGAGACATACTTTGGCGTTGGGAAACGGCGTACGAGTCTGCTGATGACAGGCTCAGGGGCGGGGGAATTGATTTAGTGCCGCAAAAGCAGGTCAGCCAGGGCGATGGGGGAAAAGATAGGATTATCAAAAAATGGCGGCTCCCTGGTGCTTGTTTTCGCGTGCGTTTAATGGACGAAAACTCGGGTAAGGTCCATAGGAACGTTTTCTAAAATCGAGCCACTTAGCCTTAAAAAAACATGGCCGACCCGTAGGGACAATAACATTTTTTACTAGACCATGCCTTTAAATATTACACGGAAATGCAGCTGTTGTGTATTATTTGTCTTCCCTCGTGGATTTGTGTTTACAATGAATAAATCCTCCCCATGCCATGTGCACCTGGGAGAGGTGGGCCACTGTGTGTATAATTTATTCAGGCCCAATGTGCAGACAGATATGGTGAAAGTTAGAAAACGACTGTATCTGCACAGCAGGGCCAAACACCACATCATACACACTGCACACACATTATGGCACTTCACTTACCTTAGGTAGCCATAGCTCGATTTAAGTCTCTGGGCCTCATTACACAGAAGGCGGTAAGGGTTAACAGTCAACGGTAATGGTACCGGTGACCGTTAACCCTTACCGCCTTACTACGAGGTCCCTTTGCAGGTAGGTACTTTAACGCCTGCTCTTTAGCAGGTGTTAAAAACCAACCCGCAAAGGGACAAGTGTGCTAATTACGGTACCCCAATTTGCGGTACCGTAATTAGCACCTTCCCCATTCTCATTATGCCCTATGGGGCAAAAATGGGAATGGGGAAGGGCAATGGGGGAAGGGGGAATTACCGCCCCACCAACCTTGGAATAGGGCGGTAATTCCCCTTTCCACCAAGGCAGTGCCAGTATTTTACCGGCATGGACCAATGTGCTAATAGCACCTTGGTCCTCCGCCTACCGTGTAATGAGGCCCACTGTCTCTCTCAATCCCTCGATAATCCAGCTCAGCCTTAACAGTCAGCACGAGCAAGCATCTCCACCTGGCTGCTCCTCAATTTGACTTTGCTCTAGACAAACGCAGGCTCAGGCTAGCATGTGCAGTTTGTTCCCCGGCCTGAGCATGTTCCAAATGCGCAGGCGCGTGGCATGCAGTAGCAAGTTGAAGTACTTTTATCCTGAAGACAGTGTGCAGAACTTGTACTTTTGCACGCTGATGGCTGCAGCCTGCAGATGTATTTTTACATGCTGCATGATGCAACTGCAGACAGAGACACAGTGCACTGCACTGTGCACAACAAAACACATATTTCGGGGGGGATAAATGTGATTGTATCCCTCCACTTAAAATGTGTGTGGGGAATGTGTCCCCCTTATGCCCCCCATGTCCTACGCCCATGCCTCCCCCTCTGTCTGCCCCAAATAGTTCTCAATATCTGGATAGGGTTTGGGACCATTACACTGTCTGATGCCATTGGGCACTATATTTCTAAAACACAGCACTTAACAATAATGCGAACCAAAGATTTGATTGCTGTAACCTACAGTAAAGGTCTCTGATGCAACCTGACTGTTTTCATTTGAATCTGACTTCAAGGGCCCACCCGCTCAGGAGAGGATTATGGTTTACTGCAGTCCAGCACCATGATTAAACAATAGATTCTAACTTGGACTACCCCACAGCGCTATAATGTGTAGCCTGAGTGCTGAACACAGGCAATGAAGGGGCCACCTGCCCCCTTATACCTTTAGAAACCTCTATGTGTCCTTGTAGAGGTGTTTACAGTTTCCGACTAAAAGCGACTGGACTGGAGATGAAACGCAACAAGATTTTAAGTCATGCCCACGAACTGCAGCAATGCAGTGATTCGGGCCAGTATCCGGGATGCTTATCCGACGTACAGTTTGAATCCTTGAGGAAAATGCTTCAAAGTTAGCTCAATCCTTTCTGAAAAATGTGCCATAAAAAGCACCATTTCGACTTTGGGAGGGGACATGCTCCCTCGTTTCACTCAGTCCCTTGCTCATATTCGGAAGGAGATGAGAAAATCTCTGCCCCAAAATGAAAAGTGGTGCACTTATTTAGATTTTTTTTAAGGTCCTCCTAATTTCAGATACTATTAAAGTGTGCCAGGGTGTGGCAAAACAGCATGCCAATGTATAATATCAATGGACAGTAAAATTACAAAACATGGGAAGGATGTGCTTCAACCACCTGCCATATCCGATGGCATTAAGAGCGGGCTGCGGAACAGAGCGAGCACAGATGTAAACATTGTGAAATTTGGAGAGGCATGCTTGAGCATAGAAAGGGCAGGACTCAGGAGCAAGGAAAGATGTATTAGCACACTCTGCGGAACAGGCACATAGGGGCAGGTTTTGGCGAAGGGGTATAGGCAGTAGCAATGACCAGTGGGGTTACAGACTATAGAAGAGAGATGTGTGGAAGTGACAAAAGAAGGGACTGTAGCAAGGTCTGTAGAACAGGCAAAAGCAGGGTTTGGAAAAGGGCAGAGACAGGAGATGAGGCAGGAGCACAGGCGGGTGCTTGAGAAGAGTCAGAGGTGGCATATGAGGCTGAGATGGGGTCTGGGCAGAGACATGACTCGGAACAGAGAGAAAAAAAGAGCGTGAGATGTTTGGGGTTCGGGTGGCAGTGGCACATTCTATAGCTGGTTGCACAGAAGCACCGCAGCAAGGTTAGAGAAAAGGACCCTACAGTCTGAGTGAGCCTCGTCAGACTGCATCGTCTAGAATGGCCACCTCAGACATTTGACTCCTCTACATCATCCAGCCCCGTTGTTCTAGAGAAACTCATATCTGGGGAAGCATTGTGCTGTTCCATGCAATGCTGGAAATGCTGTTGTAGCATGAAAGCCTTTTAACAGTGATCAACTTAACGATCAATAAAACCAATGTTTTAATTAATAGCCCAGTCACACTGATTGAAAGGTCTGCAATACAGGATTCAGACATTGTAAATCTCAAGGTGTCAGTCAGGGCTGTGGTGGAACTGCTGCCTTGGGACCCCGCTGCAGACCCGGCTCCACATAATATGCCTGGTCATAAATACTGAGAGCAGTCAGAAGGTGGAAGAGTTGGTGGATATGACCCACAATATCAAAGCAGCCAGGGCATAACCGCTCTGGGATTTTACTGACATTAAAGAAGGCAGCCGCCAGTAGCCAGAGGTAGCACCGATGAAAGTAGAGGAACAGTGTAGGGCTGCTGTGTCATAGATCGGAAAATAAGTTCTCGCTCATGACAGGACATTCGTGCCATACTAAGGGGCACAGCGAAAGGGCAAGTAAGAGCAGCCCTGTGTACGGCTAAGTCATTAACTCTAAGAAGACTGCTTTCAACAAACCCTTGCAGGCACTTTTAATGGTAAATTAACAGAGCTCGAAGAGTTTCCATGAGGAGGTGTTTTGGGTGGGCAGGGGAAGTAATGGGTTCAGAATGGCCATAGGGATAAGCATGGCCATGGGCAGGCAATGGATGGGAAAATAACCAAACAACACCTACAGAGACTGTGTTCCTCCTCATATGTCATTCCTCCCTATCTGTACTACAATGCACAGGTTTTAGCTTATAGGTGTCACAAGTGACATCTAATAGTCCAAATTGATAAGGGCAGTGGTTGAGCATCAAAGAGTCATCTTCATTTCTGCCCAAGCTGTATACTAGGAACCAATATGACATGTTTAATGTACAACTGAAGCATAATATTAATAGAGCTGTCAGTACAGTCAGATTACAACCTAAATACAGACTGCAGTTATTATAACTCATTTGTTGTACGAGACTTATTGACCACAAAAGGATGAATGACTGATAAATGAAGGGTTTTCCATGTACAAGATTCCATGCATGTTGCTATGTATAATAATAATGTCCATTCATATGTATATCACAAGGTTATGTGTCTTTATGTTACTCAAGTCAACTTATTTTGATGTGAATATCTATGATACATAGACCTTAGTATCGAAGACTGATTTTCACTCACTCTTATGACATTGTGTTCTTAATTGTCATTTATGGGATGTCAATATATAAATGCAAAATTGCAAATTATACCTACACGTCTTTTGACACAAGGGGCAAATCCTTTGACCGTCTGTCCTTTAAGGATTCCTGGGTATTTAATTAAAGTAAATGTTGTTACTTACCATGAAGGCATTCACAATTGTGCATTTTTTATATGTAAGGTAAACTATCGGCGATGGTCGATTCATTTAATTGCACTAACTCTCCACTCATCTTCTGCTCCTGTCAGGGTAACCAAATTTGTAGGATTGGCCAAGCCCAGTGTGGTCTAAGCATGCATGCCCCTATAATTTAGGATTCATGACAAATGTATGAACTCTTAGGTAAATCCTTTAAGCAAAAAGAGTATGAGTGTAACTCGAGTTTTTACCTTTTGCTTGCATTGATGCCTAGATGTTCCAAAATGGAAAGTAATGTGAACCATAAAAATCCCCTCTGCATTTTGCAAATGTACTTTCAAGACTTCAGACACATTGCAAAATACACTATTTTGTAAGGTCACTGGCATATAGACATTGTGGGATACAGATAGCTTTGGAGCTTTCTAGGAGTATGATGCAATAGAGTGTGAAGCAAGCCAACACACAATGGCAGCTTATAATGCAGTACACAATGAGAATGACAGGGTCCCAGAGGGATAAGTCTAGAAGACAACACGCATGTTTGGGCTTCATTTATGACCATGCTTAAGTGGGGCTCAGCCTCCTAATTTGGTCGTCTCAGATATTGATGCTCGTTTTGAACTGACACTTCAAGATGAGATTAACAGGTGAAGAAGAGGCAACTTGCAATTGCAGAGAGGTTTATAATCACCCTTACTCTCTTCAGGTCACCTTTATTTGCAAACATTGGGCCTCATTACGAGGCGGACTCGTTAAACCCGTCCCGCGAAATTAAGAGGTCCCCTCTGCACCTCATATCTATTCTTTAATTTCTTTCAACCTCATACTGTAATCATTAGACTACGTTAAATTTACCTACACTAAAAGGGTGTGCCATATCCGTGCAACCTTCTCTTTTCTATGTTCTGTTACCCCGTGAGAGGTTGACACCTTACCCTGGACGTGGGCACCCCGGCCTCCTTGAAATGTCATTTTCGAAAATTAACACTTTAACTGATAAAGCAGCTACAACCTTGGCCTTCACTGATGAAGAGGCTGAGAGGATCTTAGGCCTGATTAAAGATACTAGCACTGAGGCTACTAATAGAGAAAATCCTGAAATTCTCTTACAATGACTGGAAAGACTTATTCGTAGAGAAATTTCACAAAAACTCCATGCTACCACTCTAACGCAGTATTACAAGGCTAAAAGAATTCCACGAGGACTTAGAGTCTATCTTCGCCCGACATTATCTAAGGAAAATAAAGAATTTGTGAAAAGATGGGAACACATCTTAAACAAATGTTCACTAGATCTTATACTACTGACTATTGAGGAACTTGCAAAATCCCTTCATACCATCAATCAAGAAATTGAAGAAGTATCCATACAACTCACTAAACTCAAATCTGCAGCAGAACTTCAGAAAATCTTGGAAGACACCAATACCAAGTTGGAGAATTATAAACGCGACATCGAACAGCGGAAAATTTGGAAATTCCGCACGGATACGTTGGACTATGCCAGAGAAATAGTCCATACATGGCAGGAATATTATAGTAATTACAAACCTTGTCCTGGACCACCTGGTGGCCCGAAGAAACCGACTCCAGAAAACAACTCCGAGAGCAGTGATATCACAAGTGGTGAACAAGAAGAACAGCCTTGAACAAGTGCATCCATTCCTGTTATTACTCCACTACGGCCAGTGTAACAACAACCCTACTGGGAATAGACACATCAATTCCTTCAATTGCTCCAAAACCTTTTTTAGGAGACGTCCGACCAGAAGAGGGAAAAAGAAAACAGCGCCAAAAGAACAAATAGATTCACCATTGATTATCAACATCTCATCCAGACAGTTGTCCAAAGCTCAAATTGACATGCTAAGTCTTGGGACCTCATTTATTCCCACTAATTCAACTAACCTATTCGAAGAAGAAATCAATCTCTTCAAATTGATACGGAAAATGGAACTCAAGATTTTCTTTGATAATCTGGGAGAAATAACGCCAGCAAAAGAACATTACTACTTAGAAATGAAGAAACCAAGCACCTTTCATCTGCAGATCAATAACCCATTGATTAATCTATTTAAAACAAAAACTACACGTGAATTGAGAAAGATTAAGTATGAATCTTCAACTAAACAAAACATTCAGAGACACCAGCTCAAAATAATTAAGGACCTTGCGGATGACAATTCCCTCACTATGAAACAAGACGATAAAGGGGGTGCCCTAGTACTCATGGACATGACACTATACAATACTGGATGTCTTAAATTACTGGATGATAGACAAACCTACCTCCCACTGGATAATGACCCTACTAACAATATCAGTAGCATGATTAAAGAAACAATTGAGACTGCCAGCGCCATGGACTGGATATCAGATAAAACAGAAGAATTTCTGATCAAAACTACCCCAATCATCCCAGTATTTTATGGGCTTCCTAAAATACACAAAGACCCAAAAGAACCACCTTTCAGGCCAATCGTCGCTGGTACAGAGAGCATATTTCAACCTCTAGCGGTATATCTGGACACCGCACATCAACCATTGGTACAGAAAATACCCGCCTATCTAAAGGACATGACACACTTCTTACAGAGAATCAACAACTTACATATCAACTTTTCGAACCCTCTAATATTCTCCATGGACGTTAGTAGCCTATATACTTCGTTTCCCCATGATGAAGGAATAGCTGCTCTGGAATGGTTTCTTTTAAGACATGATGACGTTACAATACATAAAACCTTTGCCATTCAATTGATTAATCTAATACTTTACAACAACTACTTTAGATTCAATGGTCAATATTATTTACAGATTTCTGGTACCTCAATGGGTTCAGCTGTAGCCCCCTCTTATGCAAACATTTTTATGTTTTATTTTGAGAAAACCTACGTTTTGGACCACCCACACTGGAAAAATAAAGTAAACTGTTGGACAAGATACATCGACGATGTCTTTGGTATTTGGAATTGTACAGAACAAGAACTGACCGAATTCTGGCAGTACATAAATCAATGTAACCCACGGATTAAATTCACAATAGAGATTGGAAGACCACATGTGAACTTTTTGGATGTAACTGTTGAATGGAAAAACATGGAACTAATCACAAATATGTATAGGAAGCCAACAGATGTTAATAGCTCTCTACATTTTACGAGTTTCCATCCAAGACATTTTAAGAACAATCTCCCTTATAGTCAACTCATAAGGGCAAAACGGATCACTTCTAGCACAGAAAAACTGCAAACAGAATTTGATACCATGAGATCAAGATTTTTGGAACGAGGCTTTCCTGAAGAAATAGTGACACAAGCCATTACCAGAATGGAATCACAACCTTGTGATAGGCTACTGAACAAACAACCGTCACAGACCAAATCCAACTTGATTTACACATTGCGATACTCAGCACAGAGTTTCCAATTTAAAAAGATCATCACTAAAAACTGGAACCTGATTAAAGCAGATCGAATCTCAACAGGCTTTTTCCAGGCCCCCCAATTCTAGCATATAAAAGAGGAAGGAATTTTAGAGACACGCTTATAAAAGCAGAAAGACCAAAAATGTCGACCCAAAGGACACTGACCAAGATAAAAAATGGCACTTTTCCCTGCCTCAATTGCCAACATTGTTCAAACATTATAAAAGACAACTACATTAGACATCCCAACAATGGAAAGAAGATTCCCCTCAAAAGCTATGCAACTTGTGATTCTAAAAATGTAGTCTATACCATCAGATGCCCCTGCGGCCAATACTATGTGGGGAAGACAAGCAGAAAAGCCAAGGAAAGATGGACCGAGCATAAATCCCATATCAGAACAAAAAACCCCAAATCACCGTGTTTCGGCACTTCAGGGACAACAATCACAGTATCTCTCAGATGAGATTTGCGATATTGGAATTACTACACCCCTTACAAAGGGGAGGAGATTTACCTAAATTACTTTCACAAAAAGAACTATATTGGATCCACAAATTGGATGCAATGTCCCCCCTAGGACTCAATGAGGAATATTTCCTGGGTCAATTTCTCTAAATTCATAAATATCTGACTACATTTCTTGATTTTGCCTGTCCTGATTACTATCTTCTTTTAAATCATACCTCTTTGTGTCATATGATGTTTTAAATTGTGTGACCACAGGTAGATTGTGCACCATGCCGTTGGGCAGATTAACTCTTTTAATATTGAGTTGGACATGTAAATACTGTTTGCTGATTCATATGACCTATGCCATTTATCTTCATAAATCATATTGTGAACCATTATTGGGCAGTGACACTTGCCGTCCCAGACATGAGACTTAATTATATCCAGAACACGGTTCTAAATTATACCCTTACATTGGTTTTGCTTGCTTGATGCATCCCTTTTTTTGATCATCCGCCCCTTTAGGGGCTTCTTATTCAATGTTCCTTATGACTTCCTTTAGACATAGAGTGCACATCACTGTATATTTATTACATGTTGTTCCCGCGAAGGATTCTAGACATCGGTCCCCTACTCTAAGTCTTCCACCATACATACAGAATACTCGTTCCGCCATGCGCACCTTATACCTCCAGTTACATCATTCCAGTATTTTTCAGATGATCTCCTACTCTTTTGGGATCTTCCTTCCTTAGGCCTTACTCATTACAAATTTTTTAACAGCGATCAGTGGTTATCCACCATCGCCAGTCTACTGAGCCGGAGGCTTTTTCCTCCATGACACCAACACTTTATATTCTCTGCATTATGCCCCTCTGATTAGGCCATAATTGAATGATATGGCGGCCAACACCTGGCAACTATCCACACAAGACAACAGCGATGATTTTGTCGCCTACTTGTATTCTTTCCTTATTCGGTTTCCACTTCATCTACTAGGTCTCTTCCCCTTTAGGGACCATTAAGTGCCGGCTTGTGTCTGTTTACACGTTACGTCATGCATGCGGTCTGCGTGATGACGTCATGTGTTTATCATACCGGGCCCTTTACCTTACGGCCTCGCTCCATTTTTTAATCTATACTATCTCAGTGCATTAATACCAATGGGTGCACTACTGTGATGCCCTGCTACCTGCTTTTTAATACAAACACACTGCCATTAAGTGTCGGCTTGGGTTTGTTTACAGGTTACGTCATGCAAGCGTTCTGCGTGATGACGTCACGTGTTTATCATGCCGGGACCTTTACCTTACAGCCTCGCTCCTTTCTTTAATCTATAATATCCCAGTGCTTAATAGCAATAGGTGCACTACTGTGATGCCCTGCTACTTGCTTTTTCAATACAACACATTGCCTTATTGGATTCGATTCCACACACGCTATGTCACACGCCCCCGCGTGATGACGTCATGTACTAGAATGTAATATATACTTACACGGCATTGCCAATGGAGTCGGCGTTCTGTTCGAGCTCCGGTCTCCAGTTGGCAGTGCCTTGGCTACAGAGGTAAGCGCACCCCCTCCTTTCATCATCACTAGATATGCATCAGAATGCTACCGGTCTAGATTGCTTTCCCGACTTGACTTTTTTTCGGCTAGATTCTGAATCTCTTCTATTCTTTCGTCATTGCTCTGTTGCATCATTTGATACCGGTTGAAAATCTTTCCCAACCACTGACTGCTATCCAAGCTTTTTCAAAACTACCTTTGTTTGGATTCCTGATTAATGTCAGCTGCAGAGAATGGTTTACAATGATTCTCCACTGCCTTAACAGACCGCTATCAGCGGTAAGTAAATTTTGCACATATAGTCTTCCGGAACCTCTTGCTCCCCACATCCTCTCACCTGTCTCTACCACCCTCTCGTCTCTTGCAGATATGAGGTGGTCGTCCTCACCCTACCATTACTGGCCCATCGACCACTTAGGATCCGCTTATGAGACCCACCTTTTCTTTGTATGAAGATACCCTTAAAATACTCACAAGGTTAGAATTTGCCTTTATTTCAATTCATTCAATATGTTTATCCATTTTTGACCACTCCAATTGATTTTAAGTAGAATACTGTTGACTAATAAACTGATGTTATTGACCTACTTCCCCTTGATTGTAAACAGAAACATTGATGGATATGTTCAGTTTGAATATCTCGACCCTTTCTTTTTGGTGTAAATGAACTAAGTATTCCTGATTTCTAGCAGCTTTAATGCTCATTCAATTAGCCTTTGTGTACATGTTAAAGTTGGTTGTAACAGTGTGCTTTGTAAAATTGATACCTATGGAAAACATTACTTTAATGAAAAATGTTTGTATATATCTTTCCTTAGAATCTTTTGATTTGTCCCTGATGAAGAGTGGACTTCCACTCGAAACGCGTTGGGCCTTCCATAATCTCAACATCAAGAATAAAACATGAATTTTGGTTCTTGTGACCTAGTTTGATTGAATGCTGATTTCTTTAACAATTCACCTCCTTAAATGCTAAAAGGTTTTGTTTCTTTTTTAAGATATTACCAGAAATATTGTATATAATACAAACGAATTGTTTGTCTGGTTTTCCAGATACTGCAAAGTGTGCAGGGGATGTAAGTTCCTTAATTGGGAACTTTCTCTGTTTCTAAGGATGCCTGGCAAAACCAGGCGTCGTTACCGGGTCCCACGAGGGGAAGAGGGAGCAAACAATGGGCCGCTCGTACTCGGCCCGTTGTTAGCTCCCTCTCCCATTCCCATTGAGCCCTATGGGGGCTCAGATGGGAATGGGGAATGCCCATGCCCGGGTTCTCAGAGGGAGGAATTACCGGGCCCTCCGTACTCGAAATGGCCCGGTAATTCCCCATTCTGGGAACCCAGTAAAGGAGCCCGGGTTGGCGGCAGCTATGAAGCTAATAGCTCCATGGCTGCCGCCAAACTCGTAATGAGGCCCATTGTCTTCTAATAATAATAATTTAGTGTAAACCCTCAGGATTATCCCCATTTTCACAGAGATTTATCACCACACCAGCCGGGATATGAAGGACTCGAGCCCCCATATTCAAATTTATGGCATGTTTTGAACTTCAAAAGTACAGTACTAACATTATTCCCTTTTACTTTGTCTTTTCAGGGTAACAAGCCACAAGTACAAGATGCTGAAAACCAGTGTTTCAAGTCTGCTCTCTGAATGAAATGCTCTGCTCCTGCTAAATTAAGAGATAGCAAAGAAAAAAATCCAATCAATACATGATCTCACACTGATGCATTTATGTGAAAGTGGAGCTGCAAAAAGGAAAAAAGGAGAAAGAAAAGAGAAGCATGGTGATCAACAACAAGTGTCTTCCTTTTTCTCTGTACTAACAAAACCATCTAGTAGTGATACTTATATTAAAGGGGCAAACACAATGTGAAATTGAGCACATTGCGGCCCAGGCTGAGTCCACAGAAGAGTCCACCGAGGGGATATTTGCAGTTCCCACTTCATCTAGCAGTGGTCATCTACAAATTGTGGCTGGGCAGCATTCCTCTGTAAAAGGAGGAGAAGAAGATGGCAACCAGCTTGCAGGAATATTGGAAACAACATCAGTGAGCATCACATGTTCTTCCACAGATCAAGTCAACCCATGTTTGTGATCTTGGTGACTAAAACAAAAAGATGCTTAACACAAGCAGTATTTAAGCGACAAATGCGGAACGGTGAACTTGTAAACCACAAATGGCTGTTTTACTCTCCATTAAAAGGTTCAGTTTACTGCTTTGTCTGCCTTTTGTTTTGTAGTACTGATTCTTCATTCAGTACAACTGGTTTTAATGACTGGAAATATGCATATGCCTGCATTTATGAACATGAACATGGTCCTGAGCATAAAAAGTGCCTGGTAATACTTTGGAAAAGTCAAAAGGAAACTAGCCGCATTGATTCAGAATTAGCTGAACAGTTAAAACGTGGAAAAACATACTGCCAGGATGTACTTACGTTATAGCAGTTGTAAAGTTCATGTCATCGCGGGGGTTAGAATTCTGAGGAAATACTCAGATTAAAGGGATCACAGTATAATGGAAATTATTTAGAGATTTTGGAGCTGATCAGCCAATTTGATCGCTTCCTGGACGAACACATCAAACAATATGGAAATGCTGGTAAGGGAAATCCCTCCTATCAATCAGCAAATAATTGTGAAGACATCATCATACTGATGAGTAAAAAGGTTTTCTCTGCAATCATTTCAGAACTGAGAGAAGCAAAATATTATTCACTTAGCTATGCACAATTTATATATGTCGGCCCTGCCGGAAT
Source organism: Ambystoma mexicanum (assembly GCF_040938575.1). NCBI lineage: Eukaryota > Metazoa > Chordata > Amphibia > Caudata > Ambystomatidae > Ambystoma > Ambystoma mexicanum. The sequence goes on along the minus strand of NC_090933.1, from coordinate 224,137,739 downwards.
GATTAAAGTCAGAGGTTGGATGTTGTCTCAGGGTAGGGGTTTTACCCTGTCTACTTTATGTGGACGACCTCATTCTTTAAACCACACCTACTCCGGTGCAAAGGCCATGTTCGAGACATTATGTAGATATGCGACTCAGAAGAAATTAACTATAAACATGGGGAAGACTAAAGTCCTGGTGGTGTCTGCAAAAAAAGTACTGCATTTTACCTTTAATACCTCTGTAGGAAGTTTAAAATATGTAGAATCCTACACATATTTGGGATTGGATATAAGTAGCACCAAATCATACATGCAAATAGTAGAAGCAAAGAAGACAAAAGCCTTCAGGCTGACCCAGCAGATATTTAAATTTGGAACCATGGGCAACAAATGTATGTTTGTTTGTTTGTTTGTTTTATTATTTATGTTGCGCACCAGACCCAGGGGTATTCGGGCGCGAAGGCAGCAAGAGGGTTGTTCAGCTTAGGTTACAGGTTGAAGATTGGACATATTGGTACAGCTGCGGTTACAATGCTGTAGACAAGTGATGTTCGGGGAATCACAGAAATATATACAATACGTTTACAAGAATACAGGTGTAACATATAAAAAGAACAGGTCAAATATACAAAATATACATGAGATCCCAGATGACATTAGGGTGAGGTTAGGCATCATGAGCTTTTAGCCGTTGAATCAGATTGGATCTGAATTGCCGGTAGGGGAGATCTTCCCTTAGAGCCGGGGGAAGGGAGTTCCAATATTGTGCTGCTTTAACAGCGAAGCTGCTCCCACCAGATTTAGTGAGTTTGAATCTGGGTACTAGTAAAAGGTTGTAGTTGGCTTTCCTTAAGGGGCGAGAGGCTGTTTGTCTGGTGAATCTGTCTATGAGGTATTGTGGGGCTGCTTGGTTAAGGCATTTGTGTGTAAGGGATGCTGTTTTAGGGAGGATCTTGTCTTTAGTGGAGAGCCAGTTGGTAGATCTCCTGAGGTCTGAAATATGGGCATTTTTAGGGAAGTTTAGGGCGGCTCTAAGGGCATTATTTTGAAGAGTCTGGATTTTGGTGGTGATGTATTTATTGCTACCTACATAGAGGGCGTTGCAGTAGTCGAGTTTCGACAGGATTAATGCTCTTGCTAGTGTGACGCAGTTATTGGGAGAGAGGAAGGGCTTGGCTGCTCTGATTAACTTGCAGGTGTAGGAGGTGGCTGAGGTCATGGCACTCACTTGTTTACCAAAGGTGAGCATGGAGTCTATATAGAAGCCCAGGGTTTTAACTACTTTGGCCACCGTAATGGTGTTGTTGTCAATTATGAAGGAGTCATAGTTGGGACCTAGTTTTTTGATGTTGGAGGAGGTGCCTAGAATGAGGAGTTCAGTTTTGTCATCATTCAGGCATAGACCGTGGGAAGCCATCCATGCCTGGATGATGAGGTAAATTCTGTTCACAAAGGCCAAATCCTTGTCATAATCTCCCGTCAACGGGATGAGGATCTGTGTATCGTCTGCATAGTTAGTGTAGGTGATACCTAGATCGTCTAGATCATCGAAAAGGGGCTTTGTGAAGATATTGTAAAGGGTAGGGGATACACATAATCCTTGGGGTACGCCGCAAGAAATAGGTGCGGGGTCTGCAGCTGCTAGAGGAGAGAAAACTCGCATTGTCCTGTTGTCTAAGAAGGACTGGATCCATGCAACTGCTTCATGGGAGAAGCAGGCTGCCGTGACCAGGTGATTGCAAAGTATTGCATGGTCTACCAGGTCAAATGCGGCAGAAAGGTCGAGGAGTAGTAGGAGTGAGGTCGTACCTTTATCTCTTAGTGTGTCTATTTGGGCCTTAAGGTCTAGGAGTGCAGTCTCAGTCCCATGCTGTGGTCTGAAGCCGGACTGTCGAGCTCCTAGGAGATGGTTTAGTTCCAGGTGGTGCTGAATTTGTAAGTACGCTACTTTGTCTAGGATTTTCAGCAGGAACGGCACGGTGGTTATAGGGCGGTAGTTAGTTGGGATGGAAGCGTCCAAGGTTTGCTTTTTGTGGAGAGGGTGGACCCAGGATTGTTTCAGATTACTAGGTCTGGTACCTGATGTGAAAGAAGCGTTTATAAGTTTGGTAATGAAGGGTGAGAGTTCACGGGCGGTGTCTTTTATGTTAAATATTATTCACTTAGCGTGGACTCCACTGCAGACGTGTGTCACATCAATCCGTTGACTTTTACGGTGCAATATGTAAAGTATGACTCTACAAGGCCCTTTTCTGTTTCATTATGATAACGTTAAGAGTGATAACTTTTGGCATTATTGCCTGAATACAGACAATCAAAAAAAAGTGCATATTGCTCAGTATCAGTTGTGGGAAATTGCCAAAAATAGATTTGAGTGTGTTATTAGATGAAATGATAAATACATTTTAATTCAGTAGAATTAAACAAAATGTGAATGTTTTTAAAGTTTTAAATTAAAGTTCTTAGACTTTTAAATCTTTAAATTGATAGATTAATATTTATTTAGGAAATGTAGATTCTTTTTAACTACTGTGATGATAGAATCATTGGTACGTTGAATATGGCTACTGAAAAAGAACTAAGAAAGGAATTATTCTGTTGAATATGCACACTATGTAAAACTGTAATGAATTGTGTATAATTCGGATTGATTTTATAAATTGGTAGGATCAGATCGGGACCGTGTTTAGATTTTGTGTTTGGAAAATTTGATTTAATTTGATGTGCTGTATGAATACTTTGTAAAGGTTTTTACGAAACTAAACAAATAAAGAATAATAAAAAATATTATTCACTTAGCGTGGACTCCACTGCAGACGTGTGTCACATCAATCAGTTGACTTTTACCTTGCAATATGTAAAGTATGATGTACCAAAGGAGAGATGTCTGGAGTTTCTCCCAATTCATGGCCATGGAGCAGAGTACCTTGCAGATGTTGTTGTCCAGTTCTTGGAAGGGGCAGGTATCCCCATATCAGAATGTCGTGACCAGTCATATGATAATGCATCCAATATGGCAGGACAGTACTCAGGCGTGCAGGCAAGGATAAAAGAGATCAACACATTTGCTGTTTATGTTCTCTGTGAAGGACATTCTTTGAATCTAGTTGGTTTCAAAGCTGCTGACTGCAGCATGCAGGCAGTTTCTTATTTTGACTTTGTTCAACATTTGTACACATTTGTGTCTGCTTCCACTCATCTCTGGTATGTCTTGGCATCTTCTGTAGGTCCAGCTCACAAGATTGTGAAGCGCTTGTCTGACACTAAATGGTCAGCTCATGCACATGCAGTCAATGCTCTGTGTGAAGGCAATGCAAGAATTCCATCTGCTCCTGATTCATTGAGTAGTGATAATACCCAAACAAGAAAAACACCACACACGCTGCACTAATTCTGGAGAAGCTTGGAAACATTTTTCTCACCATTGTTTGGAATGACATTCTGTCACGTTTGAATGAAACAAGCAAAACTATTCAGAAAGAAGATATCAACCTCTCGTTTGAGGTTAGCAGCATCCAGTCATTGAGGTTGTATGTACACGAAATGAGAGACACATTTGATGAATATGAAGTCAAGGAAAAGGCAAAAGCTCCAGAGGCAGATTACAGTGACCAAGGTAGATGTGTGAAACCGCAAAGCTCTCGACTAACTAGCTTTGAAGGAGCTGCTAGTGACACTGTCCTTCAACGATGGCAGAAATTTCACATAGATACAAACTTGCCAATCATGGACTCAATAATGAATGGGTTAACAAAACAGGGTGATGCATACAAAGATATCAGCAAGAGATTTGGATTCCTCATGAACCTGAGAGACATGGATGGAAAAGAAATGAGTGAACATTATATAAAGCTGGCCTCTTACTACCACCAAGATCTTGAGAAATCTGACATAATTCCTGAATGTCAGAAATGTAAGCATTTTACATTTGAAAAGAGAGAAAGCATGTTAGTTTCATGTATTTTGCAGGAAAATAAGACATGATAAGCCTGGCACTGCTTTCCCAAATCTAGAATTTGCATTAAAAATATTCCTCGCTATGATGGTGACAAATTGCAGTCGGGAGCTTTATTTTCAAAATTGAAGTTGATGAAAAGTGAGCTACAAAATCATATGCTTCAAGTGAGACTGTATTCTTTGTCTTTGTTAAGCATTGAATCTGAAATGGTTCAAGAGATAGAATTTTCTAACATAATTAATTATTTTTTTGTACTACGCACATGTAGAAAGAAACACATAGTTTAATGTTAGTGGTGTAGAAAGCATTTCCTCACTGTCATCTCATTCTTTCAAGGATTACTTGAATGTGTTTACTCTGTGGGCATGAACTGAAATGCCAAGGGAATTTTTATGTTTGTTACATTCTTTTTTTCATTTCTGTGGTGCCTTGTCATGTCATATTTTTCCAAGTGCTTGTACTTTGGACAAATTCATACAGGAAAACATGTTCATGTTGAACTGTCAGGTTTTCATTTTGTTAAATGATTTTTTGCTTAAAATCCCTTCCCTTTATTTTCTTTCAAAATTAATATATTATTAAAAAAAAAGTGAAATGTCCTTAAAATAGCATCCTATTGGGGAAACAGATCACAGAGATGTATAATGTTTATAAATTATTAACAACTAGATAATCCATTTAAATCTTAGAGGAGTATCTGTTGAATTTGACTCGAGGTATGTAATCCCTTCATCTTTGACATTGGGACAGGGGCATGGGCTTTGGGGGGGTGCCATGGGTTTTGAGGGGGGTGGGATTAGGACATGGGTTTTGGAGGGGGGCCCCAAGGCTGCCTGTGCCCTGGGCCCCAGAAACTGTTAAGGTGGCCCTGTGCTGAACAAAGTAACCTGCTCCGAGAGGGGTGATATGGGGTGGGCACCACGTCAGTACTGCCATTTTGTGATAATCAAATACAATTATGCATGAAAACTTAAAGGTGTCCTTCAGAGACCTGATGTACACTACTTTAGTACAAAAACAAAAATACAGAGCAAATGTCTGGTGAAATGAGCACCAGACCTGAGGACGCCAGTGGGTGTAGTTAATACTTTAGTTAATACTACTACTGCATATTATAATATATACACTGTTTGGTTTATAGTCATAATGTCGACAACAAAAATGTCGACAGTCAAAAAGTCGAAAAAAAAATGTCGAAAAAAAAAATGTCGACTTTTTTTTTCAATGCATTTTTTTTTCGAAATGGGGGGGTTCCCCACCAGCCCCCCTTTTTTTATTTTTTTTTATTTTTCCCTTTTTTTTTACTCCCGAACCCCTAAAATAAATATATAATTTAAAAAAACGAAAGTCGACATTTTTTTTTTCGACATTATTTTGTCGACATTTTTGTCTGTCGACATTTTTTTTTGACATTATGACTCCCCACCACACTGTTTTTTGAAACAATCATACTGATACAATTAATAGAATGGAGCCATAATACTGTGGGTGAAAATCTTCTCTTTTATTTTTTATATTTCATTATCGGCATGCAGAAGATCTTCAGTACTTAAACACAAACATATCTTAATTAGAGATAATTTCATGAGCATGATTTTGTAACTGGGGATACAGGTAGAGAAGATTGCTAAGATTCCTGGGCGCCTGGATGGAAGCTATACAGAGGTTGGGCTGACTATAGCTTGGGATTCAAGGAACAGTCCATATAAGACTCCTGCAATATAAAAGTGTGTGTTATAAAAGAGATTTGTTGACCTGGGTGTGTGGTTTATTCACTAACATAGACAGGGTTTAACTAATGCGTTATTAAAAGACACAATGAAGTAGATGCTTTAGATTACCTCTTACCTCTGTGGTGAATACCGACTGCTGCATGGTAATGTATGTTTATATCAGGTTAGTTGCTCGGGGCCCCTGAAAACGGTGATATGTCTCCTTAACACAAATGAATACTCCAGTCTCCATACAAGTGCTCATAAAGATATAGTTGATCACTGAAGTGAACAATATCTTACCCTTAATATGGTATGAATGGTGCTAGGTTCTCAAGGGAGGGTTTGCAGCGCTGCCTGTGAGAAAAGGAAAAACACACAATAGTGTTTGTCATGTCTCTAGTGTAACTAGCATATTCCAAATAAAAATCAATACCTTGTTTCACGGGCAATACAAAAAGTGAGTGTCTTATCTGGTAGACACTGCTGAATGAAAATTCAGTCTAGGTTTCTTGTGAAGTTAACGCATCCGTGCTGCCTTGGAACAAGACCGTTAGCATGGCAGCTGGTGTGTGGTTGTTATATCATGTTGCCACAGACAACCTACCGCTGTGGCACAATGATGTATGAGGGCAGTCTGCATTGGGTTGGCGTTTCATTGCCATGGGAGCAATTATGTAAACAGAGTTATGGCATGAAGTACGTATCACAGTGGAACATCTATAGTGTAAGAAATGGCTCACAGAGCTGGAAGTGAACATTGCCCCTGGGCAGATGGGTTGTGTAGTTTCAGAAAAAAGCACTGAGCTATATCTCAGTGTTCTGAGGAATACCTTCCTGTGCAGCACAAAGAAATTCATGTAATCCAAGAGCTATATACATATATGTTCAATGCACAATCTTCAAAATAAAGGTTGAAGCCTACTAAGAAGCACTCTTCATTAATTAATCACGTTGTGGTTGCAAGTAAAAAACACATACATACATACTTCTTGATGTCGACGATTAAACAAAGATTGAGTCCGACTAATTAGTACTACCCATTAGTCAATTACATTATGGTTGCGAGTGAAAAAACACATACATATTTACACCTTAATTTTGACAGTAACATATTAGTTATGTCTAACAATCTGTATTAGTTTCACATCAAAGACTGGTTGAGTGATCATAGATCAAGTTGTATTATAATGCACCAATGCTCGACAAACAGGCTTCACGCCAAATGTGGGCACAAATGTGAATCTTCTGATTCTAAATTTAATGAAGCATGAAGCCCTAAGAAACAACTCTCAAGTGTATGCTGCCTTCATAGACCTCCATATGGCATTTGACGCCATAAATAGGAACAAACTCTGGCAAAAACTTGCAAAATGGAAATGTCCACTAGAGATCAGCGAACCCATCGAGGTACTCTACTCCGATACGTCTGTCACCGTCAGATTAACAAAACAAGGACTCACTACAGGAGAAATAAGAACACACAATGGCCTAAAGCAGGGATGCCCCCGCGCTGCAACTTTGTACAATTTATACACTGCTGATTATTTCACCCACATCAAATCTGACTCACTGAACCCGCCAAAAATCAATTCCTTTCCGATTGCATACCTCATGTATGCTGACGACATTGTACTTCTGGATAAAACTCCATCATGCTTACAAGAGAACCTGCTGATGACAGAAACATACATGAACATCAACGAGTTGCAGATCAATGTAAAAACAGCAAAATAATAACATTAACTAAACATCAAACTACAAACACCCGACTTAGACTTTCATCATGGAGAACAAACCACTTGAAGTAGTTACAACTTTCAAATACCTTGGTGTACTAATTAATCAACAGAAGGCTGAAACAGCTTAGGTGACTTCAATGGAAGGTAAGATCCAAAGGTTAGCCAGATAAGGAGTGATGTTACAAAGACGCTATTGCAAATTCTCCCTAAAACCCATCCTGGTGTTCTACCGTCAAAAGGTCATTCCCATCATTAACTACGGGAGTGATGCCATGATTATAGCAACAGAGGTAAACTGGCAAACCTTAATAGCAGCTTTCTGGCGAAAGATTCTGAAACTTCCAAAAAGTTTCCCCATGGTCAGAATACGGTTTGAAGTGGCCCTGCAATCCCTCTCCTCGATTGTATGGTGGAAGCAGATGGACCTCTTGCGCAAGCTCATAAATAAAAACGAAAATCCAATCCCAGCACTTCATATTCTTCGAGAGACCCCGCATGCCATGAACAACACTATGCTGAAAATGTGGAAAGCCGCCTTATTCCAACAAATGGCGAAAGAAGACATAACAATGGAAATGCTTACCAACCGCCCTCAGCGCACTAAGCTAAAAATGCAGCAAAACGACTGGGCTAAAACATCTGCAGAAAAACAAAGATACTCCATGAACCTATAATGCTCGATTGACATCCACGCAATTCATGAACTCCCGCAATATATGGCACTTTTCCCAGATCCAATCGTCCGTACTGCTTTCATGAAAATCCGTCTGAACACCTATCCAACCAGACAAAGACTATCTAATATTCGACAAATACCCATGAAGGATCAATTCTGCCGCTTCTGCTTGGACAAAAACACACCTGGAACCTTGAAACATCTCATTATGATCTGCCCAGCCCTTGCCGATAAGAGAATTCTATTTGGCAATTTATTTAAGATTTCTGAACAGCAAGAAGAAGGAGAGTCCAGATGGCTGAAGATCTTAAGAGGCCAAGACAAGAAACTGATCTATACAGTTGTCCAATTTCTTGCGGACATTCTTGAATATCCAAAAGAAACACATTCATTAATTGTACATTGTAGAAACTCGTTCTTTTGCAATAACTTTATGCTATGTTAGTATTAGGATGTGATATAATTTAATGAAATCAAATGAAAAGATTCTGTTTAAACAAAATCATTTTAAATAAAAAAAATTAAAAAATGATAATGCACCAATTAAAATGGACGATGATCACAAAGGACAATGAAGGAACTCTCATTGCTCATGCCTGTGTATCAAGATGAGAACCATTTGTACATTTTTGATACATACTGGAGATCTTACAACATCTCACTCTCTTTGTACCATGTGGTACTTGTAACTGTGTATGCATGTTACAAAAAGAATCACACAATGTGAAGCCACGCCACCCTATGTCCACCACACTACGCCTGGTGGGTCTAAAATATTGCTTAAACCCACCAAAACCTTAGCGTTAAGGGAAGCATTCAGTTGCCCCCAAAACATAGCTACTTACAGTGGGCCCGATTCAAACCCTGATTCATGGAACGGTTCACAGTTTATGTTTGCAGTGCAAAGTCCGGCCCAAAGTCAGTGCATAGTCATGTTTTTGCAGTAGAATATGACTTTGCACAGACTTTGCACAGCAGCAAAAATACACTTTGCACAGTTCCATGAATAAGGGTGTGCGTCGGCAGTGGAAAGTCACTTTTCAGCAGCGCAGATTCACTTTCAACCAGGCAAATATTCCATAAATCGGCCCCAATGTCTCTAACATGACTGAAAAAGTCTTAGTTTCATCCCTGCAACATCAGCTAATGTGGAACTGCAATAGCATTCTCTAATTGCAGGTGTACCACGAGTGGCACAGATGGATGACAGTAGCAGCCACAAAGAATGAAGTTCCAAAAGGGAGTACAGCACTAATGCGGGCTTGGTTTGCGGTTCTGCATGGCGATGTGGCAGCAAGCCTGAATCAGCTGTTATAAAGAAATCGCATTGGTAAACTAATCACTTTGCTTAGCTTAGACAAATAGACCACTGGGCATCATTTTCCAAGTATGGTCTCTGCGGGAAGTCTGATATAAGTATAGAAGCCAGACATGTCCAGTAGGGAGTGCGGGAGTCATTGATTGGAGGTTCAAAGACATGACAAAATGGAGCGTTGAGAAATTGGCAGAACAGTGCGAGGAGGAGGAGTGTGGGCAATACGGGAGACAAAGTGAGGGTGCTGGTTGAGCAGAACAAGGATGTGAAAGAGAAGCAGGAGGAGAGAAAGAGAATGGAAGAGGTGAGATATGACCAAGAGGTGTTGTAAGAGAATGAGGAGGATGGAAATTAGGATGACAGAAAAATAGAGAAGGAAGTGTAAAGTGGTTAATCAAGACATGCAGAGGGTATCATTGCACAGAAGTTGAAAAAGGGAAAGTAAAAAAATTATGTGTAGATTTCTAAGGAAGAAATGGTTGTCATCAAGAGAATTGGAGAGAATCTGTGGTGGAAGGGAAAGGAATCATGGGGAAATCACTTTTGAGAGGAGGAAGGAGGCAACAAAGAATTCCACAAGTAGTTAGAGATATGGTGGGGGCAAGAAAATGGAAGAGTGGAGGAGCAGTGGGCCGCAACAATGTGTGGCATCAAGGAAGTTGGAGAGGAAAGGAAGAAAAGTCAGGATAAGGAATTGACACTTAAGACTAGAAAATCCATCAACAACATTACAGTCGGCATAGACCTCAGATAGCTCAATTGGATCATATTTGGAGATATTGTCTCTGCTGCTTTTAATTATAATTGGCCTTATTATAATGCACTTAACAAGCCCAGGATTCAAACCTGTGTTGCTGTGCGTTGTCTTGCTTCCAAGACAAACATGTTGCACCTGAGCTATCCTCTGTTTTGTTTTTCTGTCATGTGTAATTACCCTAGGAAATACCAAATTACACAGACCAAAAGTTCTTGAACTCAGGGAGGCGATGATATAAACTTAGACTCACAGTTAGAATATAATTGGCTCTTTACAGGCCATTTATTCACACTTCACATATGTACAGCTAAACAGTGAAATAAAAGATGATAGGTTATACATGGGCATATGCACACAAAGAAGAATGATTATGGTAGTCCACATCACAGTTAGTGCAGTTTCAGCAGAAAACGTCATCTCAGCCACAACACCACTACACAGTCCCAAGGCAGGTAGGCAGAGAGATCACACATGCTAATGTGGTCTGGAGCGTTCTCTCTCTCAGTGGGACTTCATCAGCCCGGGGTTCCAATTCTGTCTACTGGCTGGATACCTCTTCTCTTATGGGGAGCAAATCCCTGCCCACTTCAGGTTGCCAACGGTCCCCGGCCGAAGGATAGACAGCAATCAAGGGGAGCATAGAGCGGAAAAATCCAGTTGATAGTGGAAAACCCAGTTTGTTTCCCATGCGCTCATTCCCAGCATCCCTTATCACTGCACCTGCACAACTCTGACTCCCTTCTTGGCACGTACTTGATTGAACAATACGCCAACTATCCTCCATAATGAGCTCATCTGCATCTCACAACTCTTGCAGAATTCATGTCTGCCTCCTAGCTAAACTTACACAAACGTAGACTTTCATTGCGGTTTTCGAAATGAATGACAGTGATCTAAAGACTCTGGGTAAGTCTCTCGTAACCAGGACTAATGTCTGGCAGAGGGACTCCCAGGACGCCCCTTGTTAATTTGCATATATAAGTAACTTTGGGCCTCACCCTAAGTTACTAGGGGAATCCAGACGTGGACCCCTTGCTCATGATTCTTAGAGAGGCACAGCTCCTCCCTACTGATGAGGTCCACCCAGACCGAAACACATGTCTGGGGATGCTGTTGGTACTCTTGTTCAGAGGATAATTGCCTAGCATTTCGGTGCTGGACTGCCCCAGGGCAGGACAAAGACTGATATGTTTGGGATATTTCTTCTCTGTGAAAGATAGTGAGCTAAAGACTCTGGGTAAGTCTCTCGTAACCAGGACTAAAGTCTGGCAGAGGGACTCCCAGGACCCCCCTTGTTAATTTGCAAAATGGCTGACATGTTTTAGATAATTTTCGCACTCTCATTACATCCTCCCGGTCTAATACTCGAGAGACCCTATACTTGATAAGAGGAGAAAAGGTATTTACAATTCTCGATTTGTATCTGTTCTTTATCAGGTGGCCTTGAATCCAAACTCAAGAGAACTGGCTTCCTTCATAATACAATATGGACTGTACACTTCAAAGCAATGCCATTGTGGCTAGTTTCACTTGTTTTTAAAAGTTAGTGCAGGTGGTTCTGAAGGGGATCAATAGAACCTTATTCTTCCTGGATGATTTCCTGACGGAAGATTCGAAATGCAAACACTCAAGGGCCTCACAAACAAACTTTCCGAATGCCAATTTTGAGTGTGATACATTGGCTCCAGAGGCAAAAGAATGAATCTGCAGGGGGTGAAACCTAGGCAGGATAAGGAGAAAACTATTAAAGAATCTCCATAACAAGAGAATGGTGACCAGTTGCAGAGTTTTGAGCCTTGCTGGGCTTCACAGAGTATTGCAAAGGGTTAATAGAAAATCGTCCTAAAATCATCTTTGGTTAAGTAGGAACATGAAGAAGGATGCATGCTTTGCATGGAATTGTGAATGCAAGCAGTTCTTCTAAATTGTGTAGCAAACAATATGAAAAACACCATCTATAGGAAGCAGCAGACACTAGTGAGACTAGGGTTAGGAGCATTCCTTTTCAAGTGCATGGAGAACAGGAAAGAGTGGTATTGGGAATACTATGATAAAGTGGATGTTGTTGGGTTGACCAACCACATGAGGCTCTTTGAAAAGTACAAAGAATTTTGTGAAGATAGAAGGGAAATGTCTCAATTGATTCTGGTGATGGCTACAGGATCAACAGGCAACGCGTAGCCCAGATGATTAGGTATTACTACAAAATATCACAGACCATCACTGCAAATCCAAAAATGTTGAATTTTTAAAGTCCTATTTCACTATTTCACTGCATATGACCGCATAGATCTGATGGTTAAAGGGTGTTGTATTTCACAAAGCAAATGTAACAAGGGATTAGGGTACACTTAAAACTGGGGAATAGCATACTTTCAGGCTCTGCCTGTTCAACCAACTGTGAATGCACATTCCTTTACTGCTGTATACAGCTATCCCATAGCTGTATGCCTCTTGAACTCACACTGTACTCTTGAAAATCCAATTAACTTAATGGGGCTTATTTTTGTGCCCCAGAATTCCGAAGGCTAATGCCTCTGAAGGTTTGCCTGGGACTATTCGAATTAGCCCTAGGCCTTTCTGTCTGGCAAAGCATTGTAGGTAGGGCCTTCTTCTGGCCTCATAATTAATTTCTATTAGGTTTCGTATTGAACAATTGGAGTGTCCATTAACTGTGATCATTTCTTGAGTATGTGCTAATTGGCGGGTCTGCATCACACATCCTCCCACCCAGTGGCACTATTTCACGACAGCACGAAACCTGAATCACAAAATAAAGTTTTTGAAAAAAAATGTATTGCAGTTTTTAGCATACAGTACAAGAAAAGAAAAGGATTTTTTTGAGGGCCATAACATTCACTACATTTGAAACCGCTGTTTAAATTCTTTGGATATTACTGCAGGTTTTTCTTTGCCGTAACTAGGCAATTGAGATAGGGTCAGTATGGATGTTCTGGGCACCCTTGAATGTGGTTAAGAATAAAAATGTTACTCACTTTGCTGCGATAAATCGCGATACACATGTTTCTTGTGTCAGTGGTCATACCGATGGGCTGGTTGCCATATGAAATATTGAGGTTTGTATCAGGGTTTATCTATGACCTGACCTTTAAGATAGAATATGTTTGAATGATTAATAGTATTTCCATGTTAGGCCACTCTGCAAGCTAACTGTCTATAGCGTGGGCAGAGTGACCCACTGCGTGAGTCCTTAGTGTGGCCTTTAAGATATGGTGTTGTGGTTAATTGCGACTATATTGCAGTGGTCTAGGCACCATAGTGACAGAAGGGTGAGATTATTCTCACTTGATGAAGTAATAGAGAATTTGACCCCTGCTGCGGGCGTGTAAATAGTTACGTGCTCGAGTGTTATTGTCATGGTGGTCAGTTAGGTGCACAAACATTATTCGGTTTGAGCTTTAATTAATTACCTCACTACCGATAGTGGGTTGGTAGAAAGTGGTGTCAATGATCATCGTAGTACAGATCCATGCAGTGGGCGTGTTGTGAGGTAGATGCTGAAGAATTATGCCGGTTAGGGATTTCGGCAAATAGTATATCATATTGGGGCTCAGAGTTACGACTGGAAGATTGACTAAGCAGAGGCATAGCCAGGATTGTCTAAAATGTGGGGCCTGAAGCTAATGTAGTTGGCCCCACAGCAGTGACATTAACATCTGAAAAATGCCCACTCAGGCCCTACCCTGTCTATGCTTCTGAGACTAAGGCAATGTAAAATTTAATTGCAACATTAATTTACTCACCAAGGTTCTCCCTGGTCACGAACCGGCACAGCTCTTTCCTGTACAGTTTTAGGAGGCACCATTTTGAACCTGTTGTGGATACATATAACAACAGTGATGTCATCATGTACAACATGTGACATCACAGTTTCTTAACATGGCGACGGGCCATCAGTATTATAAACGTTGCTATAGTAATATCGATTTGTGACCTTGCACCATTTTTGTAGTAAAGCCGCTTTTTATACTAAAGACGATTGTTGATATCTTTCGGTGGTCAATTTTGAGCAGTTTTGTGTGCATGTAGTGTTAAAGTTATTCACTTTGCTCTTGGCAAAAAAGAAAAAATATAAACGCGGTGCTGGTTTGCAGATGTCAGGTTTTGCTGCTGCTGCTAAAATGTACGTTATTGTAGTGATGTCTGGTTGTCGTCTGGTTGCTGTCTTCAAACTTAATAATCATTGAGGTGTTTTGTAATATTTGTTAATATATACACTGGTCAGTTGTAAGAATTATTATGTCGGGAAAACAGAGCTCATGATCGGCAGCAGTAATGGATGAGGAGAATGTTGATGGGCAGCATGTCTGGAGGCAGTGTAGGCATTGGACTGGTGAGAGTTTGGTGAACCTGTGTATCAATAGGGGAAGTGGTGTCATGCTATGGTTGTGAAGGGACCAAGTTTTAAACTGCTGCCTGCAGTCCATGGGTGCGTGTGGGTGAATGTCAAAGATATTATTGGTCATTGGCTGATGGGGTAACAGTTTGAGCCGGTTGAAGTGTTTGGCAGCTGCTCAATTGCATTCTCTGATGAGCAAGTGTGGCTATTGAGAGTGCATCTGTAATTCCCATTCAAATAATTATATTTGCACTTGTTACCATATTGCTTATTTAAAGATTACATTGTGATATAGGGACATATACAATAAAGAATTTCTTAGAAATTGCATTTTTTTTAAATATTTGGTGAGATACATTTTGCAAAAAATCAGTATATCCATGGTCTAGTGAATGTGTTTGTATTTATTGCAGTGCACATGCTTACTTCACAAATGTTTGAGATTTAAGATTCGAGGCAGAAAAAGACATGCAATTTAGAGAAAAACTTCAAATTCACTCTCTGTGTTTAAACCCATGGTCGAACTTCTGAGTTTGTATATGAGTCGTGCCTTTTTTTTTTAAGTGTTTTTTCTCGGTCTCCTCCTCTGATGGACAACTTGATATGTTCCACTGTGAGGAACCTCACATCTTTCTTATTCGACATCTGGTGGCGCTCGGTCCTGTGTTAGGATAGTGGGAGTCTCATTTCCGTGTTTGTGAGGGTGCTCAGATGCTCTCTGATGCTCTCTGATATGTGTCCACCGTTCCTTGATGCTTTTTCTGGCATAAAACTTTCCACATACACATATGATACTGTAAATTACAAATGTACTATAACAGTTAAGGAATTGCTTGATTTGAATTTCAGGTAAATTTGTATAGTTCAGTTTGTTAGTGTTATCAAGTGCATAGGGGCACACTGTGCAACTGACACATTTTTTGGAATCCTGAGATTGGTTGGGCCTGTGTCAACCACTTGCCTGATGGTTTGGTGGCTGCCGTAAAACTTGGACACAGTTTATTACGCACAATAGGGGCTTTCTTGAAAACTATGGTTGGTTTATCCTCAGTTAATGATTTAATGCAGTACTCCATTAGTAGCAGGTGCCAATGTTTGTTGAGGATTTTATAGATTTGAGATACATTTCTTAGGGTGTAGGTCACTGTCTCAAGAATATTTCAGAACCGTGTCTTTCTCTGGTGTGGATTTGTCTGCATTTGTCTTCAACTTCAGCAGCTAGCTCGTGAGTGTTCTCTGCATCCCAGAAGATGTATTCTTTCTCATTCCTTGTCACTCTGAACTTGGCTCAATGTAAGATAACCGCCTTTAACCTGCAGGAGAGGAAACACTTTTTTATGGTATTCAGACACTTCTGCCTCAATTTGTTTCTGGAGCAAAATCTGGAAAGAGAAGATGTTTATGCTGCTTGGAACTCAAGTTTGTATTTTTTTTGTGGCTGATTTCAATATTCTTTTTCTATCTCTTGCCTCAGCCAACCTAACAATAGGTGTGGGCATCTCTATTGAAGCATGAATCTTGCTATTCCATTGCAAGTTAATTATGTAGCACATGGCTACATATATGGAGTCAACCACTTTCCAGAGTCAACCCTTCCAGGAGCCAGCTTAAGACAAAGACAATTGCGTCACGATCTTCAACAACTAAGGAAAGGTCATTTACCTTGGTTTGCTTTGCTTGCACTATTATGCAGCTATTCAATCATATGTTCCTTCACCTTGTATCTGCACATTGCTGCATTTAATTTGTTTCTCCTATCTTCTGTACGAAAAGGGTCATCTGGGCACAGTTTCTATCAATTTCACATTTTATTTTGCTCCAGAATTTCTGTTCTGGATTCCACATGGACATCTTTTTTATTCAATGTATCGAATTTTCCTTTGAAACCTCTCAAGGCAGCCATAGCATATCCTCAAGATGGAACAGAAGCTCTGGATACATGGCCAGTTATTGTAGACTGGATGGGCCCTATGGCGTAAAAGAAAGTTTGTCTCTGAAGATCATTCTTTCTTCCTATTGTTTTCAGTTGCTATTGTTAATTTTCTCCACCCTACAGGGCAGAACTCAGGACCCACAGAGGGCGTGGTCTCTTAGCCAGAGCACCAAAGCCCACCCTACCTCCTACACCACACAGAACAAGTTCCCAGAGAAAAAACAGTGATGGGCGCAAGTACCAGTGACCCAGTTGTAGAATCTTTTATCAGGGCAGCATATCTTCAATGTAGACAAATTGTAATGCAGCCTTAATACTGAGTGAGGAAAGCTCTCTCATTTGTCACATCTCTTCCTTTTATCTCCCATCACCACTCTCAGCAGACAGGTACCTCCATAACATGGCATGCCACTCATCCTTACCACAATATGTGTTGTTTTCTTTAATTATGGAGGCGAGGTGACACCTATTATGTATCTCGCCCTCTAGAGAAATACATGAGTAACACTCCTGTCTGGAAGATGGCTCTATTCCGGCTGCAATGTGCTGTGTGCCTCAAAGGAGGGCCACACTACATATCGCAATCATCAGAGTCATACCATCTGTCTGTTAAAAACAAGGAATGACCCTACATAACAGAACCATGTTTTGAGCGCTTGGAAGTACACGTTTTGTGTCTAGGCACTTTATAAATAAACAATACAATACAATACTGAGGCCGGTCGTAAACTTCATTGGTTACCGGTCCAACAAAGAATAAAGCACAAGGCATTATCTATCGTATAAGAGTCCCTCCGACGAGGCTCCTCTGTATCTTTCAAATCGTATTAAAGATGCCCAGCAGAGGCGCACTTTAAGGTCTAACAATGAGCTACTATT
The DNA here is from genome assembly GCF_040938575.1 of Ambystoma mexicanum. Classification (NCBI taxonomy): domain Eukaryota; kingdom Metazoa; phylum Chordata; class Amphibia; order Caudata; family Ambystomatidae; genus Ambystoma; species Ambystoma mexicanum. Next base: position 224,120,425 of record NC_090933.1, on the reverse strand, counting down.
TGCACAACCACGATTTGCTTTCAACAAAACAAATAAGGTACTTCTTGTTTTGAAGTTTAGGCACCTTCTCTGTGGAGAACTATTCCGCTCCATTTGAAGAAAAGCACAAGCCTGGGTCAGTTCAAAAAGTAACTAAATACCTGTTTGTTTAATAAAGATACGAGCTGAGGTCGTTGCTCTTGAATTCTTACACTGACTTTGATATTGTGTTACTGTTTGGGCTTGTGACTGTCTCTATTATTATATGTGCACTTTGAGGCCTGTGGGTGTGTAAGGCGTTATAAAGGTTAAACTAAACAATGTATAGATTGGTGTGTCTATATCTTTAAACTTGCCTCTAGTACATTAATAAAGCTTAGAGGAGATTGTGTAGGACATTTGTAAACTTCTACTTACGATAGTGAAAATGAAGAAAAATGAAATAAAGGTGCAATCCTATTTCTTTAGCCTAAAATGTTTCCATTTGTGCTTTTAAAAACGTGTATTGTCAGACCACATGTATGCAGTGGCATGCGGTGTGATGCAAGTCTGTGGCCTTGTGATGGCAATGCCTGGAATGTTGCCAGGCATTGGATGTGAATATCTGCCATGATGTGAGTGGCTGTTATTTAAAGACAATAGCGGCCATTAACACTTGACCTTCGATGGCAATTCTTGACAAGTGATGAGAGTACATGGGCATTTGACAGAAATATTTGATTACACAGAAAGTAATGTGACTACAAAGAAAAACGAAATATTTGCCTTCACCAATGCTTGCTTACACGTGTGTACACATATTGGTCTACAGAAATATAAAACATACTGCGTGCTGTTTCACCGGATTTGCTCCCTTGTTATCAAAGAATATGTTTTCGGATTGACTTTAAATATTCAATTAATAGTAGATACATATTCGATGCACATTGTAAAGGAGAATCTGCAACCTACAATTGTATTTCCTTTTGATTAAAAGGAGTTGGGAGGTGAGTTGAGAGGCAGTCTGCAACAGTCCAGTCTTTCCACAGTGCCAGTTGATGGAGTCAACCTATTTAATCGCCTCCACACCGCGGAGCGGTGAGCGGAGTTGGGTGGCGAGTTGAGAGGCAGTCTGCAGCAGTCCAGTCTTTCCACAGTGCCAGTTGTGGGAGTCAACCTATTTAATCGCCTCCACACCGCGAAGCGGTGAGCAGAGTTGGGAGGCGAGTTGAGAGGCAGTCTGCAGCAGTCCGCGGCAGACATGGAAGCCGTGGAGCAAATGGAACCGGCTCCGCAGAACCCACTCTCTCAGAAATTAAAGCCCATTACAAAAACTGCAAAAACTATGTTGCCAAATTCAAACGCAACATGTGAGAACTCCCCTGACATCACCCCCGAAGTGGAAGCGGAAGCAGAATCAGGTCGGTGTCGCCTGAGGAGCAATAAGAACCTGCAATATCTGGAGTTCCAAGAGACTTACCAGCAGAAACAGCATCGGAGCCGGCGAATACTCACGAAAATTGAGTCTTGATGCCCGAGGAGCCCAGCGTAGCCTCAAGTTTTCTCGAACTGGCCAGCGTCCCGCCCACTGCTGAGGCGAGTGAGTTTCCGGCAGAGGCTGCTGCATGGGCGGCCCCTGCAGGACTCTAAGCGGGCACACGGTCGCGCGAAATCAGGAGACTTCGGCTCGCAGGGAAAGCACACTGTGGCGGGCGGATTCCCGAACAAATCTCTGAAAATGAACAATGGAAAAGCTTGAATGCCCGGAATGGCAGGAGACGGAGGCACTATTGGAGCAGCCCTTCCCCCCCTGAATGTCTCAGAGCCAGAGCCTTCGGAAATGGCATGTGCTGAACCCTCCCCCTTACCAGAGGGCATTAGAAATCAAAATTTGCTGAACCAAGTAACCAAACAAACATAAAAGTCATGGCTCATTCCGAACCTCATCAGTGTATACAAACAGCACGCTCAGCTCAGGCGCTTACCCCAAACAGCAATAGCAGCCGGGAGCAAAGATGTAAACAAGAGTGAAGGGGCGGAGAACGTGACTCAGAGAGGAGTCATGAGGAAGAAAACTCAGACGACGACTCAGACATAGAGGTTAGCATATCCCTTCTAACAGCAAATGTTCAGGGAGACAAGTTCAAAAATAAATACTGAAGGAAAACACAAGCAAAACCTCTAAAGACCGAAAATGCAAAAAGTAAAATCTAACGGTTATGCTCCCAAAACCACATAAAAAAAGCGCAACCACGTCAAAGTTTCTTCCAAACCCACTGCTGTCATGTCCCCTAAAACAGTTCTTCACTAATTTTCAAAAGTGGAAACTAGACACTGATAACGAGTTATCGGATGCTGAGATTTTGGAAGCCATTCTGAGCTCACACCAACAAATAAACTGCGTAAAATCGATGTTGGAACAGCGCCCAATCTGGAAAGTGTGCAAAGTAAGACCTCCCAGGAGGCTACTACTCCAGATAACAGCACCATCATAAGGAGAACTCCTATAGAAGAAACACTGAGGACCTTTAAGCCTTCAAAGTGGTGTGACAGGGACCACACGCAGGAAGAGGCCGATGCTGGGAGCAAAGTGCAGCATCCAAAGGAAAACCCTCTGCAATCCGCTAACAACACAACGACGTCGGAACAGGGGTCCCCGTATCAAAAGAATCGACCCAGTTCAAATTTACCATCTACACTGGGGAACGCTCGATCAGAGCAGCAAGTTAAGGACCAACGTTATGCCTAAACAAAAGCCCACATAAACAAAGGACATAAGGCGCTTCTAGTGTAGAAAATGGGTGATCCAGAACCAAGAACCCAAGAAGGACATAACAACAGAGGACCACTTTCAGCACAGGCCCTAGACCACAGACAGGACACAAATTTGTCAGTGGAGTTCGAGTCCTTGGACTCACCGAGGATAAACAAAAGATGAACAACCACCTGTACATCTCCGAAAAATCGGCGCTTAAGTGAAATTTCAACAACAACCTTAAGAGAATCACCAACAAAAAAAACAGATATGTTATAGATAATGTAGGCTATCACCATAGCTCTAGCCCCTTTCGGCAAACTGTATGAATCAATAAAAGACAGCGTTCAAGACAACACCGCCATTCTCACCAACAAAGACACCAAAACAAAATTTATAGAAGGATACATAACTGCTGCAGAGTCCAAAAGCAACAACCAGCAGAAAGTTTTGGAATCTAAAGTGGCAATGCTTGATAACATTGTAGACACGCTGCAAGCAGAAATCAGAAACCAGACAAACAAGGCCGCTAAAACCTTGAAGAAAGGGCCAGCGAAGATTCAACCCAAGGCCAACAAAAACTCTACAAATACTAAAGAACTAGCGGATTCTGAACCGTCATCTCCAATGGCCAAACCAGATAAAGACCCTCAACAGACAAACAAACAATATACTGTGTTGAAACTGTCTACCCTAGTGGTAGAGACAGACAAACCCAAAAATCATAACAAAACCGAACAAAACGCTAAGGAGGCAGGATATAGAAGCTGCCACCAGGAACCAGATGGTCAGGGCGACAACCGGCCCTTCCTTAAGGTCGTAGACCTGGCAAGATCACCTCGATCAGCAGATGAATTCTTGATAAATTCTGACCTTATGAACGTATTATGGCAACACTGGGAAAGTGACCCTCAAACTGGGGAAAATCCAACTCCTCACAGGGCGAAGGAAAGGACCCTGTCGCCGAAAGGACCGGCCAAAACCGTGTCACTATCCACAAAAACAAACATCAATGAAAAAGAAATAAATAAAATAAAAACTCTCATCCGACAGGTTACCCTGACACCATCGCCAAGAGACATCAAAATGATCATGAAAACAGCAGAGAATTCTGCGAAAAAAAATACACTAATCAAATAGATCAACACCTATCTCCAGAAAAACGAAAGGCCTACAAAACAATGGAATCAGCATTGCCAAAGAGAAACAGAGACAAAGGAGAAGTACGCATCTTCAAATTGGAGCAACTAAAACATACAGAAGGATACATGATTCTTAACAGAAAAACTGTTTTAAAGATAATAAGAAAAATAGACGCTCTCAAACAAATGAGGACTGAAGATCTCAAACTCGTTGAACCCTATCATAGAGGGAACATAGCAAAAACGTATCTCCATGTGAAGTCAAACAGCATTCAAGATATACCTAGATTTGCTTATAAAGAAATCGAACGTTTAGGCTTCAATTTGTCAGAAGTGAATGTTATGAGGTCTAGTGAAGAAAATCCTACTACAAAGAAAGATGGCGCTCCCGTCAAACACCACTACACCACAAGAACTGAGGAACTTCATAGGCGCTACCGAAGTGTAAAGTGGCAAGGGCGCTCCAGAGAGCATACCGCCACCTACAGCAGGGCCGAAGAGGTAAAATGCCCTAGGCACCACAGACCAGAGGCAGAGGAACTAAGGCACCGGGATGACACAAAAACATACAGAACAAATACCAAGCAGCAAACGAGAAGTACTTATCGCACAGTGGATGAAACAGAAAGCAACCTCCGAGCAATCATCTCTCCGAAGAGGCCAAGACTGAGAGACGTGGAAACCTGCGGCGACAAGTCAGATTGGGGTAGACAGGTAATCTCCCCAAAGGGCCTGTGGAACTGGCTGAAATCAACCCTAACCACAAAAAATAAAAAATAACAACGATTATTGTCCTCAATTTCCATACTCAATGGATCTCCGGAATGCCACAGTGACATCTACTCCCTAGGTCCTGGAACACAAGAGGACACATGCATCTGACAACAGTAGGGGACGTCAACCTAGGTAATTTTGACATCCTGTGTTTGCAGGAAACATGGTTGGCAGACTAACCTTCTCTTGATGGTTTCAAGGTAGAAATATCACAGGCCATAAAAGGGTTTTTGGGTCGTCCATCGGCAGGACTCTTGACCGCAGTCAAAATAGGTTCAAGCTTCAGCATAATAAAAATCTTGAAAACATCATATGAGATGTTGGTCATTCTGATAAACTGGAATCGCAAAGCAGCCACCCAAGGCACAGCACATCAAACGAACCTGGCGGTGATAAACATATATTTGAACCCCCAGCGCACGTCCACAAAAATGTTCTGCTCTGACATAGGGGACACAATATACAAGAGCTACAATACATATGAAAAAATAGACATCGTCATATGCGGGGACTTGAACGCAAACTGCCCCAAAGCTACAGATGACCCCTCAGTCCCGATCTCACTAGGTCCAGCAGCAGAGAGAGGAAAGGCTTGGAGAAACCTAACTATCCCAAGAAACCTACACAATACAGCATCACTGTTTCCACAGCAGGACGAAATCCTGACGTGGGAAAGAGCATATTCAAAAGCCACTCTGGACTACATCTATGTGACTTTCACAATATAAAGAAAGGTAGGAGAATGGAATGTCAACAGCTACTCCTTTTATCAAGAACTAGATATCATTCAGTATTATGTAAACTTTATTAGTGATTTCAAGATAACATTTCTCATAAGTATGAGAGACACAGTACATAAAAAATACATATTCAGACACAAATGTGACAATGACAAAACAGTTTCAAAACGCAATTATTCTAAAAATAGAAATGTGTGTTAATACAACCTTCTAAATTCAAACCTTGTGCTATGAATCCCTAAATGTTTTTTTAAGGTTTCAGATCCTCTTTGGATCTCTAAATGGTTATGCACAATCTAATTTTCCTACTCGACATGTTTCAGTCCCCTATAACAAATGGTGGGACTTTCTTCAGGAGTAGTCATATTCATAAATAGAGTGGTAAAGCAATTGGTCTGTAATCTGCTCTGGATGAAGAATCTTTTGTATAAAATTGTAGTAGCTGTTGACAAAACCAGAACATGACCAGAATCAGTATTCTTATTAGTATTCTAGTTTCACAATAATTAGTGTTGAGGAAAAATCAGGATAAACTAATTACCTGAAAATCCTAGTGTAGATGCTCCCTTGATAGGATGAAAAAAGTCCACATTAGTTGGGTGTATTTCCTTCCAGGGGGTTAGAATTCCTCCTCTGGTTCCTATAGTTAAAGATGTCAAAAAGGGAGTCATTAGATCTGCCTTTCCTCTGTGGGTCAGGATTCGGAATGGTAAAGTTTTACAGTATTTTAAAGGGCTGAAGTGCTCATCAGGTTGTCTCTTAAGAGGCTGAGTCATTATAAACTAGGTGGAGTAGCCCCTTTGTGTTAACATTTGAAAAGCATAGAGGCTAAATGGATCTTGCCTACCTTAATGTGAAGGTAGTTCAGGAGTGGGTTTTCGGTATTAAGCGGACCGGTGTTACACAGGCGCATTAGATGCTCAAGGCTCCAGTCTTGGTGTGGAAGCAAGTCAAATCTTGCAACTAGGAAAAAGAAAAACCGAGAATCGGTTTGTTAACTCGTAACTATCTTATTCAGGAAAATGGTCGAGAAGCTGAGTAAATATCATCAAGAAGTCGTAACATATTTAGTTTTAAATAAAAAGTAAATCTTTTCATCCCGTTTATATCTATAAAATAATATGTAGTTTTAAAAGGGAGTTATACTACGATAAAATTCTTCTATTCCTAAAGTCTTTTTACCTTGTTGTTGAGGCTTGACTCGCGTATCTGTTCTTCCGGGACAGAGATTCTCCTGGTCCTTGGAAAGCGAGGTGTAGATCCTTGCTCTTAAAAGGGCTCTGTGCTGATGTGTGCATCTGTGTTTATGGATGCAGTTGCCGAAAAACGCTGAAAAAACCCCTGAAGTGGCCACCATTTTGAGTGTACTCTTTCTGTATTAACCGTGGTTTTTTAACCGCATATTTTAGTCCTTCTTTTGTGTTTACATCTCTTGCAGTGTTTTATATACATAGAGAGTCTTGACATGAAGTTGCTGAAAAAGTGTTCATAAAGCTAAATTTCTCATTTATAATGAGTTGCAAGAAGCTGTTTTTTTAATCTGGTTTATTAAACTGATTTTTTTTAATTTATGGGCCTTTTTAAACTACATCTATGTAGTTGTAGATTTTTTAAACTAAATCTATGTGAGCCAAGGTCTTCTCCCGAATATAAAAACCTTTAATGTGCAGAGAACTGTTCATAGTGACCATAATCTCCTGTACTGTGCATGGCAAGATCAATGACCGCTGAAACAGTCATATCAATACAACATCGCTACAAACAACCAGCTATCGAGGCTTCGCCTCACCCCAACAGACGTAAGAAGGATAAATGCAAATTACAATGCAAAGGGATTCTTGGAAGCACTAACGGATGGACCAGCGAGACCTAACTATCTCCCATTTGTACTGGCCCACCGAGTCTCAGTTGCTGATCAGAAAAAGAAAAAAGATAAACCAGTACACGCATATGACAAATTGATAGTCGAAAAAAGGAAAGTGCTGCACAAATTGAAGCGACAGGCCTCTAAAAAGAACACAGCGGAAGCTTGGAGTTTGTGGCAAGATGCAGCTAAAACATACACCAGTTGGATAAAGCATAGAAGAGCAGACTTATACCAACGTGACTCGGAAGAAATGCTCAGAAAACTAAACATCAAAAGATCTGGCATTTTCTGAGCACTAATTAAAACGATGGCCATCGAACCCGAAAACGAGATCTCGAACTCTGTCTCGGAAGCACATTGGATAAAACATTTTTCCACTCTTTTCGACTTCCTCAAATCTGGCCAACGCACCACCAACCGAGAATCGCTTAACCCATGGGCAGATATGTCAAGCATTGACGAGATCGAAAAGCTGATTAGCAAACTCAAAAACTCAAGAGCACCGGGCCCAGACAGTTTGACGAATATAGACCTGAAACAGTCTCCAAAAGACTGGGCAGCAGTGATCAGCAAGATCTTCAGGCACTGTGGTAGAACTAGAATGATCCCTGAAACATGACTGAGGGCCATCATTGTACCGATCTTCAAAAAAGGAAGAAGAGAAGACCCGGAGAGCTATAGGCCTATAGCTCTGCTGGACATTATAGGAAAGATCTTTGCTACAAGCCTTCTCGAACACTTTAGAATGTTGTCAAAAAACGCATCTTGCAACACCCGTTTTCAAACAGGCTTCCAGAAAAATGGCAGCACTACCATCAACATCTTGGTTCTAAATATTCTGAAGCTAAGAGTAAAAGAAGGCACACCGAAAATGTATCTAGCCTTCGTGGATCTATCGAAAGCTTTCGATAAAATCGATCGAGAGAAACTCTGGGCCAAACTCGAGAACTGGGATTGCCCAAAGGAAATTCTGGATCCAATCATCGCTCTACACGCTGATACGAAGATTTGGATAAAACTAAACAGGCAAGGCATGCTCTCGGAGGAAATACCCATAAACAGAGGAGTAAAACAGGGGTGTCCCCTGGCCCCGGCACTCTTTATTTCATTCCTAGGCGATTACCAACAGTGGGAATCGAAAATCAGAGGTTTCCCCCCCGAAAATAGGGTCAATTCCATTCCGAGATTGCTGTATACAGAAGACGTGATCTTAATTGATCAAACTCAAATTGGTCTGCAAAGAAAACTAGAGAACCTGTCCAGATATATTGAAGAAAACAATTTGGAAATTAACAAATCAAAAACGAAAATCCTTATTCTGGAGAAAACAGGTAAACAAGCATTGAAAAATCAAAATTGGCATCTGGACAATACATAAATTGAAGTGGTAAGAAACATCAAGTACCTAGGAGTAACAATCGATGGTTCAGCCAGAGAAAACGCAATACAAGACATGCTCTGGGAAAAAACAAAGCGACTAACTGCACAGACCAAACTGGTTAACAACAAGTTTGGAAAATGTTCACTCATTCCCTCCATCCAATTCTACAGAACGAAAGTGGTGCCGGCATTAATTTATGGAATGGATGCTTCCTTAAACATGCCACAAATCATATGGAACAAACTGGAAGGCCACGTTTGGAAAGCCGCTTTGGGTTTACGTAAATCTACTCAAATGGCAGCAATCAGACGAGAATTGGCCCTCATCTCTTTGGCAGGTCTAGTGGACCAAAGTGCGATACTACTATACAGAAAAATCTTAATCGCAGACACCCTGCCCATCTTCAACATCATCGCTGAAGAAGTAAAAACTGAAAGATGCAAGGCCCTAAACGAATGGGTAGCCAGACAAAAAGTAAATCTCAGCGAGGTGGGCTGTTCAGAGGACGATCTGAGATGCAACCCAAAGACAGTTTAAAAAAAAATGGTCCAGAAGACTGGATAGATACTATAGAGAAGGCCAGTGCAAATAAACTTTTGGCCCACCTTCCTTCCACATTCAACAAAGTCAAAGTCCCCCTAAACTGCTACATCAAATTTCCAAGCAAACCACTGCGGACTCTGTTTATGAAAGCAAGACTAAATTTACTTCCAACTCGCAAAATTCTGTCAATCAGAACATCTTTGCCCGAAAACACCTGCCGCCTGTGTAACCAACAGGAGTGCCCAGAAACACTTAAACACCTGGTGCTGGTGTGTCCGAAGACAAAACAGAACAGGTACACTTACCTGTTACCGCTGCTCGCCGACACCGCTACCGTGGATTTGGACTATGGATGGAACAGATTGATATCTGGTGAAACCAGAAGATGGACCATAGCAGCGGTCAAACTAATAGACCTAGCGATAAAAATGCTAAACAACCCTACGAAAGAGAGTATGGGTAGCGTTATACTCTAAAAGCGGCCACAGGTCGGGACTTAACTCTACGGTCCAGAAAACTAAACCAGCTAGGAAATTAATCGTACAATGCAGAACAATTGGAGGGAGTGTCGACCTTATGAAACCTTGTAAAAATCATTCTGTGATTAAATTCAATTAATGAAAAAAAGGAGTTTTAAAGAATATTTATGGGTTTGAAAGTTTTGAAAGTTAGCACATAACAAATAAAAAAATGCATACATACATAATAATTGTACTTTTGACCAAATATTTTCGAGCACCTATTTTCCTAAACAGTTCACCACTGAATGTGTACTTGCTCCTAAATCATTATCATCTATGTAAAAAAAAAAAGAAAAAAATCCTAGCGAAATGCAACTTAGTGGCTTTCTGAAACAGTGCTTCAAATCCAGCGTGCAATACTTCTGCCCATGGCAGCCCTGTCTATTTGCCTCTCTCCACACGCAATGCCAGCAGATGTCACGTCTGCCCTCGCGCTAGTCTCTGCACTTGGTCCCCAGGTCTAAACAGTTAACAGCCGTGAGGCCCTTGAAAAAAGAAGCTCCTGCTGCGCTGGCGGGGTCACGTTGGTAGGTCACCAGGCAGCGCTGCCATGACAGTTCTGACAGGCCGCAGTTGCTATGGCCCACTGTGGGAAGATGGGGACTTGCTGTTGACAGCACGCTTCCATCACTTGCTACCGTCACTCGCATTAGCAGCTCCATCTTGAAGACTTCCAGAAATATTACAAATGCGATGAATTCAATGCTACTTAGATTAGAAGAAGAAAGGCTCTGACTTCAGGTTTGGATATCAAACAATATTTCACAACTGAATGAAATTATGCTGACAGATTACATATATTTAAAAGATTTTTTTTTTTTTAAAACGATTAAAAATGCCTTTAAAATATTAGACAAAGGCTGGGTGAACTGCCTCGAAAGTGAGACAGGCATGTTTGTGGTTCATTGAGTGCAAGTACCCCAGAAGTCACCTGAAGAACCCTTATTCCTCTGACGATTCCCCATGCCCTTCTACTCTGCCCATCTTCAAGAATGGTTTATGATTTTTTGATTTCCAGTGCAAGAGCACCAGAAATAGAAAACAAGTTTAACATGCCCCACTGGGGCATCTTTAGGACCATTTGATGGATGGCACGAGTCTGTCCACTCTTGCTGGACCCTGGCTTCTTACCCCTCAGTGACATCACATTTTTCTTGATGGATGTCTAGAACCTTTTGAAGAGTTTGTGGGATGTCAAAGCACTCAGAATTCTGATGGCCTGGCAAATCCCCAAACTTGTTCGCCCAGCCTTACTCTAGACTGATATTGTATGCAGCGTTCAGTGTTGTGCCTTCTATCTGACATTTTGAATCAACTTCAAAAATCTCTAAATGTGTTAACACATTTTTTTTTTATCCAGATGTCTCTCGAAAATATCCCAATATTATGAATTCAAGTGTGACTGCAAGAAACAAATGAAGTGCAATTGCTCAAATCCTCTGCCAGGAAACTGGAATGTGATGGTTGTGTAGGAATGTGGGTACATGAGTCATGTTTACACGGTTCATAGAGCAAGAGGCCTAAAAAGAAGATGAAACTGATGCAGGAAATCAAGCCAGCAACATGTTTTTCAATGGCAACAGGCATCGAATGTGATCATTGCCAACACATAATCAAAGAATGCAGTGAGAGGCGCAGTGGTAGAAGTGAACTGACATGCTGCATTGTGTTTAGTGGCCATCTGTGTTTTAAATGGGATGCTTAGGGTACAGTGTGTGGTCGTCAGTGGATGCTTTTTAACTTCTTTCCATGCCACTGTCTAAGATGTGCAAAGCTGCACCCGGGAGTGGTCTAGCCTAGGCCTCTGCACCCTGGGCCTCTTTTACTGGAATTTCCAAATGTTGTCACAGGAAAGGGGTTGGACCTGCTGGAAATGTGTGGTATGGGGCCGCTTTGAACATTATTTCCAGGGCCACTTTTGATTCCCAGTCCAGCCCTGGCCGCACCCCCACAATCTTCCACTACCCTTCTTGACCCTGTTAGGTACGCCGTTCGTACACAGTTATCATTGTGTACACGCAGTGCAACAGTCTCGCGATGGCACTGCAGCAGCCGGGCCATCAGCTGCACCTGCTGCGCTGCGCCTTACTCCATCACTCCAGGGAGTGCTGCTCTGCTTACGGCTGCCAACAGAGAAAAGCTGTTCTCATTTTCTACCCTGAGCCAAATAGATGTATAAGCAAGCTGTTGAACCATCGCAGGAATGCAGAAAACGATTAGGATGCGGTTTCACTCCTGTGTTTAGCAGACGAGGCAGCATTGAAATGTGCGTTTGTGTGTGAATGTATTTTTGATCTTATGCACTTATGGCAGACATTGTGAGCGTCCATGGATGTTCGTGTGTGCTTATGTGCATGCATGTAGTCTATGCCTGCGCATGTGTTTTTTCTGCATGTCTCTTTGTACTCCTTGATTTTTACCTGTACTGATGCATGCACGCAATTAATGTTTCTGTGTGTACATGCAGTGCATGTGTGGGAATTGGTACGAGGAATAGTATAAAAATGTGTAGGCTTAAATATAAGATATGTGTTTGCAGGGATGCCACTTAGGGGTCACCAGAGGTCGCATCTGCAACCCCTGAGGTCTCTTTTGCTACCCCTGTGATCTCCCTTTCTACACATAAACATTTAAATTGAGGCTCCTGGGCTGTGGCCAGCAGCATGTGGCTGTTTGTTTCTGGAGTGACTGGTTTCTGATAGCTATAGCCGGTAAGATAGATCAGTGGGTTGAGAGCTTGCTGCTGCAGTGTGTCTGTGATCTGCAGGTTGCAGGTTTGACTCCCCGCAAGGTCAACTCAGTCTTTCATCCTGCTGAGGTTGATAAATGAGTACCAACACAGGTTGTAATAGTGTATGTATACGGGTTGACGTCCCGCTCACGGCAGCATTTCGATTTTGGCCCAGGAGGGCCTCCATACTTACAGACTTAGCTATGCCCCCTCGCCTTCTTCCGCTCCCGCGCCGGCCCGCCAGGGTGAAGCCCGCGGGTCAAGGGCGCGGGGTGTTGGCGTCCCACAGGGTTGTTTGCGGACCTCTGGTGGTGTGCCGCCCATACCTGAGGTGAGACTGAGGCAAATACTGTGGGTAGGGTAACAAAGCCTCCAGTGTTCAGCAGAGGGGGAGCACTCCACTACTCTCCCGCAGGCGCCTAAGGTCAGTCCCATTTGTGTGGTGAGATCCTTCTAATCCTCCCTCAAAAGGAGTTGATTGCCTACCAGCCCAATCTTCCCCAGTATATGTAACCCTCCCAAGCTATCCCTGGCACCTCCTGTTATCGGAGATGGTTGAGATTAAAAATCTCTTACTGGTGTTGATTAAGTAGATGAGGGAGACCAGGGGGGAGGAGGGTGCGGGTAGGGAAGGAGAGGGCTCAGCCGGGGATATGACAAAGGGATATATCCCTGACCCCGTGTCTGTCACTGGATGCTTCTGTGGTTAGGGCTCTTCCGTCCTTGAGGAATCGACCAGAGGTAGGTCTACCCCCATTGCCACCCTCATGGAGGGAAACAATCATCGCAGTCCCAGGGGTCAAACCCCCAGCTTTGCTGAACCCCGTGGGGAGAGCCCAGGGCAACATGCACCCAGTGGGGAGGAGGGTCAATGCTTTAATTCCCGGTCAGGGGAGGCCTTGGTTGGGGCAACGCACACGTAAAGGCGGTAGTAGTTCCATGGTCTTTCTCCATGGTGTCCCAAAACTTTCCGTGGGCACAAGAGAACCAAGGGACACCCTGCGGAAAAAATGTTTACATTGGTTGCGGGCTGTGGGGGAGTGTGGGTTTGTGTCCAGGGGCTCCTTGTTGGAGTGTTCCAGGCTGTCCAATCTTTCAGCCCAAACGGACATTGTCAAACTGGTTTTTGGGGATGGCAAGGGACGTATTGGAGAAATGTAATGGCCACTGGCGGACTGGGAAAAGTGGCATCACTGTCAGTGCACCCCCATACCTGCCCTTGTGTGCCCTGCTAGAGCCCCCTCTGGTTTCAGTCCCCTATCAGGGGCAAATCTGACTGCCTTGGGCCCGAGGTACCACGAGAGTTATCAGAGGGAAGGGGATGATGGTTCTTGATTATTGCCCATAACATCTGTTCGGGGGCACTCATGGCTGGCCCAGTTTTCTGCTTGGTTTTGCTGTTGTCTTTCTTTATGTTGTGTTTTTTGCAATCATGTATTAGAACTGTTTTTTAGGATGCACTTTCATGGCCTTTCAGGCTGAATAAAGATGTTTGACTGACTGTATGTATATTTGTTCTATATGAAGTGCTTAAGTGTAAGTTGTCACGTTTTATAACACGGCACGCTCCAGCTAGGGACTCCTTCCCCAACAATGAATGCGGTGTACAATAAAGCACTTTTTATTTTTAATAAACCACGGATACGTTTTGGGTAGGCCTCCAACCCGTCTCCCACCCAACCTTCCCAAACACCCTTTGTTACAATGGACTAGGAACCAGGCCGGTGTGTATCAATAAGATATTTATTAATTCGTGGTTTAATGAAAAAAGCAAATGAAACAATTTTACAACAGCCACCAATGTTGTGGCAACACAAATGCAATGATTCCTACAGAACAATCGGTTCAGAAATCCTAACACAGTTCACAGAGATCATTAATGGCAAAACAACAAAGACACCCATTTTAAAGTAAGTGATAGCACCAAGGTTAAGCACTCCCCCTGTAACACTCACCCCAAACATCAGCTAACTTAATTCCTTTGAATGGAAGGCAGTGGCAAGGAGTAAAGATAGAAAGATAAAAATCGGATTTGGAATAAAGCCCACCACCCCAAGATGGGAAGCCAGAAAAGAAAGTGAAAACCCATTTTTGAAGCAAATCGGCAGTATTGGATTTGGATGTTTACTCACACAGCTTTGGGACAGCTACCGTGGGACAGAATTAAAGGAAGTTCATGTTGCTACACTTGAGGAGATAGGGAAGCTTAGAGACTACTACTCAGCACACAGAACAACGTCAAAAGGAGGTAGGAAAATCGATTTTGTAGAGGAAGCAAATGCAAAAGAAAAATACAAACGGCAAATGGAAATTCGTTTCACACAGGATTTACAATGAGAGGCAGCTAAGGAAGGGGTTTAGCTTTCAAAATCGGAAATCGGTTTTCATGGAAAAGGACAGGGCACATAACAGACAGGATTCTAGACAAAAGAGGTTGCTCTCAATGGGACTACGGTTTGGGTTTTGATAGGACAGATGCAAGTTAGGAGTTTGTGAGGTAATGGACACAATAGATGTGCAAATTCGGTTTATCGGATTATAGTGAAACAGAGACTAATTCTGTTGAGGCTAACTTTAAGGACTTTAGTTATTAAAGAAAGACACTAGACACAGCGGGGTTCATTTTCGAATTTTAACCGACTCGTACCGTGAATTTCAATGGGGAATTAATTGATTTACTTCAAAATAATGCTAAGGGTTCACTACAGACAACTGAGAGATTTATCAAAGAAATATGCTAACATACACAGGCTAATACAGATTCTACTATGGGAAGGTGAATTAATTATACTGGCAATTTGGGACTTTCAATGGAATTTTCAGCGAGATTTTAATGGGATGCAATGTTACAAATGGGAAAGGTTTATGCTGTTTGGGGCTGGGTTTATTTGCTACTTACAAAGTAAGCCTTGGTTTATGATTCTGGAAAGCCAGCTGGATCTCACGACACTATGGACAGCTAGGGCAAAGGCTCTGGTCTCTGCACTCTCCTGGATGGGATTCTGGACAGCCAGCTTGATCTCAGGACTCTCTGGACAGCTTGACAAAGGGTCTGGTCTCTGTACTCTCTTTGGTATCGTTCAGCCGGACCACCAGCTGGATCTCAGAACACTGTGGACAGCTAGGCAAGGGACCTAGTCTCTGCACTCTCTTTGATATTGTTCAGCTGCCTCCTCTCCATCATCCTTCTCCTGTCCCCTTGGATTTTTCTTTGTGTCCCTCTGTCTAGTACAGTCCCCCCTTATATAGCCCAAATGACATCATTCACTTCACAATCTAGGGGGACTACTCTGGAATTACTCCTACCCTGGGAAAGGACAGCCTACCATTTCTCTTTCCGCCCCCTGGCATCATAGGTTCAAGGGAAGAGAGCATCATCTGTCTGTTCATCATTTATTACAGTTCTTTGTGTCTCAGGTACACTTTTTAGCAAAACTGAGTTATGTATCATAACTGCAAACTTATACTAGCCTCCGCCATAAGAAATAGGTATGCATTTTCAATGGGTCATAGGGAGTTAGGCAAGTCAATCGCCAACTCTGTGCAAGGTAGCAAGCCCCTTTTGCAAATTTTTGTCCTTTTCATGAAATGCATAATAGTTACAACCCTGCAAATGATTAAACATGTTCATAATCTAATTTTCAATCGTTCCACCAATTTTCATATTTGTCCCATTTTTAAATCAGCCAGAAATGAGTCTTTACTGGCCATTTCAGTCCACAAAATACTAGGAACATGCACTTAGTCTCTCCAGAACCCCCTGGAAATCACATGGAAACATAGCATAAAACAAATTTATTTCTTATTCTGAGTGCTGGGGAAAATGCCTAAAATGAATCAATCCTTTAATGTCAATTTGGAGGATCTGTCACATATGGATGGGCGGTGCTTCATGCCCCACAGCCAATTGTCTTCCCCTACCTCAGCTTGCAACAAAGACTTTTCTTACACCCTTTCAAATTTGTCAGTTTGTCCTTGGTAGCAGGTGCAGAAGGAACTTGCACTTCTTGGTCAAGCTCTACCCACACTTGCTTTCTTTGTCCTCCCTGCTAGTACTGACTTCCAGTCTGACAGAGCAGGGAATTATAAGGCCCTCAACCACATCACATGTAATTTCGGAGGCTTTCAATTGAGAAGTGTCCTGCCTGAGCCTAAAAAAACAGTTTTTTCCTGTCCTCTGAGCCACTTCCAAGGTGATTGAAGTCTTGTGGGGGAAAATATAATGTAACATTGCTTAGCCAATCCCCCATCCACAACATATTTCACTGACATTTTTGGTGCGAGCAAAGCTGTCCTTTCACATTGGCTTTTAAAAGTAATTTTTCTTATTTTCTTTCACACGTGTGCAACCCGTATTTTTCATCCAATGTTTGAAACGCGGTTCTGTATGTCATGGGATTTTTTAATTTGTCCTTTTGGGTGGGTTTGCATTTGCTGCTGGTCCATTGACACGGGGGCTGAAGGCCCCCTGCACAGGGCTCTTTAATTTGACACGGGATAAAGAGAAACAAACAAGCCATTTTTCACTTGCAATGTTTAGAACACTGCTGTTCACACGAAAGAGAAAACAAAAGCCATGCTGGGTTGAAATGTTGAACTCCTTGCCCCTCATGTGAATTAACAGTAAGACAAGGCCATTTTTTGATGTAGTGCATAACTTTTTGGCATTCAGATGGAATAAAGCAAGTGCAGGGGCGTTCATCCATGCAGTGCATAACTTCTTGTTATTCAGATGAAAGAAAAGCAAATGCAGGGTCATTTTTCAATGCAGTGCATAACTTCTTGTTAATCAGATGAAAGAGAAGCAAATGCAAGGCTGTTTTTTAATGCAGTGCATACATTCTTGTTATACAGATGAAAGAGAAGTAAACGCAGGGCCATTCTTGGTGAAATGTTTAAATGCCAGGGAAAGAAAAGCTCAGCCGTTTTTCGTGTGAATGTTTAAATGCACTTTTTTTCAGTGACAGGGATTTCTGCTTAGGGCCTGTAATGCACTCCACAAAGTGCTAAATAATTACACATCATTATTGTTTGGCTTTGGATGTCTGCTTGCATTCACAGTAATTTGGTAATATGGGCCTATTTGAGCTGATACTACTGGTAGTGGTGAAAGAGTGGCTGTCTGAGGCTGTCAGACCCATGACTGAGCTGAGAGGAGAATCTGTTTGTCATTGCCATTCCTGGAGGTGGAGTTCCATTCATAAACACCCTTCACCCATGGAGCGGAATGGAGAAAGTGTGGCTGTTTGAGGCTGTCTGAGGGGGACAGAGTGAACAGCCCCTAACATTGCATGCTTGAGATGGAATCCTGCACGGCGAAAGGGTCAGCAACCCAAAGGACACAAAGCCAAATGCACCTTGCAAAGGTAATACTTCCCTCGCTCTCCGGCAATAAGGTGCAGATAAGTCCAGGGGGAGGAGGAGCTGCTTGCGGCACCTCAAAGGTCTGAGACTGAGACAGTTACTGCTGCAGAGAACTCCAAACTATCGAACTCAATGAATGGGAGGAATCGGTAGATGTGGGCCCCTCCCCTTTGCTCCCTACTCCCTCCACACCCATCTCTGCTCCTCAGAAACTGTGCGAGAACTCTGAGACTAGTGAGGTGGGTCCCCCGAGTTCACCCCAAGCTGCTGCAGACCACAATCAGGACCCAGCTTCACCTGCCCCAGCTAATGCGATGGAAAGAACAGACTCAGCAGGGCTCGCTATTGCCAGCAAGAACTTCCTAACCACTGCGATGATCCATAGGGTTTATCGAGATGACCGTCCTTCTATGAAATTGCCCTCACCCCCCCACCAGATCAAATTACTTCAGTTTCATCTGTGCCTGAGGCTAATTAAAGTTCAACTCCCCCTCAGGGGCTCCCCACAGACCCTTGGGCGAGGGGTCAAGGTGGTCAATGGAAACCGGCCTGAATCACTGCGTTTTTCTGTTTAAGGGAAACGCATCTATCCCTTCCCAGAAAATACTGCCAACGAACCCCTGGATGTATAATGTGGATAATGAAAACGCAGGATTTGAAGCTTCCTTGAATGAACCTTCGTATAAAGTCCTGCTGGAAATCAAGCACCTACTGGAATCGCTATCATTATTAATTGAAAACAGAAAGACCAGAAGAGAGCACATCCTAACTGCGATCTGCCCCAAAATGTCATCAAAGTTTTGTTGAAAAATCGGGACAGCACGTAAACTTCATCACTAATATTACTGGCAGATAGTCAGGGCCAAATATCAGCTTATCTAGAGATAAGCTTGAATCAGACTTGGACTCTTATTCTTCTTAGGAGCAGATACAATGCCCAGGCCCTTACACAGCTTCTAGGTTAGCAGAAAAGAAGAGGAGATGTCCAAGCTGCAGAAATAACCCATCCAATCTACAGAACTTAATGCAGCTTGATGTCAGCCTTGACAATCTCACATGCACCTTTCCTGAAATGATATCAGACCATAAATGACAACTATAAAGACCAGGCCACTATGCTGGCCATGACTCTCTCCAAACTGATTCATATTGAGGCATTTGTCAACTTCCTGCAGACCCGTCTCGTTAATGAACTTGACTCTGAAAGAGTGTTACAAAACTCTTGTGTAGCCACTTGTCTGAAGTAGGAGCTAATAAAAACTCCAACTAGAAACAGCAAAAGAGATATTGCAATGGGGGAGAGACCCACATAACAAAAAGGCCCAAGAGAGTTACAGATACTCAACAATGTCCCCTTGAATCCCCTAGATGGGCCGGTTGTAGGCTTGACAACAACAACAGTCATGATTGAATCTAACCCCATACGATCAGTAGTGCTGGGAGAGGTCGATGGGATCAGTTGAGCTCTGGTGTTCCACTTGGAAATCCCACGAGTGCAACCTCTGTGGATCTCCCCTCGGAAGTAGGAATCACAGAAGCCAGTATGGTTATTAGTGAGGAGGAGGAAGAGGTTGAGGGGAACACCTATGAAATCTTCTACACAAGAAGAAGAAAAAAGAGGATGGGCAAAACTACCAGCAACCATAAAAAAAACAGCCAAGTCAAATGGCAAAAGTGGCTTTCTTCGAAACCTTAAAACTCACCTGCCAGAAACAGAACTTGAGACCCTGAGATCACAAAGTGACATCCTGACAAAAAAGAGACAAAATCCAAATGTCTGCTCTTCTGAGGACAATATTGTGGCGGACATGCTAGTAAAAAACAAACCTGAAGACAGTGCCTGGTAATTCAATCGATCAGGAACAATTGGATCTATCGGTGTATGAGACGGAAGAAGTTGATTACGAGATGACAATTCCTCTTCCCTGGGGGAAAGGCCCAGATGAGACTGAAGTGCAGCATCCTGCAACCACCACTGAAATGTTGCTACCAGCAATTTCCCTTCTCAAGTATCCCCAAAACTCTATTTTTTTACGCTAAAGGAGGGACAGAGAAAGGTGGTGGCAAATGTGGCATATGGGGACTCGGTCACTACTTCAACCGGGAGAACTCCCATGCATGGGAGTGGCCAGCTCCTAAACAAATTGCCCCGCACTTGCCAATCTGATGATGGCGATGTATGAGGATAAACATGTATATGAAGATGAAGCATATCAACAACATGTGATTCTTTGGACCCGATATATAGACGATGTTCAATTAATATGGAAAGGAGAAGAAGACGGGTTGGAGCAATTCAGAAACAGAGCCAACGCTAACTCCATGGGAATAGAATTTATTGGAAATTCCAGCAAAAACGAAATCCATTTCTTGGATCTCAACATCTATGTGAAAGGAACCCATTTGATGACTAAAACTTTTAGAAAGACAACAGAGGCAAATTCAACTTTATTTGCAACCAGCTGTCACCACAACTCGGTTATCAGGAACATTCCAAGTGGAGAATATGTCAGAGCCCGCCAAACTGCTCTGAACAAGAGACTTTTGAGGAAGAATGTCACCTGCTATCAAGAAGGTTTAAAGCTAGAGGATATGACACTCAAACCATTTCCAAGGCACGAGGGAAATCCAGAAATCTGAACAGAACAGAGACTCTAACTCCTAGAATTAAAACCAATAACCAAATGGAAGAAGTCAGCTTCATTACTACATACTGCAAAAATAATGGAACCTTGAGAAACATCCTCAAAAGGAACTTGCACCTTCTACAACTAGACCCACAGGTCAGAAACTTCATTAAAGACAGCCCAGCGATCGTTTACAAACTAGCAAGGACTATTTAAAACATACTCAGCCCATCTTTACTTCCAGAATTAAAGACAATGGATGCAACCACCTGGTTACCTAAACAACCTGAGGGTTTTAGGAAATGCGGGACCTGCACAATGTGCAAACACACTATGGATAGCACATCAACCTTTGAAGACAAATATGGCATCAAGTACAACATTTCTGAACACATCAACTGCAGAACCAAATATGTCAAATATGTTATCATTTACGAATGCCACAGAATTTACACAGGAAGTACCATAAGAGAATTGAGGACCAGGCTAAGAGAACACTTCTCATCCATAGGGAATCAAAACACAAACTCACCATTGGCCCAACACTGGCAAAAAGAACACCAATGCAATGACAAAAAAACTTTAAAATGTGCCCGTTTAAAGAGAGTAACCCTAGGACCTAGATGAGGAAATAATGAACTGAAATGGCGACAGGAAGAAGCAAAAATGATTTGTAAATTCCGTACAGTAGAAAGAGGTTTAAACTCGGACAACGAGATGTATTCCTTTCAGTAAAATGTCTTTAATGTTTTGACCTGTTCATCTGGGCTAACGGAGAGAATATACACACCCATATTTATAATGGGTGCATCACATTTTGGCAAATGTACATAAACTATTGTGACCTGATACTTGAATTAGAGGAGAGAACATGCAAACTACCTGCCACTAGACTCATACAAATATGAGTCTGGTCACCACAGTCAAAGTATTTTTTTTAAAAAACAAACCCCCCTCATTTACGGTATTTTAAGGCATGGCACATCGTTTTCAAATGACCACTCACAAGAGATTGTCCAATACGAGGTTCCTTCTACACTACTCTGTTTTTTTTCACTCTACTTCAACATTTGTCCACCATCAGGTGAATGAGCACTGCCTATGCATTTCCGGCAAGCAACATGAGTAAGCATAGCAGACATCCACATTGGTATTTGCCCTCATCAAAAAATCTGGAAACATTACATTTTAACCAAAGCAATTATAATTACAAATTAAGCAAACAATTATGAAGTGGGAGCGAGCTATTCAGCATTCATATTAGGCACTGATTATCGTTTACAGTTCAAATGGATAATATGCGTCATCATTTTGCATTTGAATTTGGCAGAGCAAAATAGTTACAAATAATTAGCTTGACTATAATATTGATAATATTAGTCATCTAGACACATCC